>NT_165927.1:354153-393397 GCF_000149615.1 Aspergillus terreus NIH2624 | reverse complement strand
TGGGGGTGCCCAGGGTGACGCCGAACTCGGTACCAGACTGAATCTCGACGCGATCCTTCTCATTGCGAGGGGTGGTCAGGGCGCTCTGACCGGGACGACGACGGGTCATCTGCGGTTGGATATCGTCCTCGGTGAGTTCCATGCCGGGAGGGACGCCATCGACGATGCAGCCGACGGAGCGGCAATGGGATTCACCGTAGCTGTAGACGAGGATGGTCAGGTTGGATTGGATTGGATCAGGGGCAGGGACAAGAGAGAACATACGTGGTGACCCGGAAATGTTCACCCCACGTCGACATGGTGGGAGATGTTTTTGGAGGGGAAAATTCGGCGGGGAGAGGGGTATCGAGGGGGGGTGTTGGGAGTCTGTCGCAACCGTACACGCAATGGTCTGAGGTGAAGAGAAGAGAAAGAGAAAAAGATGATCACCCGAAGAGAAGAAGGAGAAGGAGAATGCTGGAGAGTGCGATGAGTGAGGGAGTGAGTGGATCGAGGACGAAATGCCGCTGAAGAGCCTGTTTGCCTCTTTGGGTTTAGCTCCCGGAGATCGGACGGGCGGCTCCCGATCGGCAGTGTTGTTGTAGCTCAGGGTACCTGCACACGGTCTTTTCTGCCAGAGGTACTCGCAGGTACTTGTGTTCGCTTATGGCGTATACTCCTACCAAGTTACTAGGTGCTTCAACATGCGACACTGGAGAAAAGTAAGAGATGGTCCAAGGACGATGCCTCATCTCAAGAACTCTCCTATATCGGACCTGACTCGCATCTCCAATGGGGCCCACTTGGATCGCTACTAGTGTGTGTGTGATGAATATCTAATTACTCCTAACAGAGACGAGAGAGAGGTGTGCAGAGTGCTACTAAGTACAGTATGCTGTAGTACTACTAGTTATGTGTACTCCGTAGCTGAATGTGGGGACGATCCTTACTAAGAGTGGCTCCCGGTACCTGACCTACCTTAATCTTCTCTCCGCCGGATCAACCATTCTTATTATTATTACTTCCTATTACCTCTTCCCCATTCTCACCTCAATGCGCCCTCTCCCGCGAGGCTCTCGCCTCCTCGCCTCCCTCCGATCCTCTCGCCGACCGTACTCGTCCTGTCCTGTCGACCTCTTCCCTTCCCTTGCGAGCCGTCCATCTGCGCAACACCAGCTCTACCAATCCCTCTCCACCGATCCCTACGTCAACCTGTCCATTGAGCATTTTCTCCTGGAACACGCGCCTCCAGACTCCAGCATTCTCTTCCTCTACATCAACCGTCCGTGTGTCGTCATCGGCCGCAATCAGAATCCATGGCTCGAAACCAACTTGCAAGCGCTTTACAACGACCGGGGGAAGGACACGACACCAACCGACAGTGACGTCCTCTTTGTCCGTCGGCGATCCGGCGGTGGTGCCGTGTTCCACGACGAAGGCAACCTCAACTACAGTGTTATCTCGCCGCGCAACACCTTCACCCGGAACAAGCACGCGGAAATGGTGGTGCAAGCATTGCATCGCATTGGGGCGACACACGCCCGCGTCAATGATCGTCATGACATCGTCCTACCGATAGACGACGGCCAGCCCCGAAAGATCTCGGGATCAGCCTTTAAGCTGACGCGACACCGCGCCCTACACCATGGAACCTGCCTGCTGGATTCGCCCAATATAAACGGATTAGGCTACTTCCTGAAGTCGCCGGCCCGCGATTATGTCAAAGCAAAAGGCGTGGAGAGTGTGCGGTCGCCGGTAGCGAATGTCTCGTCGGTCTTCGCCGACGCCTCGGCCCTCTTCTCCATGCAAGGCGTCGTCGACAGCGTCATGGAGGAGTTCGCCCGTCTATACCAGGTCAGCCCGGATGCGGTGCGTCGCGCCCAGCGCGCTCATGTCGGCGAGCCCGAATTGTATACAGGCGAGAACTGGGTTGCGGGGGCCGTCGGAGAAGGCCTGGCTTACGGGGAACTAGAGATTAAGAAAGGGCTGGATGAATTGACGGTGAGTCTGCGTCTCTGTCATTCCTGTTGTTGAACACTGTACTGACATGATTGTAGTCCCTGGATTGGAAGTACACTCAGACACCACAATTCACCTTCTCCACTTATCCAATTGAGGATGACCCCAGAGAGCGACCGCCGTTGCCGCCCACGCTTCCCCCTTCGGTGAGATCTAGAGCGCGCTTGATTGTTGTATGGTTTCTGACTGATGATTTGACAGACCCGAGTATTCCTCCGCTGCAAGCATGGTGCCATTATTGAGAGCCATATCTCGACTTCGGACGACCCAGCGGAAGCGTCCTCGCAGGCGAGCCGTGTACATGAAGCCTTGAATGGCCTGCATCTTCATGCGATGCAACAATCCCAATGGGACAATATCCTGCTGGACCGGTTAGGTACGGACGCCAGCGTTGTCCACGAACTGTCCAACTTCATCGGAAAGAAACTGGGCTGTCCGTAGCCTATTCGAAAAGGGGGCCCTCTACATTGTAAATAGGCATAGGTATGTATATAATTTCTAGCCAGGTCGATAGATTCCCATTCTGTTCTGGTGGGCACATCATAGTCCACGCCGAAGAAGCATGGAATTGTATATCGCTCTTCTCCTGTGAGGTTACTCACTCGGTGAATGATGCATTTAAACTTGTCGTTGGACCGCCTTGTCAATTGACCGGTCTTCCTCTCCGTCGAGGTCTTACTCGCCAGATTGCTGCGAATGACAGGAAGCCTTTACAGGGGCTCTGGACAGCACCGACAATGCCAGTGATTCTGGATGCGCAAAGACAAAACCAACCCAGCCGCACCGGCTGGCATGTATGAGGATACTGATTCCTCTTCGATCGTTCGGGGTATTAAATACCGAGCATGCAATCAAGTTGGTCCAATTTTGACTTCTGCTGGACCCCGCAAGGACGATCCGGGACATCTCGGCCAGAGCAGAAGATATACCGACGGAAGTGTCCCCGCATTCGATGAAACCACCATCCTCCATTCTGCAAGATCTACACGGAGAGTGAAACGTAACCAGTCTAATCTTCTGGGAAGATGTCATCGCGTCCAGGGCGTAAAGTCACTTTCTAGAACCCCTGAGCGTCTTCGGGGTAATGTTCTTCGACATCCACGCTGCTGGAGGTGTCGGATGTATTGCTTGACCCTGATCTTCGGAAGATGCGGGGAAATAGACTCTGTCTTGCGGAGGTAAGGGATGAAGAGACTCTAGACAAGGCGATGCGGTCTCCATACTTAAATGGCGACTGAGGGCTGCGTTGATCCACTGCATCGATCCGCCCATCAAATCCACCATGGCCTTGTCAATCTCCCAAGTGGCTTTCGAACACCATCGAACGGCCCTCGGCATTTGCGAGACGCAGCCCCGGGTCTCATGGCGGTTCGACGGCAACGTCTCCGACTGGGAGCAACGTGCGTATGAAATTGAGGTCAAGCGAGCCGGCCACGACGCAGACGTCTTCCGTTCGGAGTCTTCCGATTCGGTCCTGGTTCCCTGGCCGAGCTCTCCGCTGCAATCGGGTGAAGAGGCGACGGTGCGCGTACGCTCCTTCGGATCGGACGGCCAGCACGACACGCCTTGGTCGGACGCTGTCACCGTCGAGCCGGGTCTCCTCACGCCGGACGATTGGCACGATGCGGTCGTGATTGCCTCTGACCGGCCGACGGAGGTGGACGCCACCCATCGACCGATCCAGTTTCGCAAGGAATTCTCCGTGGATGATTCGTACGTCTCAGCGCGGTTGTACATCACGGCGCTGGGGCTCTACGAGGCCCGTATCAACGACCAGCGCGTTGGTGACCATGTCATGGCGCCCGGGTGGCAGTCCTATCAGTATCGCCATGAATACAACACATACGACGTGACCGATCTGCTGAAGCAGGGGCCCAATGCCATTGGCGTCACTGTGGGAGAGGGATGGTACTCCGGGCGTATCGGATACGATGGCGGAAAGCGCAATATCTATGGCGACACACTTGGGCTGCTCTCGCTACTTGTCGTTACCAAGTCGGATGGGAGTAAGCTCTACATCCCTAGCGACAGCAGCTGGAAGTCCAGCACGGGGCCGATCATCTCGTCGGAGATATATGATGGAGAAGAATATGACTCCAGGCTGGAACAGAAGGGTTGGTCCCAGGTGGGCTTTAACAGCACCGGCTGGCTTGGTACGCACGAGCTGTCGTTCCCTAAGGAGAGATTGGCCTCGCCAGACGGCCCCCCCGTGCGACGCGTGGCCGAGCACAAGCTTGCGAACGTCTTCTCTAGCGCTTCCGGAAAGACGGTTCTCGACTTTGGACAGAACCTTGTAGGGTGGCTACGCATCCGAGTCAAGGGCCCCAAGGGTCAGACTATTCGCTTTGTTCATACTGAAGGTATGTCTTGAAGGCCGCCGAAACTCCCTCTCGGATGAGACTGACTGTCCCAGTGATGGAGAATGGAGAGGTAGCCACTCGACCCTTACGCCAGGCCAAAGCAACGGACCATTTTACCCTCTCGGGCGAAGGAGTCCAGGAGTGGGAGCCCTCGTTTACCTATCACGGATTCCGTTACGTGCAGGTCGACGGCTGGCCAGCAGACACGCCTCTTGATGAAAACTCCGTGACCGCCATCGTGGTGCATTCGGACATGGAACGGACGGGGTACTTTGAATGTTCCAACCCGCTCATCAGCAAACTTCACGAGAACATCCTCTGGAGCATGAGAGGGAACTTCTTTAGTATCCCCACCGACTGCCCTCAGCGAGATGAGCGGCTTGGTTGGACCGGCGACATTCATGCCTTTTCCCGAACGGCCAACTTCATCTATGACACGGCGGGCTTCTTGAGAGCATGGCTCAAAGACGCCCGTTCCGAGCAATTGAACCACTCGTGTAAGTCGATCGATCTGTGGATCTACTTCAGGTATATCCCACAATGGACAACGAACTAACTCATTAGACTCACTGCCTTATGTTATTCCCAACATCCACGGAAACGGAGAGACCCCAACCTCTATCTGGGGAGATGCAATTGTCGGAGTACCATGGCAGCTTTTCGAGAGCTTTGGTGATAAGGTCATGCTGGAAGAGCAGTATGGGGGCGCCAAAGACTGGGTGGACAAGGGGATTGTACGCAATGATGTCGGTCTGTGGGATCGGTCGACGTTCCAATGGGCCGACTGGCTCGATCCCAAGGCTCCGGCCGATGACCCGGGGGATGCCACCACGAACAAGTATCTCGTTTCGGACGCCTACCTCCTCCACAGCACGGACATGCTCGCCAACATCTCGACGTCCCTTTCCAAAGGAGAGGAGGCGTCGAACTACACAGAGTGGCACGCGAAACTCACCAAGGAATTCCAGAAGGCATGGATTACGTCGAACGGGACGATGGCCAATGAAACCCAGACAGGCCTGACCCTCCCGCTGTACTTTGATCTGTTCCCCAGCGCTGAACAGGCCCAGTCGGCCGCCAAGCGCTTGGTCGACATCATCAAGCAGAACGACTACAAGGTGGGCACCGGGTTTGCGGGGACCCATCTCCTCGGCCATACGTTGTCCAAGTATGGAGAATCCGACGCGTTCTATTCAATGCTGCGACAGACGGAAGTCCCGTCGTGGCTGTATCAGGTGGTGATGAACGGCACCACGACATGGGAGCGCTGGGACAGCATGTTGCCCAATGGGAGCATCAACCCGGGCCAGATGACCTCGTTCAACCACTACGCTGTCGGCTCTGTGGGGAGCTGGCTCCATGAGGTCATCGGGGGTCTGTCTCCTGCTGAGCCCGGTTGGAGGAGAATCAATATTGAGGTAGTGCCTGGCGGCGATCTTCAGCAGGCGTCTACCAAGTTCTTGACTCCGTACGGCATGGCTTCGACGAAGTGGTGGCTGGACGGGCAAGACCAGTCGTGCGGCGGGTTCGATTTCCACCTCGTGGCTGAAGTGCCGCCCAACACCCGGGCCACTGTCGTTCTTCCTGGAAAGGGGGGTGAGAAGGTTGATGTTGGTTCAGGGGTTCATGAATATCATGTTCGGTGTGTGAAGCTGTAGGGTTGTAGTGACAATCATCACAACACATTCGTGATACACACTTATGTATACTATAACAAAACTGCACTCCACCGGCGGAGACTGTTTATGCTAATGTCTAACCGGCTAAATACCATGCATGGCCAGATCGGACTTTATCCCGATGTCCGACCCCCTCCTCACATCAACTATAAAGACCAGTGCATACCATCTCAACACCCCTCCACTTCACACTCCCAATTGCAACCATCATGTCCGTCCACGCAAACGGAAAGACTCCCCTCCAGGCATTCAGCCAATCGCCCTTCCGCACCCGCCATGACTTCCAAACCGCCTGTCAGGCCCTCCTAGACCCCCTCGTACAATGCTTCACGCCCGGATGCACGCGCGTCAAGATCGGCACCACGACCACGCGCTTCGACGAGGGCGGCGCACAGATCGAGGGCTTCGCCCGGCCCCTCTGGGGCCTGTCGGCCTTGGTCGGCGGCGGGTACGACTACGCAGCGGCGGCGCGCTGGCGCGAGGGCTTCATCAACGGCACGGATCCCGCGCACCCGGAGTTCTGGGGCCACATCGAGGACATGGACCAGCGCATGGTGGAGATGTGTCCCATCGGGTTCACGCTGGCCGTTGCGCCGCATGTGTTCTGGGATCCGTTGAGCGCGGCGCAGAAGGAGAACGTGGCGAATTGGCTGAATAGCATCAACGAGCGGGAGATGCCGAACACGAACTGGTATGTGAGGATTGCTTTTGGTTGTGGGAGTATCTTCTAATGAGGGTGGAGCGCAGGCTGTGGTTCCGCGTGTTTGCCAATCTCGGTCTGCGACGCAATGGCGCGCCGTATTCCCTGTCCCGGATTGAGGCCGATATGGACCATCTGGATACGTTCCATGTCGGGGGTGGATGGAGCAATGACGGACCCAAGAGCCACCATCAGATGGACTACTACTCCGGGTCGTTTGCGATCCAGTTCCTGCAGCTGCTGTACGCGAAACTGGCGGGGGATTTCGACCAGCCGCGGGCAGAGAAGTACCGAGAACGGGCGAGACAGTTTGCCCTGGACTTTGTGCACTATTTCGATCCAAGTGGTATGCTTCCGTGTTTCTTTTTTGCCAGGCCTGCTACTGCTACAGCCATACAGTCTACTGACGGCCGACAGGCGCCTCGATCCCCTTCGGACGTTCCATGACGTACCGCTTCGCGATGGTCGGTTTCTGGGGCGCGCTGGCGTTTGCGGACGTCGAGCCTCCGGCGCCTCTGACCTGGGGCATGGTCAAGGGCCTCCTGCTGCGGCATTTTCGCTGGTGGTCGACGCAGCGCGACATGTTCAACAACGACGGCACGCTCAACCTCGGATACTCGTACGCTAACATGTACCTGACGGAGAACTACAACTCGCCGGGCTCGCCGTACTGGTGCTGTCTGTCGTTCGTGCCGCTGGCCCTGCCTGACTCGCATCCGTTCTGGGCCGCCACCGAAGAAGCCTACCCCAGTGCCGTCCTCCCCGCCGTGACAGCCCTCACGTACCCCAAACACATCATGGTGCACCGCGGGGGGCACACCTTCCTGCTCTCCTCGGGCCAGGCGTGCCACTATCCGATCCGCGCCACGCAGGCCAAGTACGGTAAGTTCGCCTACAGCGCGTCGTTCGGGTACTCGGTGCCGACGGGCTCGTATCAGCTGGAGCAGTTCGCGCCCGACAGCATGCTGGCGCTGTCCGACGACGGCGGCGACATCTGGCAGACGCGGCGGGCGACGCTCAACGCGCGGTTCGAGTATCCGGACGGGGACGGGCCCGTCCTCGTCTCGGACTGGCGCCCCTGGCCGGATGTCGAGGTGGAGACGTTTCTGATTCCGCCGGCGGATGGGAGCGAGAACTGGCATCTGCGGGCGCATCGGGTGCGTGCCGGTCGGGATGTGATGTCCTCCGAGGGGGCGTTTGCGATCTACGGGTGTCGCAGTGACAATGGTCGGATCTTGGGTGCGCTGTCGGAGGGCGCGTCTGAAGGCACACTGCAGGCGCACCGGAGAGCGCTGACGGTGTCGTCTGCGGGGGCTGTGGGCATCGCGGAGCTCCAGGAGGTGGAGCGGGCTGGGAGAGTGGTGCTGGCGGATCCGAATTCGAATCTCATCCATGGTCGGACTCTGTTGCCTTCGCTGGGAGCTGATATCAAGGCTGGGACGCAGCGGTGGTTCGTGACGGCGGTGTTTGCGCTGCCTGCGGAGGGCAATGATGGCTGGACGGATGAATGGAGGGCGAAGTGGGAGCAGAGTCCGGGGATTCCTGAGTGGCTAAAGAAGAGGATGGAGTAGTGTATACCGGAATTAGGATAGGAGGGTTGTCAATGCGAGGTTATATTGACATTCATCATACCGAGTGCTATCCACCAACTGGCGAGGCTCGTATGCCCTGCGTCAACCTCGGCTATATCCTGTCGACTATATTAAACTCTGGATCTATTATTCCATTCTTTGGGAGTTGATTCATTTGTGGAGATTCTCGACGTTGAGCTCTTGGGAACGATTCCTCTCAACAATTCACAGCCACTGACCACCCGTGCACCACCATCCTGATATCTTGAAGTCTCCCCCACGCCATCCAGCCAAGTCGGGGTAATTACAGTACATCCATAGCGGCAATCTGGCTAAATGAGATTCCCCGCAAACTAGGGCTCTCTCCGCGTGAGTCTAAATCCGGCGTCTCCATTCGCCCCGCTGACCTTATCCCAGCTGCAACGGGATCAGATCCTCCTTCTCGCCTCTTGGTCGCTCTTGGCTACGACTGCCAGGGGGGTCAGCATGATAACGGCCCAGCTAGCTCCCTCTCGTATCCGCGGATTCGTGGGATTATTCACGCCTCCGTCTCGCCTTGTTTCTCCGGGGGGCGAGTCATCTGCTTTCTCAATAGCCGACTTTTGCAGTAGCCGACTGTTTGTACGGCTGTGATGAATGGTGTTCTCCGCAGAGGGTGGTTGCTCTTGTAGGAGTAGCCATCCATCATATAATCTGAGCTGATTCCCTTGAGCGTGGGGGATTGTCTCACATCGTCCGACCTGCTGCTGTCTCTAGCTGGCCTAGACACCATCTCACATACCGTCCTGATACAGGTCCACGACGCAGCGGTATCTTCCTTCGGTTCATCTGGGGTTGTGTCCGGTTAAATTCGATCCGCGCTATTCGGCATCGTTTGCTATAAAGGCCCGCCACGGCAAGAAAAGAAGCCATCATCAAGCAACATGGCGTTCATCCTCAGAAAGCTCGTCCACAATGAGGCGATGAGAACGGACCCTCCCGAGATTTACGGATGGAGGGTCTGGGCTTTGGCCTGTTCGGTCAGTTCTTTGCCTTTCATCCAAGACATACAGCTGACAGACGCAGGCATGCTTCGGTGGCATGTTGTTCGGCATGGAAACCGGCATTATTGGCGGTGTCCTCACTATGAAGCCATTCATGGCGTATGCCTCTCATCTTCCTCCCTCGCCTTTACCTATTTTTGACCGTCAACAGGAAATACGGCCTGGATACCCGCGGCAAGGTCGCCCAAGCCAACCTCTCCGCCAACATCGTCTCCACCCTGCAAGCAGGCTGCTTCTTCGGCGCGCTCATTGCGTCCGCCGTCGCCGACAAATGGGGCCGCCGAATCGGTCTGATCTCCGCATCCCTCATCTCCATCGTAGGAGTCATCATGCAGGTCGCGGCCGAGGGACACCTGGAAGCCATGTACATTGGCCGGTGAGTCGCACCCTGCACCCATCCACACACGGACATACAGCTCACTGACCGTGACAGCCTCATCAACGGCTTCGGCGTCGGGTTCGCCTCGATGGTCAACCCGCTCTACGTCTCGGAAAACGCCCCCCGCGCCATCCGCGGCGGGCTGACGGGCCTCTACCAGCTCTTCATCACGATGGGCATCATGCTGGCCTTCTGGATCAACTACGGCAGCCTGCTGCACATTCAGGGCACGGCGCAGTACATGGTGCCGCTCGCGATGCAGGCGCTGCCGGCGGTGCTCCTCTTCATCGGCATGATGCTGTGCAACGAGTCGCCGCGCTGGCTGGCCAAGCAGGACCGGTGGGAGGAGGCGCGGGCGACGCTCGCGCGCGTGCGCTCCCTCCCCGCCACGCACCCCTACGTTGACAACGAGTTCCAGGACATCGTCACGCAGCTCGAGCACGAGCGCCAGCTCGTCGGCGGGTCCGGCCCCTGGGACCTCATGAAGGAGATGTGGACGATCCCCGGCAACCGCAAGCGCGCGCTCATCAGCATCTTCCTCATGGTCTGCCAGCAGATGACCGGCACCAACGCCATCAACTACTACGCCCCGCAGATCTTCAAGAACCTCGGCGTCACCGGCAACGCCACCAACCTCTTCGCCACCGGCGTCTACGGCATCGTCAAGATGGTCGGCTGCGCCGTCTTCCTCGTCTTCGTCGCCGACTCGCTCGGCCGCCGCCGCTCCCTGCTCTGGACCTCCGTCGCCCAGGCCCTCTGCATGCTGTACATCGGCTTGTACGTCCGCATCGCCCCGCCCAAGGAGGGCGCGCCTGTTATCCCCGCCGGCTACGTCGCCCTCGTCTGCATCTTCCTCTTCGCCGCCTGCTTCCAGTTCGGCTGGGGGCCCGTCTGCTGGATCTACGTGTCTGAGATTCCGACGGCGCGTCTGCGCGGGCTGAACGTCGCCTTTGCCGCCGCCACCCAGTGGCTGTTCAACTTTGTCGTCGCCCGCGCCGTGCCCAATATGCTGGCTACCGTCGGTGCCAACGGCTACGGGTGAGTATCTTGTCTTGTGCTTGATGTTGTAGTATGCTGACACGCTCAGGACGTACATTATATTCTCTTGTTTCTGTTTCTCCATGGGCGTCTTTGTCTGGTTCTTCATCCCCGATACCAAGGGTATGTACATGTCTTGCCCTGACCCACCGCATCCGCTGACGTTAGCAGGCCTCTCGCTGGAGAAGATGGACGAGCTCTTCGGCGTCACTCAGCTCATCGACCAGAAGAATGCGGATCCCGAGAGGGGAGTCGTGGAGAGTGACGGTAAGCAGGAGGAAATTCGAGTGGAAAGAGTCTAGTGCGGCTTGTGCTGAACTTTTATTGTATCGAGAATGGGAGGTTCGATTGAACTATGTTAATGCTATGCGTGAATCGATGTAGTTGAAGGCATAATGACAGCAAAAGTTCTCTAGGCGGTCAATCGTAATCCTAAGACAAGAGTCGATCACTTGGTCATTCGTAAGTCGTATATTCAGGCTATGTACAAAGCAACGCTTAAAGCATATACATGCAAGAGGTCAAAAACGAACGCTGTACACGCCCACGCCACAATGCAAATAACCAACCAGTGCCCATCAACCTTCAGATCCGACACCCTATCCCATCCTAACCCATACTGCACCTGCAAACAAAACCGAAAAAAACAACGCCAAATCCAATCACCGCACTCTGGGCATCCGCCGCGCCCCATCAGAACCATGCATTCTCTGGCTCTGACTCCGGGTCACACGTCGTGGTCCGTCGTCCAGACTCAGGCCGCCCAGTCCGGGACCCAGCTCGGACCGCTTCGGAGAGAAAAATGTATCGCTGGGGTTCCTCCCGTAGCGGATATTATGGATTGTGTTATTCGTAGCCGTGGTGGCTGTCGTCATGGTAGTTTCAGTGTCGGAATCGCGATCCAATGGATCAGACACATCGGATTCGTTGTCCTTCAGACTGCTCAGGCTGAAGCTATGGTCCCGGTTGAACCCGCTATCAAAAGTCGGAAAAGCCGTCCGATATTGTGGTTCCGGAGTCTGCATCGTAAAACTCGACCCAGCGGCGGTTGAGGAGAAGGACAAGGCCGGAGCGGAGGACTGAGTGGTGAACGACTGGAGGTCTCGACTATCACGCCCAGCCCTAAAGGTATTTCCGGGGTCTCCGTTTGAAGGTCCGGGTCGGTGCGACTGCTCCTGGGGACTGGCGGCGTTTGACACAAATCGATACAAATTAAGCAGTGTTAACGCCTCCTGCACGGCCATGAAGACCAAGAGAAGCTTCCCGTACCGGTCAAAGTATTGGCGCTCGAACGACACGCGCGGGAGATTACCCCCAATATGCACGGCTGCAACAAGCTCAGCAAGGTAGACCAGAATTTCCATCCCGTTCCACTGTGCGATGGGCTGCTTCAACGTTTCAAGCAAAGCAAATCCAGCGATAAGACTAGCGCTGCCCAGGGAAGCTACCTCGATGTAATTTCCCGGGAGTGAAAGATGCCCATGCTGTGAAAGAGCCCAAGCCGCAATCGAGGCTATAAGCAGCCCCAATCGAAGATACTGAAAGATGAAAAAGCGCTGCATTCCAGTCGAGTGTCGAGGATGTGTGTCCACTGGCCGCTGCTGTGAACGGTAGCTGTTCGGCTCCTCGTCTTCGGGCGACTTGATAGTGAAAGTCCGGTCAAACAGGCTCTCCAACCCAGTAGACGCAACATGATCACTCATAGGAAAGAACTTGGGCGGTGCGAAAGAGACATCCGAGTGACCAGAAGCCCTTCCCCATGAATTCGACGCCTGGGTGGGTGTACGATGGAAAGGGTTACGTTCCACAACCTGTTCGATGGGCTTCGGCCGTTGGACTGGTCGGCTGCGCAGGTTCCATGACGGCGGCACCGGGGCAGCGGGCAGAGATCCGTAAAATGGTAGAGGCCCGTCGAGAACGGATTTCTGGTCCCTTCGATGAACGCTTACTGTGGGTGTGATTTCGCGCTGGACGTGCTGCACGGAAGGAGTCCAATCCATGTCACCACCTTCGCCCTCGGGGGGAGGTGTCGGGATTGACTGCTCCTGTGGAGCAGCGCGAGGGCTGGCGAGCTTCTCTAGGGGGAAACGAGGGCTGGGCCGTGGGAGAGGATCGAACGCCGTAGACAAAGATTGCTTCTGACCTGTAGTCTGCACAGGCGAGGCATAGCGTTTTTGAATCGGTGTGGACACTGGTGTGTCCTCGTTCCATACCACCAGAGGACGTGTGTCATACTTCACAATGCGCCGAGAAATGATAACCGACTAGTCCTGTAAGCACTTGCATTCGCCACAAATTATAGGAAGATGTCGTGACAACTTACTAGAATCGTGAAGAAGACCATAAAAATATGCAGAGCAGGTGGTAATGTAGGCTCCAGCCCACTCGACGAAGGATCTCTCATCACACCCCAGAAGGCGCATCGGACCACCATGACGATGAGCTGTACCTTGTAATATTCCCCAAGGCCAACAAAACGGCCGCCTCTCCCTTCGACCTTCAGCCGCAGCTTAGGATTGTACCATATAGAAAGAATGCCCGCAACCAAGGCTAAACCAGCATAGGGGGCCAAGTCCACGGAGCAACTTGCAGGCACACGACGCGTTTCCAGGACCTGATGAACGCATGAGGCTCTAGAGAATGGTTTCACGGCGTCATCAGGATCTCGCAAGGCATCTTCTGTGTCCAGGGCAGACCACATGTTCCAGGAAAATTGGCCAGCAATACTCGTCCAGTAACCGATCGCACCTGCGAACACCAGCAGACTCCTCCAATTCCAGTTTCGCGCTTGCCTTGCGGCGCGGCCCGCCTTACTCCGGTCCATCATCCGTCGCAGATGATCCGATTTGGCTTCGTATCCCGCCTGACGAATGCGGTCTCGCACCCGAGGTTCACACTTGACGCATACCTGAGGATAGCGTTCCTCCAGGTTCTGACGGAACTTCGGATATTCGCGTTCATAAGCGGCATAGTTCGGGTCATCGGTCGGGGGAAAGTATGACGCTAAAGCACTCGTGAATAGATGTTGATTGCGGACACACTGCGCGCAAAACAGTCCGGAGCCGGTAAAGTCGGCCGTCTCAAACGGCGGGCTCGAGGCGTCGGGTCCATACACATCGGGGTTCGTTTCAGCTGCCGGAGGATCTGTAATTTCTCCTTTCTATCGTCGGCACGATGGTTGTTAGCACGGGGAGACCCCACGCGAAACATGATACAGTCCGCCTTACCTCGTCCAAATAGTTGATGGCTTCGCAATGCGGACAGCGCCACTTGCGGACCGCTCCTTTCTGCGTCTGGACAGTGCGTTGGCCGCAGTAGAAACAGCTTAGACGTTTGGCAAATAGAGGCGCCATGTCATGTCAAGATGCGGGACATTGATGGCGATGGATGAGAAAATCGTCCTGAAGGAGCGGGAAGGAGTTAAGACAACAACAGCAAAATAATCGCCGATAGCCGCACGGACCACGTGCCCCATCAGCGCCTCAGGTTCTCTACGCAACCTCCAAGAAAGCTGGCAATGCAGACGTTCTCGACTGGATAGTCAGGATCTTTCCTGTTCTTTGTCTCAATCCCGAACTATGTCCTCTTGAAAGGAGGAACTCCCCCAAAACAACGTCATATCTCGTCGGTCACGGGACTCATGGCGCTGTCCCTGCTGCTTCTCCTCGCAGCGGGAGTTGGATTATGCCTATCTGCAGTCTTGGTAAATCACCTAACATACGGGCTTACATACAAACCATTCCAAAATACTGATATCAATTGTTTACAGCTCCTCCACTATGCGCTCTCTACCTCCCAAAACACCGTGATACCCAAATGGCGCGCCAGAAACACCCCTACACATCTCCTGGTCGTTCTCGGCAGCGGAGGACATACCGCGGAAATGTTCTCCATGCTACGACGCATGAAGCTTGACCCGTCCAAATACACGTATCGGACCTACGTTGTCAGCTCGGGGGACAATTTCAGTGCTGCCAAAGCCGTGGAATTTGAAACAGAGTATCTCAATGGCCGCCACCCAGCGTCAGCAGACAATACGGACGGCGAAGATTCGTATACCATTGCCACAGTGCCCCGCGCCCGTCGCGTCCACCAGTCTTACCTGACGACGCCGTTTTCCACTCTCCAATCCTTCTGGTCCTGTCTTTTGGTCTTACAAGGCCGTCATCCTGACCAGAACCGATCTCCTCCACAGGCTATCTCGCCCTATCCAGACATCATTCTTACTAATGGCCCGGCCACGGCAGTTTGTGTCATTCTGGCTGCGAGGCTGCTGCGCTTGTATCATTGCTTGGGTTCGTTGGTTTCGGATAGAGACCATCTATATGGAGGGACCAGTGCCAAAAAAGCGTCGCAAGGACATGCGGTAACCCCGGAGACTTATCAGCTTCGTACCATATTTGTAGAATCATGGGCGCGGGTGACGACCTTGAGTCTCTCGGGGAAGCTCTTGCTGCCTTTTGCTGACCGATTCCTCGTCCAATGGCCTGCACTGGAAGGGAAGAGAGCATGGAGGGGCATGAGGAAAGCGGAGTACGTAGGTACGATAGTGGATTAGAATAGCGGAGTGTTATAATTGTCTCGGTCTCGTTTGAACTACCTAGGTATCATCGTGTGCTAGCCACCAGTGAGTCTGTATAGAGTGGGACCAGGGAAAGATGCCGAGGCCCACGGCTTCATTCCACTCTCCAATTCATGTCAGAATCCCACCCTGTCGGTGGTCTCAGGAGATGGGCATCAGCGAGTGGCCAGAGTGGCCGTCGGTGGTAGATCTAGCTCCGCCACAACCACTTTGCTGATAGTTGGGGATGATAACACGTCGGGGAGACGTCGGACTCTCCGCCAAACCCGAGCCCGTTGAACCCCAATTACCCCGCTCGAATTGGAGGCCTTCACAATACTTCGGTTCCCTCCTGTAGCATTTCTTTCTCGCTCATATTGGATTGTATCCTGAGTTGGAGATCTCACAACCATGTCGTACTCTCTGCGCGATCGTAATGCCCTGATCACTGGGGGCTCTCGGTAAGTACCCGGCCCTTGTCCCGAATGCCCAGGACTAACCAGGGTCAGGGGATTGGGAGCCCTCGTGGCACAGAAATTTGCAGCTGAAGGTTGCAATGTTGCCATCAACTACATGTCAAGCAAAGATGCTGCTGAGAAGCTCGCTTCCGAGCTCCAGGCTCAATACAAAGTGAAAGTGATCACGGTCCAAGGTGTAGGTCCACCTATCATCTCTACAGGTACAAATGCTGATGGCTTCGGGCTCCAGGATGCGAGTCGCAAAGATGATTGCATCAATGCCGTTCGGACGACAATTGCGCAGCTTGGGGGTTTGG
The DNA here is from genome assembly GCF_000149615.1 of Aspergillus terreus NIH2624. Taxonomy (NCBI): domain Eukaryota; kingdom Fungi; phylum Ascomycota; class Eurotiomycetes; order Eurotiales; family Aspergillaceae; genus Aspergillus; species Aspergillus terreus. The sequence goes on along the minus strand of NT_165927.1, from coordinate 377,293 downwards.
ATATCGTGGTATCCAACGCGGTGAGCCAACCGCACCCCACGGGCCGTTCGAGAAGTCTGGGGACACGTTACTGATGTCGGCAAAAGGGCTGGACCAAAATGACCAACTTCGCGGATCTGGACGCCATGGACGACGATGATTGGGACAAGGTATACAATCCAACGGCTGGGGCGCCACCATATCCATTCGCCAAACTAACTTTGATAGTGCTGGACTACCAATGTCAAGGGTCACTTCTACCTCTTCAAGGAGGCCTTGCCCACCTTCAATGCGAATCCTGACGGTGGTGTATTCCTCCTGACTTCATCGACTGCGGTAACATACCAAGAATGAGCCAAGCTATGCACTGAGGCTGATGTCATTCTAGGCTGTCACAGCCAGTGGAAGCAGCCTGCCATATGCTGTGACAAAGGCAGCAGGTGAGCATACCTTCATCCAACATGCCAGATCGTGCTGACAAGCACTAGGCCTGCATCTCATTAAGTGTCTGGCACAAAGCCAAGGGAGGAAAGTCAGAGTGAATGCGGTCTTGCCCGGACTTCTTCTCACTGAATGGGTAAGTATTGTCGTGACTGTTCGCCACTGCTCACAATTCGCTTCGAAAGATCAACCGGGCTAAAACTAGTGCCAGGGCCAACGTTTCCCACCCGAAAAGATTCAAGCATACAAAGATAAGGCTGTTCTTGGCAGTGTGGTACGGATCTCCAGGCCTTCAATAAGACCCATGATCTAACATGATACACAGCCCGAAGTCGAGGATACCGCCAATGCGTTCGTCATGCTCGCTAAGAATGCCTCTATGACGGGCCAAGGGATACAAATTGGTAAGCTTCCCCCAAGGTTGCCGTCAAAAGCAAAGCTAATTGCACAGACTCCGGCTTTGCAATCAAATAGAATAAGATCCGGTAACTGTTTGGCCGGGTCGGGATAACGGGCCTACCATCAGGCACGACCCCACCGCTCCTCAGAGGCCCTTTGTAATGGAGACACTATGTTAGTTGAACAAATGTTCCGGTGGAATTAGTCCCAATTTCATTGAAGTGGGTTATAGAACGGCGTAAACTGAGAAGCACCAGAGGTGAAAGTCTTCTCGCCAACCATCCGAGCCTTGAGCGCAGCACGAAGGGCGTCCGCATTCTGCTCTCCTTCCACCTTCATCTCGTGCACACGAAGAAGCTTTCCATCTCTTGTAAAGATGTATATGCCTCTACCATGAGTGGGCTCGACCGGGGCGGGGCCGTCCACGAAGGGCAATCCCGGAACAAGAGCAAAAGAATCACTGCCCTTAAGCGGGGAAACTTCCTCCAGTTCCGTGAATATCACTCTCCGGTATTGAAACGACTGAGACTCGTGAGAAGGACCGTTGGCGACCAGCGCTCTACTCCACAGAGGTCCAATCACACGGTTTCGCCGGCTGATTTCTATCCAGGACCAGTTTGCCCAATCAACGTGTCTGTCCTCGGGTGTGATTTTTGTCGCATGAATCAGCGACCCCTTGGTGTCCGATGAGCGCCAGCCCGCATTCTCTACGGGAGGGACGAACAGTCCCTTCCGGATACCCTCTAGGAGAATTTCCGCGCCCTTGGGGGGCAACAATGTTCAACAACTCCGGTACAGTACAAGATTCGGGGTTGGGTATATCGAATCCAGGAGGCGGGGTCTGCTGTAGAATTGCGCCGTGATCAAAATGTTTAGGGTGCAGAGTTTGGAGCGTAACACCGGTCGTCGTTCTCCCGGCTAAGAGTGTATGGTGCAGCGGCGCGGGTCCACGAAAGCTGTGGTTCGGAAAGTCAGACGCACGCCCTGGAATTCCACTCGGGAGTTTAAACGTACTCAGGGAGCAGTGAAGGGTGGACGTTCAATCCTCCATACTTTGCGCCGTTTAGGATCCGCGGAGGTACGAATAAGCCGAAGGAGACAGCTATTATCAGGTTTATCGGACCGCCAGGCAGTTCAGGGGGCTAAGAGCGTTAGTGGCAACGTTGTATGAAGCACAGGGCTGTGAACTACCGTCCATCCTTTGAACGTATCTATCTCATGGATCGGAAGGGAAAGTTGTGTCGCAGCGGATTTGATAGGGACTATGAGAAACAATGCCATGAGCAACGTGACAATCGGAAAGTAGTCCAGGGATCAATTACCCTCTCGGACCCTCTTCAGACCCCTTCCTACTCTCTTCCCTGGTCTGCAAACAACGTCTATTGATGAAATTCGATCGGGTCGTTTCACATGCTCCTCGTGGAGCGCTTTCAGCGAAGCTATGCTGAACTCGTCGGATCCACAGAAGAGAATCCGCAGGGGCTCGTACAATTTCGTCGAAAAGAACCGGCGGGCAAAAGGAAAAACTCCGGGTTGACGATACGTGCAGAGGACTCCAGGTCCTCGCGAAAACAACATGGTGTCGCGCGCAGCGAAAAGAGACAACGATGGAGCTCCGGAAAGCTCGCCGAAAGCCAAAACAACTGCGCCCCACGTGATGTCACCGCACCAGAAACCACGCCCGATCAACCAGATGATCTTCCAACCTGAGTGTCGCAAGTGTGCGCTGTGAGCGGAGGCTGACAGACTGACGATGCGATGCCTGAGAGCGACTTTGCGTCGGTAATTCCTGCGCAACTTGCGTTTCTCACCATTTACAACCCTCTCCTCGGACCAACGGACGAAACGATACAAGACCAGATCGTTTTCTATACATCAAGATCCGATCTGCTGAAACGACGCGAGAGTTCCACAGTGGGAGACGAGGCGAAAGATTCCAATCATGAGTGGAATGAGAGGCTGCGCCAGATAGGTCTCGCGCAGGGGATAGTGAGCTTTGCGAGGTGGGAGAGCCCTTCAACCCCTCTTCCTATCACTGCATCGGACCTGCGCTGAACAGTCAAGACAGAAACTTCTCGGAGGGAAAGTCAGTGGACTATGTGGAGACAGACAAATCCCATATCATCCTGCATGAATTGGAAGAAAATTGGTGGATTTTGGCTGTAAGTGCCGCTGCGGACCAATCTATCCCAATAGGTGCTCAATATCAACAGTTAGTCGACATGACTCGACTTCCTGCCGACTCCTCCAAGGCGCCTTCCTCGCAGCGCAATATTTCCGATGCCCCCCAGTATCATTATTCATCGAGAGAAATGTGCCCTCCGCATCTCCTGATCCAGCAGCTACGCCGAGCTCATTCCACGTTCCTCCTACATCATGATTTCTCCCTCGAGTCTATGTACCAACGGATTGGCCGGCCCGCCTTCTGCACCATCCTTGATAGTTACTGGCGGAAATTCGCATGGAACTGGGAGGTTCTCCTGAGCGGAAACCCAGCTATTGACATGTATAACGGTATAAAACTCTCCGCCGGGGGTGAGCTCGGGGTCGGCGTTGGTGAAGAAGAGTGGGGAAGCGGAGAACGAGAAGTCCTTGAGGATTTTGTGTCTCGGACAGATGGCCTTGTGGATCTGATTGTTTCCAGGTTTGGTGATCCATATATGCCTGAGCAAGAGAAGGCTAGGGGGCTCCCAGGTCAACCTCCCAAAGGAGACCAGTGGCTGGGATTGGACGTCTACCCTCGACCATCAGACGGAGTCATATTCTCGGGGGTAGGTGGCATCTCTCGACGCTCTGTGGCCAATATAACTCAGTGGATGGAATTGATATATCGGTACGGAACTGAAGCCTACGGAGTTGGCGAAGATCCAACCTCGCCCCGACGGCGGAAGCGACGGAGACGACGAGGCCGAGCTGGAAGAGATGCTGACGGCGCTTCTGGCCTCTCGGATAATGCACAGGCTATGAGCCCAGACCGTGGTTTCTCCCCAGGCATTCCTCGTCCACTCGTGGTAGGAGGCACACAATCCTCACAGGTCGCTTCTGGTTCGGATGGGCAAGGAAGCTCCTTTAAAAGCAGTGAGAGCTCCCCAGCAAGAAGCGAGCGAGGGAGCGACTGGATGCCATTCAGAACAGACACGTTTGTGAAGTACCTCACGCTTGGTTATGGCTCCAGTTGGGGGCCTTCATCTGAATCACCCAGTCCACATCCCCGCGTTGAAGCCTTGAAGCAAGAGTCACCTTCCGGAGGAGACAGTCAAGGTGACCCGCCTGGGGATCAAGGGATGACTCTCATCAAGAAAACCAGTCATTCCAAGGACCGAGGCAACTTTCTCATCGGCCTCCTCAATGACACGTCTAATCCCGATGGGCAGTCCGTGGAAGAGCCCGTGGTGACAAACGATATTCCTACGGAGTCTAACGAAGTGATAACGCAAAGGACGCTACATGTTCACCCATATACTTCCGATCAGGATATCACAGGTAAGTATCTTGGGTTTCGAATGCCTGCTTTGGTACGACTGCTGGTAGCTTACACTGCGCCAGATCCTGTTAAACTGCGAACTGTAGTATACGTTGTAAGCAACTATCTTTTATGTTGAACCATTTAGCAGGAACTGACAAAATAAACAGAATCAACCGTTCATGTACACGTTTCTCTTTGATCCAGAGACCCCGTCGCTGGCCGACCCATCTCTCTATCACACCATCCACCACCAACTTGGACCTCTTCAAAAGCCCCTGAGCCACTCGACCTCCCCGGCAAACGCTGCGACCCGTATCTCAGAATCTGAGATGACCACGGATGGCAACCAACTCGTCGCCCCCCAAACTCAACCAGTCTATGATCTAGTCTACGACCCATCCAATCTAACCATCCGATCTTCGATTCCTAACATTCCCGATCTAGGCCCCGAGCCACTGGGCAATCATGGCTCAAGCTCTCCGCCCTGGTCACGGGTTGAGAGCCTCAATATTCACCATCGAATTCTCAGCACATTCGTCGAGACCCGCTCCCGCCCGCTAGAGCTTGAGCGAACTTGCAAGACCAGCCGTGGCTGGTGGGTTGTCTGGGTGCGAATGGCAAATGCAGGCACAGCCGACCAGAAGGACAGCGGAGCTGCTAGTGTTGGAACCGACGATCCGCGCCAGGAAGCGTTTCTGATCCGCAAAGCAAGCGACCACATTCCCCCGTCTTCCCATACTCGCAACAGCAGTGGAACTCAATTCTTCCGCGATCTAGGCGGCGTGGGTCTTGGTTCGTCCCGTACCGATACCGGGCCAGCCAAGCTGGTCGAGGGCTTGGGCCTAGATGCACGACGATATATCGAGAATTTATTGAGCTTAAATAGATGATACCAATATATTCTTATTTGATGAGCAGTCATCAAGATTCCCGATGTCATGCCGCTATGGTACATTGTCGCAAGCGGCAGGACTGGTCAGCGACAAAGTCATACAGTGCCAAATCCTCCAGGGTAACAGATGCAAAGACGATGAATCGCGATGCTCTATCTTACCTGAATTTCCCAACACATTGCAGTCTTCTACTGACTAAATTCATGAATCTAGGATCTCAGTCTGTCGGGCGCCTCGTGGTAATCGCAACGAGAGGGTGAATGACAGGACTAAGCCACGCTATTTAACGACGGGGGCTGTGCTTCAATCCCAGGCTTTAAGGCCAATAACGATGCCCAAGCTGCAACTATGCAGGCGCCGTCTTGTTGGAACTTCAGCCTCGTCCCCAAATACGGCCTTCTTTTAATCAAGGCCCCCAACTCTTCCTTCCTCCCATAATCATGATTACCGCCCACGAACTACCTACGCATATAACATGACAACACAATACTATCCTGCTGCCACTCGGCCCCCAGGAATTTCAGAGCTTATCAAACGTCTCCAGAAAAACACGCTAGATGCTCGCGAGTCGGAGGCCCTACGGGCGCTATGCCAGACTGCTGTCAAGCAAGTCCTCAACGGAGCCAACATTCCCACCTTTGCCTGGGAAGCCGCTCGGCTTGCTGAAGTTGTCCCAGAGCCCGATTCTTGGGAGACCGATATCAGGTCGAATACGCAGCAAGTGTGCTTCGCCACCAGAAGAAGGACACCCTGTCGACTCAACTACTGTCCCCCATAGCGGAGGCAATCACAAAGTACATTATGGCTGGTGACGAGGTCTCCACGAAGATAGTCATAGCGGCGCTGAGCGACCAGCGTTATCTCGCGGAACCCATATTTCACCTGATCTGTTCGAAGTTTTCGGCCATTGAATGGGGCCCAGTGTTTGATGCCCTGGTGATGGCTTTGCACACCACCGATACATTCTACCCCAAGCTTCTGCGACTGCCCATCGACCGCCAACCGTACTTTGACAGTCTCGTTCGGCATGGTCTGGTGCACCGCTGGGCCTTGTATTTCCGAAGAGGTAGGTTGGTTCTTGATGTGCCCGCGCAGCGCAAGCAGATTCCTATGAGGTCCCAAGAGATTGTCAGGTTCTGGCTCGTACGAAAACTACATCAGCTTGACCTTGTGCAGTGGAGAGGGATTCTCGCGGTAGCTGGGTGGGCAGGCCATGGTGTGGATCATGTATGCGGGACCGCTTCACCAGTGATGCTTGCATTTCTCGACGGTCAAATTGTCTTTTGCGGGCTGTTGGCGCTGTTGTTTTTGTTGTTGTTGTTGCAGCCATGATGCTCGTCAATCACATACAAAGCCCGTTCCGGTAGTCCTTAGCTATGTTGGTCTTCTTAGATTTGGGGACTAAATATATTTTATAGTGTATAGATAGTAGGCCAGTATTTGTCTGCAGGTTTGGTATCTAAATGACATGCGCAAAAAGCTCAATTATTAGTCGGTCTAGAGACACCAAGATCTTGCCCATTGTCTGGTCTGGTTGACTAACTTCCCGTCTACAAAACGTAATCGCGCGAGGAATCAGAAATCTTTGCTGTAGTGATCAAACTGGCCCGCGGGCGTTATGTAGAGCTGGAATAGAGAACAAAACCCACAAGGTTATGAAGACAACGCCTCACTAGAAATAAAAAGAAAATAAGTCTGCAAAAATAAGAAGTCGACCAACTGCACAGCCAGATAATCCCATAAACCTCATGTGCCCGTGATTGAACATTATCCACACTCGCATCCAGGCACAGAAAAATCGGAACACGCCAACGGGAGACCCCTTCTGAGTAAGAAAACCAAATAGTCGCGACGCGGGTCCATTCATATATTCACCGCATGAAACAGACCGTCCTTTTGCGAGGGAGATCAAAGAGTAGTTTACAGGATGGTGCACTTGTGAGGCTTCTTGTGAGTCTTGGTCAGGAGAGCGGCCCGGGTGGCGGACTCGAAGACCTCACGGACACCATCGTTGGTTCGTGCGGAGCACTCGAGGTACTTGTAGGCACCGATCTTCTTGGCGACGTCCTTGCCCTGGGGAGGAGATTAGCACCAGCTTCGATAGCAGTCACATTGGGTCGAGCAGTGCCATACCTGCTCCTCGCTGACGGGGGACTGAGAGGTCTTGGCGAGCTCCTCAATCACCTGTCTGTTGTTGCGGAGATCGACCTTGCATCCAACGAGAATGATGGGGAGACCCTGGCAGAAGTGAAGGACTTCGGAAATCCACTAGAGCGGGTGGGGTATCCGTTAGCCATCTGTTTATTCGGTGGCGAGGTCTGGGTCGTTCATCGATACAACCCGATGGAAGGCTCACCTTCTCCTGGACGTTGTCAAGAGAGTCAGGGGAATCGATGGCGAAGCAAATCAGGATGACGTGGGAGTCGGGGTAAGAGAGAGGGCGAAGACGGTCGTAGTCTTCCTGACCAGCAGTATCCCAAAGAGCGAGCTCGACGCGCTTGCCATCCACTTCGACATCGGCGACATAGTTCTCGAAGACGGTGGGGACGTATGTCTAGAGAGAGGAAGAGGTGAGTTTTGATATGAATCAAGTGATAGAGGAGGCCCCATAACCGATCGGGGGGGAGGTAAGAGATGTCGGTCAGAGGGGATAGGGGCTGGGGCGGCAGCTAACCTCAGGGAAAGTTCCCTTGGAGAAGACACTGATCGAGACGAGGCATTAGTACAGAGGATCCAAGGGAGAAGAGGGGAAGGAGATGAGAGCGAGACACTTACATCAAAAGACAAGTCTTACCACAGGCACCATCACCCACGATGACCAGCTTGCGGCGAATCTCGGACATCTTGAAGGAAAGGGGGGATCAGCCAAATGGTGATACAAAGAAGACAATGAGGAAGTGCGAAGAGGTGAAGAAGATGGTAGTGGTAGTGGTGGTGATGGGTAAGAGGGTGGTTGAAAAGGGACGTTGGAGGAGAGGTGGTGATGGATGGGCGGAGGGAGGTTGAGGGAAGGGACAAGTCAGGCGCCCGAGGGAAAAGGGTTAAGTAAGTTATCACCTACAGTGACAGGGAGGAGTGAAGAGATAAGAAAAAAAAAATTATAAGTACAACGAAAGAGTTCTTTCTAAAGAGAAAGGAAAGAAACAAAGCACCCAGATAGAAGGTGAGGTGTAGGAGCAAAGAAGGGAGATTCCCGTGGGACAATAGGAATAATGAACCGTCGTAGGGGGGGAAGAAGTTGATGATGAAGATGGTGTTGTTATTATTATGATGGTTTTCTGGATGGATTTGGGGGGAAGAGAAGAAAAAGAGTGGAAAGCGACCGACACAATCTCTCTGTCTGTACGTGACGGTATGGGGGCGTATGGTATGAGAAAGGGTCTATTTCATTGGTGTATATGTGGTATTTCATGTCATGCCATGTATGTTTCCATTATACCGCGTACCATACCACTCCTGACTAACCGTGCCAAAAAGGCTGTGAAACGTCCAAGCGACCCATCCATTGCACCAGCTGTGGCTGTGCAAGAGTCTCTTGATGGTACAAGTTGGGACCCTTCTAATGACGTAAATATCTCTATTTCGACTGAAAGATCTAATCAGTTATCTACATTCTATTATCATTGTGCATACATGTTCTGATTCCTCTCTGATGGACCAGGAGTGGGAGTGGTACTTGTTATGGAGATGCCTAGCTCTACCATGCTAGGTATTAAGCCACCGTGGCTGGCCGCGTAATACCAGGGCAGACGAACTGCCGACCCCACGGCTCTCCTGTCTGTTTACTACTGTACGGGTGGTATAAGAACAGAACCAAGGTGATGAGCCATCTGGGAAAGAAAACGCCCCATATTTCCGATACTGATAGGTAAGGTAAGTATTTTCTGTACGACCTCTTCCCAAGGAACAATTGCGTGGACACGTCAATCCCGCTCGTCAAGAGCCTAGAAGCTTATGGACACCTCTGGGGTGCTCGGATGGACCGGTCAGGGCTCCATCTCTCCCTAGTCAAACTTAGGTACGGAGTAACTAACTATCCTTAATATCCTTATTATGAAAGGGCTTATTTTGGCCTCTCTGTAACAGCCCTATAAAGTCGACCGAGGGTCTTTCTAGATGTCAGAACGCTCTATCTCGTCAACAGACGCAGGATGTATCTACTATCGTACAACTCCAGATACCCCCCGCTTCCCAGTCCAAATCTCGATGGATCGCCCACCATCCATTCGTCATGGAGGATCGATTTCCGCAATACGGGTCGTCCCAAAAATATCCATGGCGGTGCAATTCCACACAGCTCCGCCACACCCCCTTACCACGATCGAACTGAGCTACGTACTTACCTAACTACCAAGGGGCAGCAACTCCTTCAACTTTCAAATCGAAACATCCGACGTCATCGTCACTGTGATCCATGATCTCATAAGGATGATCCCCATCTTCCTTCCGTCCTTCTGCGTGTTCCCCTTCCACGAGGTACCCTTCGCAGCAACATCCTAGCGCAGAACAGAACCCGTCCCGAATTACGCGAAACATGACCGGCCGAAACCACGGAGGACCTCAGCCACAGATCAACAAACCGTCTACTTAGCGCCAAAGGTACCAGCGTGTGTGTCTCATTCAATATCTGTGATCGTTGGTCCAGCATGCAGCTTGGGAATGACCCCAACTTCGGAATGCGCTTTGATTGACCACAATCGGTGGATGCAACAGTCAATCAGAACCCTAACCTGTTCAAATCGCCCACGTCTGACATGCCTTCTGTCTTGAACAAATCGCCGACGGCACAGCTCCACTTACGCCTCACCCCCTCTCCAGGCTTTCTTGCCAGTGAACGACCCTTGCGTGCGATTACAGATGCAGATCGGTGTTTACAGAAGCCAATCTCACCCGGCACCGCTGTCCAAGCCGAACGATGTCCACCCCGTACGGCTAGGTGGGGGACAGACCAGCTACGCGTGAGCGTTGACCAACACATCCAACACCTCCAACAGTCGCAGATGACATATACTAGTAGGTTTCACCATGGGAGCGATCGTGTCGGCGTTGCCGGGCGTCTTGGCGGCTGGACCACCTGGCATGCAATACGAACATCAAACGCCTGAGGTAGTGGATGGCTGTTGCAATCCCGGCCTGTTGTCAATGCTCAGACGATTTGCTCTGCAGGAATCCCAGCAGCGTCAGCCAGTCGTCTTCGTGCTAGACGGCGCATTCCCCTTAAGGTTGGGCGCATGGCTGTAGCCTGTCAGCCTCACTGGTTCTTAACCTACCAGGATACCTTCCTTGCGGCAGGATTCGTCTGCGACAAACTCCTCCCATCGGAAGCAGCCATCTGGGCGAATGCTGCCTTGCGGCTGAAACGATCTATGCATACTGTCCTATCAGAGTGGCGTTCTTCTGTCATCTGAGCTGAACTCACAACACTGACAAAGATATGCCATGGATCACGCTCAAAGGGAATTTGATACCGCAGGCTTTTGTTCATAGTTCCCACCTCCGTAGCCCAACCTTCAACGCAGGTATGGATGCATAGCAACAATGCACACGCATAGACGTACTAAGCACGCGGCTATACTGTTTCCTCTCTGACAATTTAGAGCAAATTTGTAGAGGGATTCAGTACATTCAACAGTACCTCTCGTTAAGCCGTATTGAACGTACGCAGCCATCCTATTGGCCACTGCTATTCAATCACGTGACATGCGATGCCGCAATTTTCCCCTTCCGCTCACCACGGCCTCACAGCGACCACCGGAACGACAACCGGCCATTGCCGCACCGCACGCTCAAAAATGCAGAAGATCATTCGGAGAACGGCTCTGGCCCGGAATCAGGCCCAGCGGAAAGCGATCAGGGCCACGAAAAAGGCGGAAAGGGAGGACCTGAAGGACCACCTCCGGAACAAGTTCGCCTACAACCGCATCGAGATCGATAACGTCCGCAACGAGAGACAACGCCGCCGGGAGGACTGGCTGCGCGGACCGCTCGCTCCGCAGCGCGATGCCGGCCTGTCTGGGAAATACTTTGGCGCGCTGAGCCCGCACGCCATGAGCCCGACGTCGATTCCGAAGCATCTCCGGAGAAAATACATCAACATTGCTCCTGGCGATCGGGTGTGTGTCATGAAGGGCAAGGACAAGGGCAAAATCAACGAGGTCATCCGCGTGGACCCGGAGAATGAGACGGTGACCGTCAAGGACCTCAATATCGTATGTTGGCGGACTCCGCGGGAGAATTTCGGTATAGGTGTGCTGACGACCTCCAGGCCGACGTGTACATGCCCGAATGGCTGGGCGCCCAGTACGGCAACAAATCCCCCTTCCACTCCATGAACATCCCTCTCTCGATCGACGACGTACGACTCGTTGTGGCCCTCGACGACCCGGCGACCGGCACCACGCGCGACGTCCTGGTCGAGCATGTTTACGGCGGCGAGCCCATCATGGAGCGGGAGCCCGGCACTAGCACCCCACGACACACGCGCTACATCGCCGGCGAAGACATCGAGATTCCATGGCCGCGCAGCGAACCGGCGCAGACCAAGGACGAGGAGTGGGACACGCTGCGGATGGAGGTCGAGACCCCGACGTGGATGCCGTCGCTGCTCTCAGCACCCTTCCCGCCTAGTGTCATGGATGAGCTGCGGAATAAGTTCTCCAAGTACCGCACGCGGCACGATCCCGAATGGGTGGAGCAGAAGAAGCTGGAAGATTACAGAAAGGAATACCTTCAAAGCAGGTCTTTGTTGACGCCCAAGGGCGAGCTGATGGCCCGCATCCAGGCCAACAAGCAGGAGCGGCTGAACGCGCGGAAGGACGAGGATGGCAACCTGATCATGGATGATCAGACGGTCGGGTTTATCGAGAGTTTCATGAAGGAGAATGCGGCGAAGCGGGCTTGATCTGGTCGGGGTATATTTGGACTAGTGTTTAGGACTTTTTTCTTCTCTTTACTGCGTGTATACAATTGTACCTCTGTAGCATAGAATATGACTGTATAAGATTACAATAGAATTTTTTCGTATCTCATAAGGTTGCTTATTTGCAATCACTGGCCTGGATAAACCGTATGTATATCTAGCCAAGGGCGATATTTGTCGGGAACCAGCTAACCGTCCGTCCGCCAGGGGAAGAAAGTTCTCATCGCATCATCTCCCCATCCCCGTCCTCCATTTCTCCTCCACACAGCCCCGATTCTTTCCTTCTTTCTCTTTACCTACGCTTCTATCGAATTTTCCCCGGGGCTGTCTACATTATGGCCTTTGCCACGATAAACTCGTCCGCGATACCTCCCGCAACCCCGAGCAGTATTCCCACCATTGAGCATGCCTTTGCATCCGAGCCCTCTCTGAGGAAACGAGTCTACGACGCGATCGGTGTGTAACGCTCAATCACGCAGCCGATATCTCCGGGCGAATTAGTGAACCCGAACTAACTTTTCACTTTCCTGCCAGGCGCCACTCCCCAGTATATACCACTCTTCGAAGACATCGCGCGATACACGTCCAGCCTGCTGGCCAGGAATGCGACTTCCACCGCTCCACCGGCCGAGGCGTCCGCAGACGGGCCCGCGGCGAAGAAGCGCAAGATCCAGAATGGCGACGTGAGCGGCACGCCGCAGTCGCTGGGCGATTTGAAAGCGGACGCGGAGTTGCAGTTCCACATGCGAGACGTCTCTTTTGCGATGCCGCAGCGGAAGAAGCTCACGCTCGAGGTCACGGCCGGGGGCGGATTCCTGCGCGCGCGGAACCAGACGTCGAAGGAGGTGGAGTTTGGCGTGCCGGTGGAGAAGATTCGTGAGTTGTTCCTGAGATCAGGGAGGGGTGAGGCGAATCGTCGAGAGCGATAAAGCTGACTTTGTGGGATAGAGCATGTGTTGTGTCTTCCTGTGCCGGAGAAAAACCAGCGGCAGTTCAACTTCTGCGTGATTCCCCAGAACGGCGACGGGATTAACACGCCGGCGGGCGGCGAGGCAGCACCCGAGTCGATCGTGTGGACGGTCGCGGACGGACCGCCCAAGTCGGAGTTCTCGATTAATGGCCAGGCGGTTGCCGGCGGCGCCGGCGGCGAGTCTGCAGAGAAGGTGGTGCTGCGGGTGTTGAACGATGCCCTGACGCAGACCAAGGTTATACGGCCGGACGATCGGGAGTTTGTGAGTGCCATGCCGGAGGCGCATCGGAAGGGCGAGAAGGCCTACCACGTCAAGGCCTTCCGCGGCAGTAAGGAAGGTAAGACTACGAGGAGCAATTGGGATGTTTGAACTGGGGCTAACTGTGTTTGGTGGGTAGGATATCTGTTCTTCCTGTCTACGGGGATCCTGTTTGGCTTCAAGAAGCCGCTCATCTTCTTTGCGTTTGAGAATATCGACTCCGTCTCCTACACCTCTGTGCTGCAACGGACCTTCAACCTGAACATCATGGCGCGTGCCACCGCCGGGGGGGAGCCGCAGGAATTCGAGCTCTCCATGATCGACCAGGCCGATTTCAGCGGCATTGATGCCTATATCAAGACGCACGGCCTGCAGGATGCCAGTCTGGCCGAGGAACGGCGCGCCAAGCGGTATAACATCAACGGGAAGACCGAGGAGGCCGCCGCTGCCGCCAACGGCGATGAGACTGCTGAAGAAGAGAGCGAGCTGCAAAAGGCGCAGCGGGAGCTCGAGGACCAGGAAGACGAGGAAGAGGAAGACTACGATCCCGGCAGCGACGGCGACAGCGACGGCAGCGGCTCCAGCAGCGACGACGACGACGATGACGATGACGAACATCAAGACGACGAAGACGATATGGATGAGGACGAGGACGGCGAGCAGGACCTCGTTGCTGCAGAACTCGGCAGCCAGGCGGCCGATATCCCGGAGGACCAGGTGTGATAGCTCCTGTTGTCCATGTCATGTCATGTTTTATTACTATTACTACCTACGTCTTATGTGGCTTGATGTACTACCTCATGTTTGAGCGTCGCTGCTAGACTCGGCGACTGCGAGTATCGCTCCTGGACAGCGTACGGCGCACTTAATTCTAGACAGAATCGGCTGCCTTGGTCCGTGGTTACACGACAGCACGTCGTAGCACTCGCCACCGAACGAGTCAGATATCTACGTACTGACCGTAGGAGTATTTCGTGTCCGCTGAAGACACACTCACTGCCTGTTGTCTTGCCTTCGGTCGATGCTTCGTCCAGACCGGATCTCAACCGCCCTCAGGCTCAGTATGGGGTGCATAACCAACCCGGGCCTTAGGATCCGTTCAGCCCTGCATTGCATGGCACGGAGTTTCGCAGACGAAAGGCCGTGGAAACGTCCTGACGGGTTCGACGGCTCTGCTGGCACCCTACGCAGTCGATAGCCCGGTGGGTCTCGGACGTGTCAGATGGAGCCTTGTCCACAATGACTTATGGGCTGCGATAGGGGCAGGGGCTGTGAGGGGTGAGGGGTGAGGGGGGGCCGTCGACTGTCACGGTGTTGTTTTTCTCGTCGTTTCGGGTGCATGCGCCCAACGGTGAGCCTGCATCACGCCCTGCAGGTAGAGTAACCTGTGTTTACTTTAGAGTGATGAGGACTTGGGCTGTCGTCGGGATACCCTAGGGACGTCATGTTGTCGTAGAGTCCTATTTGGACGCTGTGTGGGATAAATATAGATGAGAGCGGGGTTACTGAATTCAGTGTCTGTTGTTTTTCCGAGTCTGTAAGGGATTGGGGTATGAGGTGGAGAGTTCCAACAATGGAGTTATCTTTGTAATATGTCCTGAGATTGATCGGTTGGTGTTCTTGGGCGGTGAGGTTGATATATATTTAGGGATGTAGTCATTGGACCTAAGCCGTAGATCTCAGATGCATGGCAAGATATATCTACTCCGTACAGTTCTTGATGAAAGACTACGGAGGAGTCCATATGCTAACAATATATAAAGCAATGACAGCCAAGAGCAATTGACTAGAATCAATAACATAGGTACAGTGCAATCAATAATAGTCCAGAGAAGACGTCCACCTCCGCGGATGTAGTCTCCGGCTACACAAACAGAAAGACAGCGCCTCGAACACCATACTGAATCGTCGGTGATCAAAAGTTGCCTCGGATTCCAGCCAAGAACCAGACACGGTTGATCATTGGGATAGCTCGCTATCTACGTACTAAGGGTTAGGTCGATGGGGCTCGCTCGCTCGGGGTCTTACCTCCAGGGGAATAAAATTCCAGCTGCCTTACAAGCAAGGTTGGGTACTAAAAACTCGAGTGATTTAGTGCATGATGATCCGAACGATCATCCTTTTCTTGGAGAGAATCGCCGACAGATCAAAGCGATGCCTAGTCTAGACTCCATCATGATCGCAGATGAAAACAGGGACAGATCGAGCATCGAATGAACGATGACGGTATAAGAGGGTATCGTAGGTAGGTACTGGTACCTAGGATAGTCTCGCTGGAACACTAAACCCAGAGCAAAACCCATCCAGGAGTCCACAGCACTAGGCCGGTTCAAGTATTGACTCGTAGCTCCTTAATTGCGGTAAAACGGCCCTTGATTATTCGATATATCTCTTCAGACCGACATCCACCCGAACGAAGCGATTGGCGAGACCGTCTGGTGTTGCGGACGGACCTAGGCACGGCGTGATGGTGCCAGACGATGCATTCCTAGTAAATTAAAGCTCTCAGGGACGGCATGGTTATTGGCCCAGGGGGGACGCCTCTCGACTGCTGCCGACGGCGAGCCGATTTAGTTCGTTGTTGAGCTGACAGCTACGCGCCAGGCGATTATTGGTGAGGTCTATCAGTTGATGCAGGTGTACATAGGCAGACAGTTGTTCTCTGGAACTCTTCGAGCCTGAGAGAAGTCAATTGAGGAGGGATCCATGGTTGACAATACCTTACCCCCATTTCCCCTTCTGATACCCGAGGCCCCGTGGTTGTCCGCCCGTCTGGTGGTAATCTGATACCCATCGACTGTCCTGGAGGTCCTTACACTCGACCGTCTATCGTAGTGTTATTGAGGTTTGTTTATTCCTTCGGTCGTATCCTCAGTATCTCTTAAATACCTACCTACTGCAATCTATCATTGACTCCATACTAGGTATCCAATCCTCCTGGTAAAGACAGGCCAAGACCACAGAATACCGCCTAATACGCGCTGGCCAGAACCCACCCTCTAGCGCCAACCGTCCGCTCTTCTCCCGCCTACCGCTAGCAGACGTAGGGGGAATCGGGACAGGGGATTTGATTTCTTGTTTTGGGCCAGCTGGATCGTCATATCCTGCTTTCTCTTGTTCGGTCGTCATATCGA
Source organism: Aspergillus terreus NIH2624 (assembly GCF_000149615.1). Lineage (NCBI taxonomy): Eukaryota > Fungi > Ascomycota > Eurotiomycetes > Eurotiales > Aspergillaceae > Aspergillus > Aspergillus terreus. The sequence continues at coordinate 360,833 of NT_165927.1, read as the reverse complement.
CTTCAGTCAGATGGTATGGATTTCATCCATCTTTTGCAGGATACTTCGCCTCTCAACCCAATCTGCTCGTATATTGGACCCTTTATTATGGCTTGACTTCGGTACGAACCAGGCACCGTCCTAAGGATAATAATACCTCACAATAATAATTAGAATTAGCCTCGTACCTATAATCATTTTCGCCTCTCGCCATCGCCGACCAGAACCGCTGGACCAGTCCCTTAGTCCCTTTGGGCATAGTACAATAGGTAGCGATATTTTACCGCTCGCTTACCATACCGTACGTACCATACCCGTCCCCGAGCGCCTCAGGCCAGGCACTCTCTGTACGGCCATGATTCTCGCCTCGTCCTCTCTCTCTCTCTCTCTCTCTTCCTCCCCTTCTCTTCTCTTTTCCTCTCTCTCTCCGCCTCATCCTCTCCCCCCGTTTCCCTCCTCCTCCCTCGCCGTCTGCAATCAGTAGGTACATGCCACTGGTCTGCTGGCGCCTCTCGCTGGAGTAATTCCCTCCACCCTTTCTCTCCTCATCCTCGTCATCCGCCTCTCTCCCCATCTCTCTCCCTCTTATCCGCCTCCTTTCTCCCTTCGCCTCCATCCGATCGGCTGCCCCGTGCGGGCGATTAATCCCACGGCCACCCAAATTCGGCCAATATTCTGGACAATTTCTCGTCTCTTGTCCTCCTCTCCTCTCCTTCTCCTCGCCACTGCCAGTTATCCTCTTTCCGCCCGCCCATTAAATCGTCCCTATCGACCTCTCGACTTCCTGTCGGCCGCCGGAATTAGCCCATCCATCCTTTCAGCGACCCATCTGTTCGGCAATTTCGTCCCTATCCAGGACCGTTGCGACCGTCGTCCAGTGGCTCCTTGACTTCCGCATCTTCCATTTTGCTGTCAATTCGTCGATTCACCTATACCCCGTTGCGATCGTGAATGCATGCTCCGGCGCCGTGACTATTGGCTCTCCTGTAATAACCCCTGATATGTCTCTTCCGCTTCCTCGTGATCATGCAGAGTCATCCAATGCCGCTGTTCTCCGCTGACATTACTATCCAGTTGTAATTTCCTGAGTCGTCGACCCTCTCCTCGATTTGCGTTCCTCGTTCCTTCGGTTGAACCTTCGCAACCATGGCCTCTTCATCCTCCAACGTCGTGGGTGTCCACTATCGGGTAGGAAAGAAAATCGGCGAGGGCTCCTTCGGTGTCATCTTCGAGGGCACAAATCTCCTGAACAACCAACAGGTGGCTATCAAATTTGTAGGTGTCTCGGGCTACAACGGTCAACACTGGCTAATAGCATCAGGAACCACGGAAGAGTGACGCCCCCCAGCTCCGTGATGAGTATCGGACATACAAGATCTTGGTCGGATGCCGTAAGTGCTATAATCTAATGTCAAATCACTTCATATTCACTAACCCATCCAGCCGGCATTCCGAATGTCTACTACTTCGGCCAGGAAGGCTTGCACAACATCCTGGTCATCGATCTGCTCGGCCCCAGTCTCGAGGATCTCTTCGACCACTGCAACCGCCGATTCTCCATCAAGACCGTCGTCATGGTCGCCAAGCAGATGGTGCGTCCCATATCATTGTTCGAACACGAACGTTTCTAATTCCGTGCAGCTTTCTCGCGTCCAGACGATCCACGAGAAGAACCTCATCTATCGTGACATCAAGCCCGATAACTTCCTGATCGGCCGTCCCGGCACAAAGGCTGCCAACGTCATCCATGTGGTCGACTTTGGTATGGCCAAGCAGTACCGCGATCCCAAGACCAAGCAACATATCCCCTACCGTGAGCGGAAGTCGCTGTCTGGTACAGCCCGCTACATGAGTATTAATACCCACCTGGGACGCGAACAGTCGAGACGAGATGACCTCGAGGCCCTGGGCCATGTTTTCCTCTACTTCTTGCGGGGTGGCCTTCCGTGGCAGGGACTGAAAGCCGCCACCAACAAGCAAAAGTACGAGAAGATTGGTGAGAAGAAGCAAACGACGGCCATCAAGGACCTCTGCGAGGGATTCCCAGGTAATGACACCCCTGTCCCCTTCTTCCAGTCCCAGACTAATCAGATCGGCTTAGAAGAATTTACGAAGTACTTAACCTATGTCCGCAATCTTGGTTTCGAAGATACCCCCGACTACGACTATCTCCGGGACCTCCTGACCCAAGCGCTCAAGAACGCCGGAGAAGTCGAAGATGGTGAATACGACTGGATGAAGCTCAACAATGGGCGCGGATGGGAATACAAGTCGTATTCCTCCCAGCAACATCTGCACAACAACGCAATTCCCAACTCGTCTGCTCGGGAACTGCATGCCCAGCAGCTTCGCAACAGTCAAAGACCTGGCGTGACGGCAGATCGTTTAAACGCCGCGCAACCCCCGCCCCCTTCTCCGGCCAAGGCCGGAGCTGGGAAGACGCGCGAGCGGCAAAACGTCTCAAGCGGGATGCCGAAACGCCAGAGCGGGGGTATGGACACAACACCGACTGCGTCGACTCAGGCCCAGTTCCAGAACTCGAACGCGAACATTCCGGGCCGCATGGGTAGCCCGGCCAACGTGACCAAGGCCAGCCAGCAAGGCCAGGGCGCCCAGGGAGCAACTGAGCCGCAGCCTACTTTCGTCCAGAAGGTGATGAAAGCTCTCTGCTGCGGTAGGTGACCCGTTGATCCTCGGTGTTAGACCTGTACTCATCTGGCGTATAGGCTGAACACGATCTCGCTGTACTTCTATCTCCTCGGGTTGTGGATCTCGACTTTCTTTTGTTTCTTGTCTCTGCATCCTCCGGGAGGTCGAAGACCGCATGCGACTATACTCTGTTATATTTTGGGAGCTTCCCCGATTTCTTTCCTGGGCTTCGGTGCTTTGCAAGGCCTCCTGACAGATGGACACAAGATGGGCGGAGATGCGGACATATTTCTTTCTTATATTCCTTTTTCTCTGTCATCGGTTCGTCACGGTTCAAGCAAGCCATTCTCCCGCCTGGTTTCTGCTACCAGCCGAGAACACGAGTCAGATCGACCAACATGGAGTGGCCATTGACTCGACTTCATCTCGTCATCATATTCATCATGCTCACATTCTTTTATGGTGCTACGGCTCGGAACGGCGAACTTGAGGATTTCTTTTTCTGTTGTCCGTCTTGATTTATTTCATTTTGCATTGGCATGAGCCTTTAATATTAGAATTTCGCCTTGTATGTCAGCTTCTATCTACTGCCTTACCCCTACCCGCCGATCATTTGCCATCGTCCTGTCGGACCTAGATGGTGATTTGAGTGGCGAGGAGGGTGTTTGATATCTGTTGGAGCCTGACCGTGGCTCAACAGACGAACAGCTGGCAGTGGTGGTAGGGATTGCGAACCGGTCTGCTGTTTCAGTCTCAGCCATCGCATTTTCTGCTTGATGTTTGGGGAGGCATCTCCCCTGTCTTGATGGTGGTTGTATTCATTGGGTTCTGAGATGACAGGCCATGTGTCATAGTCATATATCTGATCGTTGGTCTTGTTTATATGTGTTTAGAGCGTGTTCAGATAGCATTTCTTTTGCATTGCATTGGCTGTTCGGAATATGTAGAGTAGGTAATCAATCGATCCCAGCAACTCCATAGCGTCTGCCGAAGATCCTGGTCGAAGTCATGAAGTTGAGATTGCACCTGGCGTTCCTTCCAACCGGCACCATCACTAGATACATCTGTTGCGGCCACCTCGCCTTAATTTTCTACAGTATCTGTAGACGTCAATCCAGAGGCAGTGATGGTCTTTTCATGGGAAGCTACATAAATCCATAGAGCTATAGTAACAGTTCACGAGAGAATCGTCTACAAGACTCACCAGGTTTATACTACATTTACATGTCATCGTCAGGCTTGCGGAGGTATCATGACTGTAGTAGCCTCTACCAATTTCCTCGACTAGATTGTCCAACAGGTATCCTCTTTACCCATATCACTTCATCACCACATCCCGAAGGTCTGTCTGTGGCACAATGTATGGATGCACTGTGTTGCGGATCAGGGCGCGCTGTTCAAAGGCATAAGCCAGCCCGATGATTTTTGCGTCGGTGAACTTTGCTCCCAAGAAACTGATACCAAACCTATATCTCGGGTCAATACATGCTTCGGCCCACACCCAAGTAACTTACGGGATATTAGGAGCCGCCGATACCAATCCATCAGCGTCAGACACAATAGGCTGACCAGGGGCCATGGCTCCGATTGGAACGGACACAATAGGCTCACCGACCACTGCAGCCCAGTCCCACGAGAAGTGAGACGGCAGGAGAACAGCATCAAGATCATACCGCTTGATTGTTCCCAGCAGACCTCCTTCATCACCGTACTATAGACCCTGTTGGTAAGCGCGCCAGAACCCGTATTCCGTGTTGTTCCAGTTCTGTAGCGCTGCATAACGCTCACTAAACCATTGTGTAAGTGCGGTGACTTTCGACAGTATGGACGCTCGTGAGGTGGCCACGACCCTCGCCAAAGAAAAGCGAGCGTTGCTTCTGTAGCAGCCATTCTGCAAAGACTGCAGATGGGGGGATTTCAAGGAATCCTGCTTCGCAGAGCAATCGGCTGCGATAAAAGTGATCGGTTCAATTTCTATGTTGGATGTTGATTTGGGCATCGCATGTGGTGCAGCGGATGCACAGAGACCGACCTAGCTCACCACTGAGCCAGCCTTGTCAAAAATCAAAAATGGGGCCAAGTGATTAAACCTACTCTGTAGGCTTGAACAAAGAACGAGAGGGATAGAAGGTATGGTGCTCCACCCGACGGTGCATGGTTACACAGCCAGGGCTAATACGAAGTGAGGTCGGTTAGAGAAGGCTGCCAGCTCCCAAAGCCTGATATGCATACAGGCGGTGCAGGCCGCCGTACAGGGGCATAAAGGGAACAGGCTCCATGAAACATCCGACCCTCAGTCTTCTTTCCTCCAAGGATAGCGGTAAAAAGCAAAACAATACACTGCCAGTGCCACACACATTGCTCACGATCATCCAAGAACCTCCCGGCAAGATGCAATTCCGAGCATGGAGACGCCTCTTTCCAACAAATGGCGCCACCTCTTTAAGGAATTCTTCCCTCGCCTGGACAAGTACGTCTCAATCTATAAAGACCTCCATCAACACCCTGAACTGCCATGAAGAAGCGACGGCCCGGTTCACCAGAGCTTTGCACAGCTTCTACGGCGACGACGCTACAGGGAAGGTTATAGAAATGGACCTTGATATCACTGCAGATGACTTCGTTCTTCTGGCACACCCGCCCGGCAAACCACCGATACCATACGTCTATTGGAACTACGGTGTGACCCCGAGAGAAGAGTATGACAAGGCCAAAATGAACGGCAAGCTTCGAGAGTTGCCCTTCAACCATAACCCAAAGTTTGCAGCGGAGATTGAACCATCACTTCAAGCGGGAATCGAGGGACTGGCAATTGCATCGGTTTCGTTCTTTGAATCTTGGCGAGCCTACGAGTAAGTTTACATGGTAGGTAACTTGGAAGAAGAATCCCACGCAACTTCCTGACTTTCCATTAACTGCCGGGGCCAAAGCGGCCTTAATACATCGGACAGCGCAGGTAAGGATATTGGAGGTGATCTCGGGACTAAGGACGTTTATGGACCCACTTCGAGTAGGTTGAAGTTGACATTGATTATTTGTTCAGAGAGTCGGGCCCTTCAATTTAATTCTAGCATTGATAATATGATATATTTATTGTTAGAGCTGCTATATGCCTGGTTTATCCATTCGGGATCGAAAGGAAGTACTAGATTCCAGGTGGCCGCACGAGGTTCTAGAACATCTTGCTAGGTTTGTTTAGCTCTTGACTCAGCGAATCCCTTCATCGTGATCGGCGGAGAAGCCTTTCCAGTCTTCTTCTTCCCGAAAACCGCTCGTCGACCGGAGGCGGAGGCGGAGGTCTGGCCCAACCGTAGGGTTAAAGGATAGTAATCGGGGCACATTATTCCGTGTGAGACGGTCTTATGTATGGCGATCGAAATGATAAACCTAATCAAGGCCGGTAGATCCGTAGTATAGCCATGAGGTGACACCGCAACGCGATAATTGCCTAGGATATCTGATGCATACCATGTCCCGTATGACGACGCCTTTGAAGATAAGTAGGGCGGTAGAAGTGAACCATCTAGCGTTGTATTCTGTTGCAGAAACCAACCTTCATCTCTTGAGTAGGTCCAAGATGCTTTGAGTAAAAAGTAGGGTAGCTGGTGATGAATAAAACATCCTCTAAATAACAACCCCCCAATCATCCTCTCACCCTAGTTGTGATTAGCATCGCCCTGTGGCTTAGCGTCCATCACCCACGAGGACTCAAGTATTATTTAAGCGTTTGTAAGGCTGGCTTCCGTTTGGCGAGCAGACGGAAACCCTCTTCTCCACACCTATAGTCGTATGTGCTTGCGTCAAGTTCATATACGGAGTACTCTGTAGGTTCTTGTATAATTCAGGATGACGATGACCCCAGTCGATCGACAGCACCATACCGTATTGCGACAAACGCCCGATGCAGCCGAAACCCTCGACCCCTGCATGACTGGGGACTGACCTGCCGAATCCAGACGTCACCCGTGCGCTGCAATCCAAGCGCTGCAAGTCTCTCTCCAGAGTAGGTAGGTACTACTGTATCTGTCAGGAGGAGAGCGCAGAGCCGTGGT
>NT_165927.1:352616-354053 GCF_000149615.1 Aspergillus terreus NIH2624 | reverse complement strand
CCAGGTCAGACAACGGGTGTCCAGACCGTGTCGGACCTGACTGGTCATATTATGTCTTGGATTGACGGTTCCGTCGGCCAGGGCCAGTCGCCCGCCCGCCCGTTGTAGCGGAGGATGGATGGGTTGGGGAGTGGTCGAGTGGTCTAGACGAGAGAGGGTGGCTTGTTCTGCAGAAGGTTGTTGTTCCTCCGTTCCCCGCTGGGGTTGAGGGTGGTGGTGGTGGTGGTGTGGTTGACCCCGCCTGTCAGGGCCTATTATTCTTCCGTTGGAGGAGTAGGCTACTGTCATGTTGTGTCAGAGGGGAAGAATGGTTGATTGATTGATTGCATGATGGGTTATCATGCAATTAGTAGCTTGTTTGTTTGGCGGGGAGCATGCAGCTAGCTATTCTGTCTGGGGTTCTGGGGTTGGCGTGTGTCACTAGTTATATATTAGATGTTGATACTCTGTACTCTGTGAATATCTGTAAATAGAGTCGAGTTTTGAATATACTGGTATCATCAGGACTCCGTATACAAGTAGTCAGTCTATCTAATATTTGTGTACTAACTATATAGTCTGTCGGCCCAGAGACCGATCCAGAGCATTTTAATAACATAATATAATGTCGCAAACTCCATAGTAGTTGCGTGTACCTTGATGCGACGGATCTTGGCAACTCCACTGTACATAGGAATTTGAAGAAGCCGACCATCGGACAGGACGAGAGCGACGGAGAAATTGTGGATCACGAGAGTTGAGTTGCGAGGTGACTGGTTGAGGCTGACCCTATCAAAGTCAACAGGGGAACCGGTTTTGTCTCGCGGATCGTCCGAGAGTATCGAGTGTTGGAGTGGATCGCGCAGTGGATCGCAGGATGGTCTCTACCTGACACACACTTGGGCACTTGCGATAGAAACCGAAGGTATGTACTGTATGGCTGGTAATGTTCTGATAATACTGATAATGATAATGATAATGATCAGTCAGATCTCGGGAGAATTAGGAGAGAAGAAGGATGTTGCCACCGAGGCGCGGAGGTGGCTTCGATAGGGGTTCTGGAAAGATAAGCTTGGCGTGGTGTGATCTGTGGCCGAGTACTCTGTACAGTTTATAGAGTATAGAAGGATAGAATGATCGGAATCATGAGAGTCGTCAGTTGCACAATTAACATAATTCACAGAAAGTATTCATGACGTCTGCAGAAGCAAGCTTTGGAGGTTGTGTGGAAGAAATGGGTGAGGGTTGCACAAGGGCACACCGCTGACGCAATCCGGGTGGATGAAGAACTTCCCAAACGGGATGGAAGTTCTAGAAGATGATTTAACAGACACTCATATACCCATAGACTCAGATCTATTGTACAATACTTAATACTTATCTACTTACTATACTATACTTGTACTTATTCCGTTTTAATATAACTATCCTTCTACTTCTCTACTATACCTTCTCTAC
>NT_165927.1:345587-350367 GCF_000149615.1 Aspergillus terreus NIH2624 | reverse complement strand
GCAGACGCTCGATGTCGCCTTGAAATTGGTTCACGAGCTGATGGAGGAGTCCATCTTCCTCCCCTTCCTGAACGCCCACGCGTCCGCCGCCCAGATGGTCCCGCTCTCGGAACCCCTCCCCTCCGACGACGATGTCATGGTGGTCTCCGGCTCCGGTCTCGACGAGCATGCCCGGCGCAGTCGCTCCAAGAGTCGTCGGATCTCGCCGCAGTCGTCCGCCCGCGATCTCCCATCGCACCCCGTCGCCAACCCCGGTCACCCCAGTCGCCCCAACTTCTCCCTCAGCTCCGTCACCGCCATGGCAAAACCCTCCCACTGGACCTCCGGCCATGTCTCCAGCGCCAGCGGCGACTCCGGGTCCGCCACCCTGACCGATGACTCGGGCAGTCTCCAGTCCAACGTCAGCGTGGGCGAGCCCATGACGCCGCCGACCACGCCGCCGTCCAGCGAACCGCACCTGAACCTCGCCCACAGCCCCAAGACCCGCACCGAGAACCCGTGGAAGAAGATGGGGCTGAAGCTGGGGTTCAAGAAGCGGTCCGGCACGGGGAGCAACATGAAGCTTCCCTCGATGGAGGAATGACTATCCCGCTATCCCTTTCAGTCTCTCCGCTTCCTTCGACCTTCAACCCCCAATAGACATGATACATGATCTGATGGGCATCTGACGAGATTTCTTAATGTTTATACGCATCGGAACTTGGACATGAGTGGACGGTGTCATGCATTGTGCATTGGATATGATTTGGATTGCATTTACAGCCGGCGTTCCGGGCCAGCAGCAGCGAGCGAACCAGCATTGCGGATTGTTTTGAAGAAAATTGTCATAGAGTACGGCTTGGCCGGCGTTGGGTCTACCATCGGTTGCATCGCTAGCATTGAGTTTTAGCATTGAATAGATACCCTGAGATCGTCTTACATCCATCCTACATGTGTAGATCGGCTTGAATTACTCGCAGATTATCCTCCGCCCGGGCCTCGTCTCCAGCGCCGCCAGATCGACATCCCATCCGGCCCGCGTCAGCGCATCAAGGTACCCATCCACACGAGTCTGATCCAAGAACCGCAGCGTACTCTCCACCACGCCAAAAGCCCGCTCCGTCTCATCTCCGGCCTCGTGCATATCGCCCAGCACCCGCGCCGCCAGCAGCGCATGCATCCACGCCTTCAACTGCGCCCGCGGCGTACACCCGCGCTTCAAAAGGATCGCCGCGTTCCCGCCCGCCAGAAACAAGATATACGCCTCAGCACGAAACGCTTCTTGCAAACGGCCCAGCGGCACACCAGCGCGGCCGGCCCCGCCCAACCACCGCAGAAACTCGCCCACCGACACCCCAATCCGACACACCCCCAGCACGGGCGCCGGCCCCGCCGCGGCAGCAGAACTCCACCGCAGCACCCCGTCCCGCTCGAAAATGGCTTCCCGCGCCGCGACCTGCGCGGGGCTGAGCACGCCCCGGCCATCCGCGGGGCCCGAGACCTGCGGCGCGAGGGCGAGGGCGCGCAGGGCCGGGTCCGCGTCGAGAAGCGTCGCAAAGACGATGTTTGCGCGCTGCCGGTTCAGCGAGGTCATCTGCACGGCGCGGACGGCGGCGTAGTTGAGGGCTAGATGTAGGGCCAGCAGGGGCCAGCAGCGCGAGCCATGTCGCCGTCGCGGAAGTGACGTGGGCGACGACCAGCGAGCCGGCTAGCATGCCGAGCAGGGGAGATGATGGTTTTCCTGGGAGGAGTCTTTCTACCCGGCGGCCCCCCAGCATAATATCAGCCACTACTGTAGGCATATTGTTTTGAGGAGGGGAAGGAACGTACGGCGTTAACTTCGGCGATGTTCCCGCCTTTGGCAAAAATGCGCACTCAGGCTGGCCTTGGAACTACCCCCCGCGACACCGCAGAGCGCGCGCAGCACGCCAGCGGCGCTGAGGACAGCCACGCGCGGGGCGCCGGCCGGCGCCGCGGGCGACAGGCAGTCCAGGATCATGGCGAGGTCGTTGAAGAGGTCGGCGGCGAGGCGGTAGGACTTGCATTCGGGCTGGAGGGCGGTGCCGACGCGGTGGGCGAAGAGGATGGTCGCGAGGCGGCCGGAGGTGTCTTGGAGGATGTGTAGGAGGAGGGCGGAGGTGGGGGAGGCGTTGGGGTTGCCGACGCCGACGCCTGTTCCTTATTTAGTATGCGGGTTGGTTATGCGGGAGGGAGTGGGGATAGTTGACCTTGTAGGACTGCGCGCGAGGAGAGGAGGCCTGCGATGGAGCTGCTGAAGGCTTGGAGGGAGTCCTAGGTAGCTTTGATTAGATGGATATGGTATGGTAGTTATGGTGTACGGGCGTACGAAGATCTGGTATCTGCGGGGATTAGCGATGCTGTTTAGGGACCGAGGTAGGGCACTCACGCGGTGTAGTCGTCAGTCACGCTGTGCGGGTATCCGGCTGGGAGGAAGACCTCGATAAGGAGGGTCTTGAGGGCGCGGAGGGACCATGTTTGAGAGTTGTGTGGAGGGAGCTGTCACCGTGTTAGCTGGAGCTAGGTACCTAGTAGCATTGGCGGAAACGTACCACTATATCGACGCGACCGTTTTGTCCGTCGGCAGAGTAGATATAGGTTGCAGTGGGATGGTTGACCTCGTCTACTTCTGTGAAGGTGATGCGGTTGGAGGATGGTTTCGTGGGCATGTTGATATTGATGTTAGAGTTACGGAGTAGTGCAGTTGGGGTCGTTTTAAGTGTCCAAGTCTAGGTACTAACGGCACGTGAGTGTGAGCAATATATCTCATTGAATACAGCTGACGAGGTCCATGCTCAACAACTATGTACATACGTCATAATTCCACACTTTCAATGAGAGCAATCGACTCTATGCCCGACCGTGCAATCCCATCCTGTAGCCAAAGAACCACTGTTCACGCCCAAAATCAAATAAACCGCTAAGTACGAAGACTAGCAACCCCAGCGCCGTGTACGAATAGAGAAGAAAAGAAAGAAAAGATCGGAAGCGGACTCCTGATCACACTTCCAATCGTGTCCACTAGATACGATGATGTGGTGTCCGGCTCGTCGTAGGTCGAGGCGACAGTGGACTCTCCCAGGTCTCAGCCTCATCTCAGCATGACATGTCATACGTCTTCAATGTCACCGGACGTCTCGACCCATCATCAATCATGTCGCGTCTTGTAGAGTATGTAAACACCCGAATGGGAATGGCAGATACGTCTAAGCGTAGAGGCTGGCACCACCCGTCTCAATGGCCTCGATCTCGGCCTCAGACCAGGGCAGACGACCGAAGCGGGGGCCCAGCTCAGACCGGTCGAAGAACTCGCCCTGCTTGGGCTGGACGGGGCCCAGCGCGGCACCCGCGCTCCGACCGATGTTGCCCTGGATGAAGGAAGCCCGGCCGAGGGGACCGTGCTGCTGGGCCTTGGAGCGGTAGGCGGCGAAGGAGTCGGGGAGGGCACCCGACGGAGAGGCGGGGTGAGGACGGGGCGAGTGGTCAACGGACTCTACGGGGTGCATTAGGCGAATGTCCATTGAGCGGAGGATCAGGGGACTTACGAGGCACGGAGCGGCGTCCGAGGAAGCGGATGAGGGGGGTGCGGGCAGCGTTGCGGAGAGCGACCGTAGCACGCATTGTGAATGATAGATGGGAATTGGGTGTTTTTGAGAACGGAGGAATTCAAGTGGTTGAGGGAGAAAATTCCGAGGGGTCGGCGCGAATTGGGGGAAATTCGCGGGTCCGTTCTCGTCCGGGAGAGACCGAGTAGGCGAGCTGGGTGGAGGCTAGGAATGATCCTAGCGGAGCGACAGAGAGGGGAGTTATATGTGTGAAAGTTGACTATACTATAGTGAGAATGAGATGAAGAAGAGAAGAAGAGAAGAGAAGAGAACGCGTCCGGAGAGAGAGAGTGGAAGTGGGAGAGAAAAGAACGGGGAGGAAGACGGAGCGGAAGCGAGGGTTCTTGAAGGGCGCCGGAGGTGGTGGGTAAAGAAAGGTAAAATTGATAAGCTGTCGGCGGTAAGCTCACGGCAAAATTACAGCTCATTCCTCCTTTGGGGAAGCCTTCCGCTGGCAAACGACGGCGATGGCTGGTCACATCGGGTATGGTATGTAATTAAAACTCTCCGACCATCGACCGTCTGATCCTGCCTGCAGGTACTACTTCGGCGTTGCGGCCAACCTCACCCATTGCCAAGTACCTTTCGTCTCAATCAGATGCTGCTTCGCTTCCCCGGCCGAAAGCCCCGAAGGATCGTCCAACCCGCTTTGGCGTACGGTGTAAGTTAAGGTATGTTCCCCTCATGATTGTCACTCTTATCAGCCCCCCATCACTAATAACCATTTCTAACAGCCATTCGGATTTCATTCCCCGCATCGGTCTCCTCACTCTCGGAGTACGGAATACGGAGTAGGCAGAATCATATCACTCCAACTATTGCTCCTCCACAGACTACGGAGTACTCCCTAGGTCACTCTATACGAAGTACTCTGAACAATCGACGATCAATCGACTCAATCAACTCAATGTGTGACGAGACCCTGCTTATATAACCGTTCCGAGTGGGCCAACATCTCCCGGGTTCTCCCGCAAACCAGCTTTTCCCTTTCTCCGTGCCGACCGATCCTGTGTTATGATCATTACCTACTCCGTACGGAGTGAACTACGACTAAGCTACTGCCGGTCGGAAAACTAAGGGAGAGGTCCTCCGCATCTCCATCCCTGACCATGCACGAGCTTCTGCTCTTCGCCTCGGTCCCCGCTCATCAACATCATGAGCTGTTGCAACAGCTGGGC
>NT_165927.1:324501-342640 GCF_000149615.1 Aspergillus terreus NIH2624 | reverse complement strand
AAATTCGGATTAAGATTTTCAGATGTATTAAATGCTCTTGTGGGACTTATGAATACAATTTTAAAATCAGAAAACAAATGTAGAGCAATAAGTCTTTACTGTTATCGCGCCTCTCCGGTTGCGGTCCAGGTACTTGTACCACTTGCCCCCACAGTCCACCACCTTCCCCTTATATGTAGAACCTAGGTGTCTATCTGGCCTGCAGCGGGCGCGCGGACGCGTTCCATACCTGTCTTGCAGGTGGCCCAATCGCCGCGTGCAGGAGGCCATGCTGTGCGCTCGTCCCGCGGCCGGTGTTGTGCCTATATCTTCAGACCTCGGTATCATCCATCGCAGTCACAGGCATTTACAATCTTACAGCATTCCATAGTATCAGCGAGGATGCTTCCGCATTTGTCAGGAAATAAACCGTCTAATATTAAGATATCATTATCGACATGTTGGGTATAGTAGTCTGTACTATATACATTATACAAATCACTCCAATCAAGAATGCTTTTCGCTGGCGCACAACCATCCTGAAATACACAAGGCCCAAATCAACATGATTTCGGGTATGGAAACAGTCGAGGAGGCCTCCAGGTGCTGCCCCTTCGCGCCCCTCCCCTTGCTCCAGCCCCAGCCTTCTTGTCACCTGCTTTTCAACCAGACGGATCCAACAACATTATGCAAGGTGCAAACCTCGGAGAAGGCAAAAGAGCGTCGGGTAGTACACGGTGACACCAGTACATGTGGGGGAGAGAGTGTTTTATGAGACATTAAACAAGATCGAACAAAAGAAACGGCGTCAAGCGTAAGGAGCGTATTGCACCCTGCGAGTCAGTAGTCGCAGGCGCAGAAGTCATCAGTCATGCATGTATCAGATCACAGATCAGAAGGACAACAAGAATAAAGAGACAAGACATTAGTCATCACACGCTGAATCGGTCATTAGAGAGGTGGAAAATCAGATGGTACACATCACATCCTCTCGCAGTAGTTCAATCGTAGGAAGTTTTGTAACCCGGAAGGTAGACTCAGAATCTATGATCGGGATACCAGATCCTGGAAGAATTTGAAAAAGCTTCGCTTCAGCGATGGGCTCCGACACAGCCCAGAGGTGCTGGTCGCGGGTGCGATTTTCATGGGACCGACAATCTCGCCGTCTCCCAACTCAGGAAACTTTTCATCGTGAAGACGTGGGATTTTGAGCTGTTCGCACGGATCGCGGTGGGACTTGATGAGGCCCAGTTGGGGTCCATCGGTGATCTCTAGTTGAGATACCATCGCTTCGTGATGGCGCTTCCACTCATTGTTGATAGCCTCCCACTTTTCTTCCGTGAGCTTGTAGATGTTGGAAGTGATCCCGTAATGCTCTCCGGTGCGCACAAGATGCTTGGCGAAGTTACATTGCGCAAGATCCCACTGGGCGCGCAGTTGGTGGAAAGACTCCAAGTCGTAGACCTCGGGCACGTACGGCTCAGGCTGAATAGTGAAATTGGCGTGGCCAAGTTTGTTTGCCCACTCATCGTTCGGATCGGAGAGAATGAACGTGGGCGTCTCGCCGGACACAGTCCGGGTGGTGCCAGCACGAGGACGGCTGAACGAGGCGACGGAGGGTTTGGTCGACAACGGAGGCGAAGGAAGTCCAGCCAAACGTCCGTCCTGCTGGGCGGTGACATCTGCAATCTCATCGGACATATCTGCCACCGAAGGCGATTGCAGGGGCGAGTGAACGCGTGAGGCCGTAGGACACAACGGCTCATCGCCCATGAATGGGGGGAGCAGCGGCGTGGTGGCTTGAGGCGCAGACTCGTCCTGGCTCTGGCTGTTGGCTTTGACAATATCAATCGGCTGGGTCCCCGACTCGCTCATCCGCTCTTCGAATATTGTGCGTGCAGGGGAAGGAGGAATGGCAATGGAATTCACTTGACTCATCGAGAGCCCCGGAACGGTAACAAAGGCGGAGGACGATGAATTCGTGCGAGACCGCAGTCCCGCAGCAAACCCATCAGCACCATCCAGCTCATCGGAGGCACGTTTGGATTTGAAACGAGTCGATATCGTCGATATCCGCGAGCCAATGCGCGACAGACCTTTGGTAGACACGCTATCGGAACGTCTTTTCTTGGGGGAATGGGAGGGATCCATGTTGGCATCGGAGAAGTCGTAGCCGCTGGAATAATCCATGGAGGCAAGGTAGGAATCTTCAACTATTGACAGACCTTGGTCAAAATGTTCTGCACGGGTCAGCCAGGTTCTAGGCGCAGGCAATGTCGCGGAGATAAAAGACGGGGCTGGGCGCAAGGGTGAGCTACTTACGGAAGTATTCTTCCTCGAGATCCCTCGCCGGAGCCCCACTGGGTTCTTCCTTCACACCGGTCAAGGGGTTGCGCGAAGGGATGTCCATAGAATTGCTCGGTCCTGGGGACGAAACGAGGGAGGAGACGGAACTGGAGAAGCGCGTATGACCTTTGGCGGAGAAGAGGGAGACAGCGGGTGAGACGGGAGTCGAAGTGCCAGTGGTGATGGGAGACTGCGGTGGTGGACGAGAGAGAACAGAGGGTTCTCCCATGGTGTCGGAACTATCCCGCCGTTTGGCGTCTATGAGTTGGGAAAGTTTTAGCATTGTGAGGGTCTCCCAACGGTAGACTGTTTGGGTGGAGAATTTGGCGCGGGAGGGAAATTTAGAGGCGTCCTTCACGTGCGGATGTCGAAAGTTCTTTTGACGCGAGGAGGAACAATGCGGAATACGAGGACAAGGATTGGGATTAATCGGAGAGAAAGAACATTATCGACGATATGCTTTGACTCAGAGGCGGGAGATGGAGGTTGGAGAAAAGAAAAGCAGAGAGAAATCGGCTGGGGATGTGTCAGAAAGAAAGAACAATGACTCTTTATTGACAGACGGTCCCCGGGGGCCTTGTAGACGTGGCGTGGCGGTGAAAGGCGTCCAGAAAACGACGAGAGACAAGAAGCCAAAGACGACAACGTCCCACGGATCAGGTCGAACAGCTTCAGATGACGAACCGGCAGGCGCGAGGGGAATCAGCTGCCTTTGCGATGGTCCAGTGAGTGATTGCCGACTGGGACTGGTTGGGAGGGCAGGCAGGATGAGCCGACGTGGAGCCCGTCAGTGGATGCAGGACGAACGAACAACTGGCCGGGGAGGGAGAGGTGAAGGCCCAAGGCGACTGACAGCTCAGGCTGCAGAGACAATCGGCGGCGTTGGAGTGGTGGTGAGAAGGAAGAGCAGGTAGAGGTGAGGAAGAGAAAGAACTGGAGGGGAGGAGAGAGAGAGAGAAAGAGAGAAGAGGAGGGGAGCACAGACGGACGGAGTAACCAGTCGAGAATTTTATGATATAAGAAATTCGTTTTCTGTATCGATCAGAACTGGTGTAAGATGATGATTTTTCTTTTTTTCTTTCCTTTTTCATCAGTTCTCAAAATACTTAATAATAGTGATTATTATTATTATTATTATGATTATTATTTTTACTATTATTCTGTTATTATCATTGTTCAACCGACGAGCCTCTGCCGCCGCCGAGTATCCCTCATTTTCGCCGTCCCCATCATTCCATCATTCCTCCATCCTCCTCGTCCATGCGCCGCGAAAGAATCGGGAGCCGAAGCAGAGAATTGGAAGGATCGTCGGAATTTTGTCCAAAGAGTCAAGTCGGTCCGTCTCAGTCCGTGGGTGGTGCCATGGTTCCGTTTGTTCCTTGCCACGGTTTTCGCGGGCTTTATTTTCTGTGCTTCTATTTTCCGTTCCTTACCAGGATGAGGGTAAAGGGACTCGAATTCGCCATTTGCCATTTGCCATCTGCCATTACATGAGAACCCTACTGTAAGCGAGCTAGAGAGATCTGGGTTCGATTCGGCCAAAGCAGGGGCCGAAGAACGATCCATCCGACGTAGTTAGTCCGTAGTGTGCCGTCGCTCCAACGGCTTCGCATCACCCACCAGAACCACCCAGAGGGTCGAAATGGGGTCGGGGAACTCACTAGTCGACCCTCCCCAGCGAACAAGAGAGCCCGCGACAAGAGACAATGTGTCTAGACTCTGACCGACTCGACTGGTCTAACACAGAACTCCATCGGGATGGACTGTGAGCTCCAGTAGTCCTAGTGGCTGGGTGGATTCCTTCCTTCCTCCCTCCCTCCCAGGGTGTTGTGCGACCGACATCGCTCTGCCCTCGTCCCCTGCGACCTGTCCATTCTGCCAACAGACACATCCCGCACCGGGAGGTTGGGAAGGGGAGACACATTCTCGGGAGCGGCCATCACCACCCTGCAGGAGGTTCATGTATGTTCGGTGCCAGACCCAGCTATGTAGGTCGCAGCTGAGAAGCGGAACCGCTACGTTTGTATGAGCTGGGAGGTCATGTTGGCTGTACGGAGCCTGTGCGACCCCATAATAACCAATCCCTACTCCTCGTCATGCATCACCCGCGACAAGAATCGTGAGGGGCCAGGGCTCAAGCGGGACCCCGTCGGCCTCCTCCCTTCCCTTCCATACCTTGTCCGCGGGTCACCTATTCCAGTAGGTCGTGTAGACCCTTCCAGAAAACAAGAACTCTGGATCTCGCTGGGTTACTAATTCTCTGGTGCCGACGTCAGGTCCACATGGCCAGAGCCAGACGGACGGTGTCTGGTGGCCAAAGTCTGGTACAGTCCTCATGGCGAAAAGTGAAATTTTTTCTCGGGTAAAAGAGGACCATCGGGAGTGGACAGGATATGCTGGAGGCTTGCCCCGGTGGGTTCTGATCCTGTGGGTTTACGTCGCCCTGATGCTTGGCAATTGGCGTCGGATTCCTTTGCTTGTTCGGGTCTTGTGTCGGCTGTATGTATGTACTTTTGTCACCGATCTGATCGGCCGGTGATGCATAATGTCATGACGTATGGTTCGTAGGAGTATTCTGTATGGAGCGTAGGAGTGAAACTGACCTGGATTGTTTCATCCAGTCCAAGACATGAGACGAGTCCTCTCTCCGCAGTGTGAGGTTGATTCGTGTCTTCGGAGCAGTCCGGATGAGGATGAATACTGGGTAGTTAATAATCCCATTGTGTAAAGAGGAAGATCTCACGTGACACTATCCCGAAAGCACCAGAATAGCAACAATTACATCACCCTCGCCGACCGACATCGTCATCACTCTCCACTCTCCTTGACCTTGATCCGGATTCCCACTCTCTTCTTGTCGCCAGGTAGACACCAATTCCTCTTACTCATGAAATCCGCCATCTCGCTTCTGCTGGCCAGCGCGGCCACCTACGTCGGTGCTTCTCCGCACCCCGAACCGCCGCAGCTGGTGCTGTCACCGTCGACGTCTACAGGAGTACACGGAGATGAGGCGACCAGCGCCATTGCCTCCAGCGCCGCCGACGATGTCATCAGCGACTCCCCCTTCCTGTCCTTCCATCGCGATCTCGTGCAGATCTCGTCCATCTCCGGCCACGAGCGCAAAGCCGGGGACTTTGTAGCCGAGTTCCTCCAAGCCCACAACTTCACCGTCGTCAAGCAGCCCGTCCCCTCCAAAGACGGCCGCCAGCCCGACGAAGACCGCTTCAATGTCTTCGCCTACCCGTCCGGCGCGTCCGCCGCGCCTAAAATCCTCCTCACCAGCCACATCGACACCGTCCCGCCCTTCATCCCATACAGCGCAGCCCGCGTCGACAACGACATCCGCATCTCGGGCCGCGGCTCCGTCGACGCCAAGGGTAGCGTTGCCGCGCAGGTCTTCGCCGCCCTGGACATCCTGGAGCGCGACCCCTCCGCCCCGCTCGGGCTCCTCTTCGTCGTCGACGAAGAAGTCGGCGGCACCGGCATGAAGGTCTTCTCCGACTCGTCCCTGAACCCGTCCCCCTCGCCCTTCCGCGCCGTCATCTTTGGCGAGCCCACTGACCTCGCCCTCGTATCCGGCCACAAGGGCATGCTGGGCTTCGAGCTCGTCGCAACCGGCCAGGCCGCCCACTCCGGCTACCCGTGGCTGGGCCACAGCGCCGTGTCCGCCCTGCTCCCGGCCCTGCTGCGCGTCGACCGCCTGGGCGACATCCCGGCGCAGGAAGGCGGCCTCCCCTCGAGCCCGAAATACGGCCGCACGACCGTCAACATCGGCCGCATGGAGGGCGGTGTGGCGGCCAACGTTGTGCCCGCGTCCGCGCATGCGAATGTCGCCGTGCGTCTCGCCGCGGGGACCCCCGACGAGGCGCGGGATATCGTCCGGCGCGCTGTCCGCGATGCCACCGGCGGCGATGAGAATGTCTACCCCGACTTCAGCGAATGGTCTGAGGGATACCCGCCCCAAGACCTGGATACGGATGTCGATGGCTTCGAGGTTACCACGGTCAATTACGGGACGGATGTGCCTAACCTCCGTATTCATGAGCGTGCCGATGGCGCGCCCGTCCGTCGGTATCTGTATGGTCCGGGGAGCATCCACGTTGCGCATGGGGACCATGAGGCGATCACGGTTGCGCAACTGGAGGAGGCACTGCAGGGGTATCGCAAGTTGATTGAGGCCGCTATGTAGAAAGGGGTTGGTAATGATTGCATGATCTACGATTCGACCGGTCGGTATGATGCTATGTATATATATCTATGCGCATTGGGTAACACCCCACACCGAGGATGATTCCAACATGTCATTACATGGATTAGGACTGTCTGCCAAATCTAATATATTGGATACTCCACAAAAGCCAAAGCAAAACCCACCTCCGAGTATATGTACATCACGTCTCCCGGCTCTTCCGCGTCCATCCCGTTTTCAACTCCCCTCCCGGCTGGAAGCGGGGCAAGGGATGGGCCTCGGTGTTGAACACGTTCTTCTCGAGGGGGAGGAACTCGCGATCCGAGAAGAGCAGATAGAAATACTTGAGGGTCTCGGCCATCCAGAAGCTCTCCATGTTGTCTCGCTGGACGGCGGGGATCGTGTCGGCGTTGGAGAGGGAGGTAAATCCCACGATGCGGGAGGGACGCTGCGCCGCTGGCTCCTGTCCGTTGGCCGCGTCCTCCGACACGAGCGGGTCGTGCTCTACAACAGCTGTATGGCGCACAAAGGATTTGAACATCTCCCACCCCCACTGCCGGTAGGTCTCGTCCTCGGTGATGCGGTACATGTAGAAGAGCGACTCGACGGTCTCGGGCCGCTGGAGGTTGTGGCGGTCCTGGGTGTGGATCTGGATGTCGTCGCGCCAGGTCAGGGTCTCGTCGGCGAGCGGGTAGAGCGGCTTCGATCGTAGGGGCAGATCCTTATGCTGCGACTCGCGGTTGCCCGTGGCGAGGGTCGAGTCCGGGTACGCGTCGCTCTCCATTACGGCCGGGGTGTCCATCTGGAAGTAGGTGATTTCGGGCGCGAGGCCGGTCTTGGTGGCGAGGTACGTCGCCCAGCAGGTCTTCATGAGCTCCTTGGCGAGGAGGATCTCCTCGTCGTGCCGCTGCGTCCACGTCGAGGACTTCTTCGCCTGTGACAGGGGTAGTCCGCCGGTGGCGCCGAGCGCGATCGTGCCCGGCAGGAAACACACGAGGTGGTCCATCTTGGGGGATAGGGCGCCGTCAAGGCCGGAGGGACGCTCGCCCAGGATGGTCAGCTGGGCGTTTTTGCTGTACGCAATGAGGTGTTTCCGAATGCCGACGAGCGCTTCGTCCCACATCTCCTTGTACACGGGCTCCTGTTCAGACGTCTGGAGATACTGTTTGATAAGATATTCTAGGGACAATCAGTTAGAGACGCGCGCGTGGGAAATGGACACGGGCAAAGTCATACCATAGTACGAATCGCCCCGACTGCCGAGACGGATATTGTCACCCCGGAAATGGCCAGTGTCGGGGTATATATAGATCGGAACAAGCCCGTCTTTCGCGTTTTGCTCGTCCACAACCTGCATCACCTTCTCTACGACCCGCCAATACTCCGCCTCGCCAGTCAGCTTGGCCAGATACTTGAACTCCAACTGCAACGTCGTAGCCTCCGCCGTTGACGAAGCACCGTTGTCTGCATGGGACGGGATGCCCTCTGATGTGTTGAGGTTAATACTGGCGAACGGCACCCCGGACTTGGAGTCAAAAGCGCCTATCAATCGATCGGCCAGGTCAGTTGCCTTTTCGATATACAGGTCCTCGCCGGGCGAGCCCGCGTCGTCATCTGTGATCGGCGCCAGGTCGGGGAAGGTCGAAGAGAGATAATGCGCTGAGAGAAGCCCACCCAGCATCCGAATGGTCGTCTCAAACGTGTTCACGTCGTGGTTCTGGTTGTACTGCAATGTGTGGTGGATCCAGCTGCGAGCGTGTTGGACGCGCGAGGTCAGGTTCATGATCATGAGCGTATCAAGTGCGTCAACAATAATCCATCCCATGCCACCTTCGACCATATTCTTGCCATTCTTAGCCTGCGGGCGGTACTCGTCAAGACCTGCAATTCGGCGTTAGCATGGTTCTCTCGAAGGGTGACTCAGGGCTGGGAACTCGCATACCCCAACCATGCTGTTCATAGCTATCCCAGCTGACGATCATTGTATCCCTGACTTTTTCTCTCCGCGCGGCCCAGTCGATGCCCTTCTGTAGCGTCCCGTCGTACGTCGGGTCCGTGCTGTCGAGGCTCTGCACCCACGCCCAGAGCGCTTCTCCGCGCGCCGAATCGGGCGTTTTCAGTGCGGGCCCTCCCCATCCTCCAAATACATAATACCAAACGACAGCCAGAAACACCAACACACCGACACCGTACACAGCCCTCCTCCGTCTGAGTCTGGGGCCAGTGCGCCGGGGCGCGAAATACGGCTTATCCTTGTACATGGGGAGGCCGCGGTCGCCGGTGAAGAAATTGTTCAGATTGTTCGATATCCCGGGAGACTGTGAAAGACCATACCCGCCCAGTCCAGTGGTGCCCGGGCTCCGGCTAGGACGCCAGTAGTTGTTCTCGAGAGGCCGATTGGGAGAGAGCGAGGGGCTGTGTCGCGGATATTGGTAAGACATGGCCGTCTGCCTGTCCGCGGCGTTTGGTATGGAGGATTCTCAGGAGGTGGTCGCTTGAATGGAGGTTCGTAAAGTGGGGAAGCATACGTTGACTGTTGCTCTCGTAGGCAGTTGTGTCCTCTCTCAGGTATGCTTCAAGTGATTCCGCCTTTCGTCGATATGAAGACACGGTGACGACATGGATAGCTTCGTACAATCTGGGAGACGCCTGCGTGTCGCAATAGCCGAGGGTCAGCGGTACTGAACTATGGACTCGAGTTGCTCGCGTAGAATGCGTCGATGTGAGTACTGGAATAAAAACACGAACCGACCAACATTCAAGATGGTGCCTGACTGCCAATCGCAAAGGGGAATCTGCGAAGCTTTCAGCTTCGCCTGGACGGAGCTGATGCCAATATGAAGGATTAGGATAGCTGTCGCTCTGGTGCACTGCAGAAGATGAGACGGCTGGAGTGGCCACTTGTTGCGACGCGCCCAACATGTAGATCGGAGTTCATTGGTGGAGGCGGCCGGGGAAGCCAACGCCTTGGCGTCATCCATGGCAACGATACTATATGCTAAAGAATATGTACAAAAGAATATGAGGTGTGCTGAGTATGTATGTACATTCGGGAGAGTATGGAGAAACCAACTGAAATGGTGATCCTGTGTACTCGGTTACTTGGTCGTCAGATGGGCATTTCGATAAGATGGGAGCTACATGAGCGTCCTCCTTGTAGGACACATACCTCAGTAATGATAAAATAATCGATAGAATGAAGGATCCAACGGAAATCGCCTACTCCCTGTATCTACTTGAGAAAGTGTTGAGTCGACAACGTATTACACTGATTTCTAACCATGCAGATACGGCGATATGTGAATGCACTACAGCTTCTGGTATTCCAACTTGCCCTCCAGCTTCTTAGCCTCTGCCACCTTCCGAACCGCGCGGTTGAAATCATCCTGGTTGATCGCATCCCGGTAATCCTTAATCGCAAACAGGCCACTGTAACACGCGTTAGCTCACCTGTACACACAGCAAAATCTGGGGTTGAAACGTACGCTTCCGTGACCACGTTACGAAGATCGGCTCCGTTGAGGCCATCGCTCATCTTCACCACACTCTCAAAATCGATCTCACCGTCCAGCTGGACCGTGCTGGAGTGGATCTTGAGAATCTCCAACCGTCCAACCTCATTGGGAAGAGGAATCTCAATCTTCCGGTCCAGACGACCGGCTCGGAGCAGCGCCGGGTCGAGAGTGTCCGGTCGGTTCGTGGCCATGATGATCTTGGTTTTGCCCAGATAATCGAATCCATCCAGCTGGTTCAGCAGCTCCATCAATGTCCGTTGGATTTCGCGGTCCGCGGAGGTACCCTCGGAGAAACGTCTACCACCGATGGCATCGATTTCGTCCATGAAGATAATACAAGGCTCGTGTTCCTTGGCGTAGCCGAACATTTCTCTTATTAACCGTGCGGATTCACCGATGTACTTATCGACAATGGCAGACGACACCACTAGGTATGATTAGCAATGTTGCAGTCAAAATGCGGAAACGGGTTAGCGCACCCTTCAAGAAGTTGGTCTCCATGGAGCTGGCCACTGCTCGTGCCAATAGCGTCTTTCCCGTACCGGGAGGTCCATACAGCAGGACACCCTTGGGTGGCTTGATACCCACTCGTTGGAAGAGTTCGGGATTCTTCAGGGGCAGCTCAATCACTTCGCGTAGCTCTCGGATCTGCTCGTTCAGACCACCGATACCGGCGAAGTTAACCTGACCGGGATCCTCCAACGACATGTTGTACACCAACGGGTCGACCTCCCGGGGGAGCATCCGCATGATGGTCAACGTTGTCATATCGAGGGCGACACGCGTGCCTTGCTTCAGTTTCGATTTATCGACCTTTGAGCGGCAACCGACGACATATCGGGGTCCGGAGGATGCCTTCACAATGACTAGGAGAGGTCAGCATGTTTCGGACCGGCGACTGGAAACACGCGGTAAGGGTTCGATGGAGAAATTCAACTCGCTGGTGTGTGATGGGCATAAGAAGATAAGTGGGAGTATAGACGTACACCTTTCCTCATCCAACTGCTTCAGGACTTCACCGATGATCTGGCCGACGCTTTGCAGGGCCTTGATGTTCTCTTCCGAAATGTCAAATTCTCTCTGCAGATCCTTGATACCCAATCTGAGAGACTTGAGCTTCGCCTCCCATTCCCGCAGCTCCAACAGGCTCTTCTTGTAGTCTTCGAGAGCCTGCTCCCTCTCTGGGTCACTGGCGCCGTTCATGATGGAAGGTGGTGAACCAGAGAGATTGGGTCAAGGGGATGAGCAAGAGCGGTAGAAGTTGAGATAGGCACTCTGGGAAAGGATGAGGTTGTCGCGGTTGATGAGAAGTGGATGGCTGGTCGGGGTATCTGATCGGTGCCAACAGCCAGCTCGGGCGAGCTGTTGAGAGCTTACGGAGCAGCAGGTGATGTAAGTCACCTGATTTATGCCTGAGGCGTTAATCACGTGCGTGTTTCACGTGAAAATATATGCCTAATATACAAGGCAGAAAGATCCCCTTACGTAACGCCTTCCGTCCGCAGTATTAATTATCCGCGACCCGATCAGGCATCAAGGTGTCATCGGAGTCTTTTCGTCATGACGCAACCAGCATGCCTCGAAGGGGTCTCACTGGGCCATAGGAGATGTCCAAGATGAGATAGATACCCGTTGGAAGAGCGTCTATCAGAGAGCGAGTCTGATACGTGCCCAATGGTGCACAATGGCATTAGGCATCTACGTAGAAACCTTGTCGGTCCATCCTGCAGAGTCGGTTGTATATGACCGTCTAGAAATTCGCGAGTGCAAGAGTGAGGTGTTAATAACCAGACATTCCGTAACACCCGAGTTCCAAGAGGGAATCCCACAAGGTACAAGTTATCAGGGGGAACGGGCCTGGAGAACCACGAGCACACCCGCATTACCCCGAGGATATGCGGAAGATCTCGCGTCCATGAGTGGAAGCAGAGTCGACGAGAGACACGAGAAGCATGAAAGCCCCACCATGAAGTTGGAAAGATTCGGAGGACGAAGACCGTGAGCTTTCCCGGGGCAGTAGATCGTCCTGTTCTTGTTACTCGCGGCGGCCGACGAAGCACCTGCTTGCAGGGTGGGGAGTAGGTACGGAGAAGGCGGTTGGCTATGACACGATTACTGTGACAATTCTTCGTAGTAGTATTAGTATTAGTACTTCCTCCTCCCTCCTCTTCTCTCTTCTTCTTTTCTCCTCTTCTCCTCCATCAGATCCTTGAGTTCTCTGCAATTCCAGGTAAGTTATGCTGTGTACAGACAATCCGTCTTTACTCCCTGTCTTCTTTTCTGTTTTCTTTCCCTACCCTCCTCAATTACCCCACCATCCCACCTTCACCTGTTGACCCCTCCATAACGACTTCATCATACCACCTTCACCTCTACATCACCATCCAGCCAGGTCGAAAGAGCCTCCCTTGGGTCGATCGACCTTGCGGAATCCTCCACTCGTCCCTGACACTGGTCAATCCATTCCATTGATCCACTTTCCCAAGGATTGTCACCTGTTGTTGTTGCTCCCCCGTCTCCGCGCAGGTCAATCCTTTTGGGTTGTCGGTGAACCACCACTTACTGTTTTCACCACCCCCCGCTGCTAGTCTCCTCCCAGCACCGAGTCATCTGTCTTTTCTCCCGTCTTTCCCGTGCCCTATATATATATCTTCTGCCATCTTCCTGCTTTTCTTCCCTCTCCTTTTCTCCCCCCCAGTCGACTGATCCATCTCTCAGCTCGTCATCATGCCTATCTCCAAGATCCACGCCCGCTCCGTCTACGACTCTCGCGGTAACCCCACCGTTGAGGTTGACGTCGTCACCGAGACCGGCCTTCACCGTGCCATTGTTCCCTCCGGAGCTTCCACCGGTAAGTTCTTCTCGACGCACTCTTCGTCACAACCAGGCTAACAACGTCCTAGGTCAGCACGAGGCTTGCGAGCTCCGTGACGGTGACAAGACCCACTGGGGTGGAAAGGGTATGTTGGGTCAAGCGGACATCCCACTATATTCACGTACGCTGACCGGGCTGTGTCCACTACAGGTGTCCTCAAGGCTGTCAAGAACGTCAACGAGACCATCGGCCCCGCCGTCATCAAGGAGAACCTCGATGTGAAGGACCAGTCCAAGGTTGACGAGTTCCTCAACAAGCTCGATGGCTCGGCCAACAAGTCTAACCTCGGTGCCAACGCCATCCTCGGTGTCAGCTTGGCCATTGCCAAGGCTGGTGCTGCTGAGAAGGGTGTCCCTCTCTACGCTCACATCTCCGACCTCGCCGGTACCAAGAAGCCCTACGTGCTCCCCGTCCCCTTCCAGAACGTCCTGAACGGTGGTTCCCACGCCGGTGGCCGTCTTGCCTTCCAGGAGTTCATGATCGTCCCTGAGTAAGTCCCATCCGAGGATCCTCAAATCTAATGGCAATGCTGATCATTTCTAGCTCCGCCCCCTCCTTCTCCGAGGCTCTCCGTCAGGGTGCTGAGGTCTACCAGAAGCTCAAGGCCCTCGCCAAGAAGAAGTACGGCCAGTCTGCTGGTAACGTCGGTGACGAGGGTGGTGTTGCTCCCGATATTCAGACTGCCGAGGAGGCTCTTGACCTGATCTCCGAGGCCATCGAGCAGGCCGGCTACACCGGCAAGATGCACATCGCCATGGACGTTGCCTCCAGCGAGTTCTACAAGGCCGACGTCAAGAAGTACGACCTTGACTTCAAGAACCCCGAGAGCGACCCCTCCAAGTGGCTCACCTACGAGCAGCTGGCCGACCTCTACAAGTCCCTTGCCAGCAAGTACCCCATTGTCAGCATTGAGGATCCCTTCGCCGAGGATGACTGGGAGGCCTGGAGCTACTTCTACAAGACCTCTGACTTCCAGATTGTCGGGTAAGTGGTCCATATGTGCCCCTCATCCAGAAAAAAGGTCTAACCAGCTGCAGTGATGACTTGACTGTCACCAACCCCCTGCGTATCAAGAAGGCCATTGAGCTCAAGTCTTGCAACGCCCTCCTCCTCAAGGTCAACCAGATTGGTACTCTCACCGAGTCCATCCAGGCCGCCAAGGACTCCTATGCCGACAACTGGGGTGTCATGGTCTCCCACCGTTCCGGTGAGACCGAGGACGTCACCATTGCCGACATTGCCGTCGGTCTGCGCTCCGGCCAGATCAAGACCGGTGCCCCTGCTCGTTCCGAGCGTCTGGCCAAGCTGAACCAGATCCTCCGTATCGAGGAGGAGCTTGGTGACAACGCTGTCTACGCCGGCGAGAAGTTCCGCACTGCCGTCAACCTGTAAATGCATCCACAATCGGTATTTTGCTGAAGGAGACTCCATTGAGTCAATAGCACCGTCCCGTACCGACTGGACGGTGTGCAATCGTTTCCAAGTGGCAAACGTGCAGTCCTTTGGGCAGAAACCCAGCTGCATTGCCTTGTCGCCGACGACCTTGGTAAAGACTTATGATGACGAATTGATAGGCCATATAGTGGGTATAATGAAGCAAAAGTTCATTTAATATGCAGTAGATCAAAGCGAGTTGTAAACATAAAACAAGACCAATTTCATGTCTACGGAGTATATACTCGTAGGGTTGGTGACTGGAATATCGGGCATCAACGGTTGCACACGTGACCGTCACATGCCCCACCGGGTGCTATCGTAGAGATGCTGAAATCGAGGGGTCGCCCACACCAAAATTTCTCCCAGTTGTCTCCTCATCCACGACGATTCCTTCTGCCGGGACCAGCGGAGTTTCCGTCTGAGCCGTCTGCTGCGTGAAGTTCTTTTGCGTCTTTGTCCATTTTTTGATCGACTTTGTCCGCCATGGCGCCCTCCAAGTGGGGTATGTTGAAATTCTTTCTACCGTGGTGGCTGCGGCTGGCATGTATATGTATACTGACGCGATATAATCTCTACAGATGACGAGGAAGAGAGCACCTCTCCCCCTCCTGTTGCCTACCGTCGCAAGTTTGACGACGAGGAAGAAGAGGATGTGAGTTTTCCCCTCCCTCTGACTCTACGCACCACACTACAAGACCTACCCCCCATTCACACCACGGAAATCCACGACTAACCATCGCCGACAACAGGTCCTCGACTCGTGGGACGCGGCCGAAGACTCGGAAGTAGAGCGGGAGAAGGCAGCCAAGGCGGCAGAAGCGAAGGCGAAGGCGGAAGCCGAAGCGGCGGCCAAGAAGAAGAGCAAGGCGCAGCGGATACAGGAGCACAAGGAGGAGCGCAAGAAGCGGGAGGAGGAGGACAGCTCGAGCGAGAGCGAGGAGGACGAGGCGGAGCGGCGGGCGCGGCTGCGGCGGACGGAGAAGGACTCGGACCTGAAGCACGCGGAGGATCTGTTCGGGGACATCGACCTGAACCGGACGCGCAACCGGGGCGCGCCGAAGGCGGTGGTGGTCAGCGACTCGGCGGACCCGACGCAGGCGGTGGACCTGTCGGCGATGCCGCTGTTCAAGCCGACGACGAAGGACCAGTTCACGCGGCTGACGACCACGCTGGCGCCGCTGCTGACGGCGCACTCCAAGAAGCCGCAGTATGCGCTGTGGGCGCAGGAGTTCACCAAGCAGCTGGTCAAGGAGCTGAACAGCGGCGACGTGAAGAAGATCGCCAGCGCGTTGACGACCATGAGCAACGAGAAGATGCGCGAGGAGCGCGCCGCCGACAAGGGGAACAAGAAGTCCAAGGCCGCCAAGACCAAGGTGTCGCTGGTCACCAGCCGCGAGAACAAGATCGATGCTTCCTACGATGATGATGATGGCCTGGATGACGATGACTTTATGTGATGTGGTTGGACTCTTGAGAGACTGCCTCTTTTTCATTCTTATTCGTGTTTCTTTTTTCTTCCCCTTCCGCGTCCTTGAGTTGCGGGTGTGGTCGGTTTGACACTCACCCATCTGTCAACTAAGTGATCGTCCCATGGTTGTTTTGTATATCCATATCTAACTATCCTTTTGTTCTCCCCTCTGCCTGATTGTCCGCCTTCTTCCGAAACATGTTTCGTTCATGGTAACATATTACTAGATTTGATAGAATCCTGCATAGCAAATTGCTTCCTTGATCTAAAAAGCGTCCCAACAGTAGGACGTGCCCTCGGAGACAATGACGAGTAATCTTATAGGACTTTTGCCAGACAGGTTAGGTAGCTTTTGAGTTACGGAATAACGAAATAAAACAATTGTATCTGGCTCTGGGGTGGGAATAAAGACACTAAAAGAGAGATAAATTCCGCTCAGCCCCCTTTTCCTCGCTCTCCAAAGATGAAACTCCGCCGGCCGGCCCACATGATCTCAATTAGATAGAAGATATGTGACGGTCCTAACCATTCACGCAGCGAAAACAGATCTCAGAACACTTCCAGAGAGAATTTCGAACGTCCAAAGAGGCACGCCGAGCACACAAAGCAGTTTTTGATACAACAAAGAAAACGCTCCAAAGCCCACCGTTTAGGAGTCGCCAGCAGCAGGCTTGGCCTCCTCACCCTTGTCCTCAGGGGCAGCGGCACCCTCCTCCTCGGCCTTCTCCTCCTTGGCGGCACCCTCGGCCTCGTTGCCGTCGGAAGAGGTCCAGAGAGTGAGGTTGTCACGCAGCAGCTGCATGATCAGGGTGCTGTCACGGTAGCTCTCTTCAGAAAGGGAGTCGAGCTCGGCAATGGCGTCGTCAAAGGCCTGCTTCGCCAGGTGGCAGGCACGGTCGGGGGAGTTCAGGATCTCGTAGTAGAAGACGGAGAAGTTCAGGGCGAGACCCAGACGGATGGGGTGAGTGGGGGTGAGGTCGGTCTGGGCGACATCGGTAGCGTTCTGAGAGAGGGCGTCAGTTAGCAGGGCGACACCGTGGCGAGCGCTCCGGTTCGGCATACCTTGTAAGCCTCGTGGGCGGCAGTAGCAGCGACCTTGCGCTTGTTGCCAGAGGCGAACTCCGCGAGGTAACGGTGGTAGTCACCCTTCCTTTTTATCACAGCCAGGTCAGTCGTGCGACGCGTGTTTCAGGGGACAGATGCGCTTACATCTTGTAGTAGAAGACCTTGGACTCGCCAGTCTCAGCCTTGGGGATGAGAGACTGGTCGAGAACATCCAGCACATCCTGGCAGACCTTTTCCAGCTCGGTCTCGATCTTCTGGCGGTAATCGCGGATGATGGAGACGTGCTGCTCGGAGCCCTTGGATTCCTCCTTCTGCTCGATGGAGGAGATGATACGCCAAGAGGCACGGCGAGTACCAACGACGTTCTTGTAGGCGACGGACAGGAGGTTGCGCTCATCGACGGTGAGTTCACCACCAATCTAGCCTGGGGTCAGCTTTGAGGGGAGGGAAGAGGGGGAAAGGGTTGAGGGAGCGCGCGTGGCGGGGCTGTGCATACGTTGGCGACTTCCTGGAAGGCGGTTAGCGATCGCGTCCTCAGCGGTGAGAGGATTGATAAGGAGTTGGTTGGCTTACCTTCATGTAGGTGACCATCTCTGCATCGCAAAAAGCGGATAAATCAGCACTTGGACAGGGAAGACAGAGTCACATCGAAGGCTTACCATCGTAACGCTCAGCCTGCTCGCAAAGGCGGGCGAGGAAGGTCTTGCTGAGAAAGGGAGGGGATTGTCAGTGGGACTGTTATCTGGGACGGAGGGACCCCGATCGCCTGGGAGCTTACTTCTCACGCTGCACATGAAAGAGGTGGTTAGCTTTGTTTGGAAACAAGGATGACTGCACTGCGAGAAAGACGAAACGAGGATAGAGAGATCCAAGGGACTTGGGAGAAAAGCGGTGGATGTAGATACGGGATAGGGTCCCTCAAACTGGACAGGAGGGGTCCAAACAAACAAATCACCACGGGAAACAGAACAGGGTATGGGACATGGGGATTCAAACAGAGAGACATACCTCAGAAGTCATGATGAAGAAGGGATCCGATCAACAGAGAAGAGAGAGGGGCAACGAGAGTGATTCGACGAGGGACGAGACGAGATGAGTTGAGGGCGTAGAGAGGGTGTGGAGACAAAAGAGAGGGAGGAAGCGACCGAAAGATGGGCGATGGAAGAGGCAGACGATGGGGAGGTGGAGAGAGCACAATCGACGGGAGACGATGGGATGAAGCTGGAGTTGAAGAAGTTCGAAGAACGTTGGAGGAGAGAGTATGA
>NT_165927.1:208376-324401 GCF_000149615.1 Aspergillus terreus NIH2624 | reverse complement strand
GAACCGGTGAGGTGACTTGACGGCCCTTAGCGAGGGCGGCGTTTTACGTTGTATTCATTGTTTGTGATGTTTGGGTCGTTGCTGCCCCAGGCATCACAACCACATGACCGCGTGGCATTTTAACCCTCTCCTCCGTACATCCCTAAGAAACCCACTAGCTATGTTAGAGAGTTAATCCAACAGATATTCCAGAAAGCTATCCATCATGACATATGCCCATGCCTACATAGGTAGCTTGATTCAGTCTACCTACACTCGGTCAGGGCATTACACACCGACTCCGACAGCCTCATCTATCTGATGGCTTGTTTCATCGGAGCATAACAGCTCATATTGTGGGCTTGATAGCTCCAGATCGAGGTCAGGTCGCACAATTCTGCATGTTGTAAAACTGTCAGGTTGATGGATGCGAGGTTGAGCGGAGTCATGTCCTGCCATCTACCTACTTGTACAATAGTATTACGACGAAGAATAGTTAACCATCTCGGCGTCTCAGACAGGTCAGAACCCACCATGACGACTAGTCAACGAGTGCTTCTCCAGTCTTCATCTACTATTCAAGTGATCAGCCCCATCGAACCAGTCAGCGTCCCCAATGGTCAGAGCTGCAGAGCCTTAGCATGGGTCTTGGGACAAGGCATCACCATTTCCCAAGAGGGTCGCCATGTGGATGTCGGTAACAAAGCGTCAGGATGCGGTATGGGACACCGCCTGGTCTAAGCATCTGTCTACCTGCATGCCCTATGCATCGATTGGAACATCACCTGGCTTCGTTTCCTTGGAGGACGACAGTTTCTCACTCAGCGTTTGAACTGGTGATGTACTCCGTACGGAGTAGTCCGCCCCATTGCCCCAGTCTAGCAAAGTGTAAATACGACCGACGAGGGAAAGAAACCCGATCGATACGGCATTCCCAGCGGCATGGACGACAGAGAACCGCACAGATGTGTAATGTATTGTTCAGCCCTGTAGGCTGTGGTACGGAGTGGAATGGATCCTGATACCTGATACCCGGGAAAAAGAACACGTTGAGGGTCCCAGCATCATCTTGCGGGCGGACGATTAGACACCGCACAACTAGTCGTGACCGATTTTTGAGGACATAATTAGGATTCAATCACCCAGAAGAGTCTGTAAAAAAATAAAAATTAATTAACGGCAAAGAAAGGAGTTGGTAAGCAGCGGAGAAACCACTTTGCCTCCGCTCTTCTAGATTCTTCCCGCTTTCCTCCACGCAAACTATCTCAACCACAACTTAACTAAGCGTCCGGCCACTTGGCGTCCATGTCTTGATCTACCGGTATATTTGGAACGCCCGGCCCCCAGTTGATCGATCCTCTTTCCCTCTTCCTTTCCTTCTACTTCCTCCTCTCCCTCCCTCCTCCCTCCTCCCTCTTCTCCCCCCCTCCCCTGGCTCAGTTTTGGTGACCCCCCTTGATTGTTGTGGTCCACCATGGAGCACTCCTACCTTTACGCTCCCTCCGAGGTGCTCAAACATTTCGGTGTCTCGGAGAAATCAGGCCTGTCGCAATCTCAGGTGCTTCAGGCAAGACAAAAATACGGTCCAAACGGTTAGTCCCAGGTTAATCCGCATGCAATTGCTTCCAGACACTGACGCGATCGGTTTCTTGCCATCTAGCCCTCGCCGAAGATCCTCCCACTCCTCTTTGGAAGCTCGTCTTGGAACAATTCAAGGACCAACTAGTCCTTATCTTGTTGGGTTCGGCTGCTGTGTCCTTTGTGTTAGCGCTGTTTGAAGAAGGCGAGGACTGGACCGCCTTTGTTGACCCGGCCGTGGTATGTACCCGTGAATATGGGCATCCGTTGGATACGTCTTGGAGTGTTGCTAATACCGGTTGTCATTTTAGATCTTGACGATTCTGATCCTCAATGCCGTCGTCGGTGTAACTCAAGAAAGCAGTGCGGAGAAGGCGATTGCCGCTCTCCAGGAATATTCCGCAAACGAGGCAACCGTCGTCCGCGATGGAAAAACCCAGCGTGTCAAGGCCGAGGACCTGGTCCCGGGAGATGTGGTCATTGTCGCAATTGGAGATCGTGTTCCCGCAGATTGCAGACTGATTTCGGTCCACAGCAACAGCTTTCGCGTGGACCAGGCTATTCTGACCGGTGAGAGCGAGAGTGTGTCGAAGGACACCCAGGTCGTTCATGACAAACAGGCCGTCAAGCAGGACCAGACCAACATGCTCTTTTCGGGCACCACCGTTGTGAACGGTCATGCCACGGCGGTTGTGGTGTTGACGGGTGCCTCGACGGCCATTGGCGATATCCACGAGAGCATCACCTCCCAGATCTCGGAGCCCACCCCGCTGAAGCAGAAGCTCGACGATTTCGGCGACATGCTGGCCAAGGTGATCACCGTGATCTGCATTTTGGTTTGGATCATCAACATTGAGCACTTCAACGATCCTTCTCACGGTGGTTGGGCCAAGGGTGCCATCTACTATCTCAAGATTGCTGTTTCGCTCGGTGTGGCGGCCATCCCTGAGGGTCTGGCTGTTGTCATCACGACTTGTCTCGCGCTCGGAACCCGCAAGATGGCTCAGAAGAATGCTGTGGTCCGCTCTCTTCTCTCGGTGGAGACTCTGGGAAGTTGCAGTGTGATCTGCTCTGACAAAACAGGAACTTTGACCACCAACCAGATGAGCGTGGAGAAGGTCGTCTACTTGAGTCAATCCGGCACTGGACTGGAGGAAATTGATGTCGAAGGAACCACCTTTGCGCCAGAGGGGAAGCTGTCTCACAACGGTCGGACAGTGCAGAACCTTGCTGTGTCGTCCTCGACAATCCGGCAGATGGCTGAGGTCATGGCTCGCTGCAACAGCGCCGCCTTGTCTCACGATGCAAAGACTGGTGTTTATTCTTGTATCGGTGAGCCTACTGAAGGCGCCCTGCGGGTCCTGGTTGAAAAGATCGGAACCGATG
Organism: Aspergillus terreus NIH2624; assembly: GCF_000149615.1. NCBI lineage: Eukaryota > Fungi > Ascomycota > Eurotiomycetes > Eurotiales > Aspergillaceae > Aspergillus > Aspergillus terreus. The sequence goes on along the minus strand of NT_165927.1, from coordinate 321,458 downwards.
ATGCTGCGACCAACGCAAAGATCTTCAGTCAACCCGTCCCTCAGAGACTTCATGCTTCCAGCGCTTATTATGAGGCTCAGCTACCCCTGCAGGCTACTTATGAGTTCTCTCGTGACCGCAAGAGAATGTCGGTCCTCGTCGGCGCTGGCAAGGAACAACGGTTGCTGGTCAAGGGTGCTCCCGAGTCGATCTTGGAGCGTTGCTCGTATGTTCTCTTGGGACCTGATGGACCTCGCGTTCCCTTCACCAAAAACCATCTGGACCTGCTCTCTGCGGAGGTTGTGGAATATGGAAACCGCGGTCTCCGTGTGATCGCCTTGGCCACGGTGGACGAAGTCGGTGCTAACCCTCTCTTGCACAATGCCAAGACCACGGACGAGTACGCTCAGCTTGAGCAGAACATGACTCTCGTTGGCCTTGTCGGTATGCTTGACCCGCCTCGTACAGAAGTGGCCGATTCGATCACCAAGTGTCGGGAGGCGGGCATCCGGGTCATTGTCATTACTGGTGACAGCCGCAACACCGCTGAATCTATTTGCCGTCAAATTGGCGTTTTTGCTGAGGATGAGGATCTCACGGGCAAGAGCTTTACGGGTAGAGAATTTGACGCGCTCTCGGATAACCAGAAGCTTGAAGCGGTCAAAAAGGCGTCTCTGTTCTCCCGCACCGAGCCTAGTCACAAGTCCAAGCTGGTCGACCTCCTTCAATCTTTGGGCCACGTTGTTGCGATGACCGGAGACGGCGTGAACGATGCGCCTGCCTTGAAGAAGGCGGACATTGGTGTGGCCATGGGCACTGGTACTGACGTTGCTAAGCTCGCTGCTGATATGGTTTTGGCCGACGACAACTTTGCCACCATCACGGTGGCTGTCGAGGAGGGCCGGTCGATCTACAGCAACACTCAGCAGTTTATCCGTTATCTGATCTCGTCCAACATCGGCGAAGTGGTGTCTATCTTCTTGACGGCGGCTCTTGGCATGCCCGAGGCTTTGATTCCGGTGCAGCTTCTGTGGGTGAACCTGGTGACGGACGGACTGCCGGCCACGGCCCTCTCGTTCAACCCTCCGGACCATGACGTGATGAGACGCCCTCCGCGCAAGCGGGATGAGCGCCTTGTGGGTGGATGGCTCTTGACCCGGTATCTGGTTATTGGAACGTACGTTGGTGTTGCGACGGTCTTTGGCTACGTGTGGTGGTTTGTGTACAATCCGGAAGGTCCCCAGATCTCGTTCTGGCAGCTGGTAAGTCAAGGATCCGGGTCGGATGGATTTTGTGGGGTTCCGCTAACTGTCGATCTCGCAGTCTCATTTCCACAAGTGCTCGTCCCAGTTCCCTGAAATTGGGTGCGAGATGTTTACGAACGACATGTCCCGCTCTGCGTCGACGGTGTCGCTGTCGATCCTTGTGGTCATTGAGATGCTCAACGCGATGAACGCGCTGTCGTCGAGTGAATCTCTCCTCAGTTTCGGTCTGTGGAACAACATGATGTTGGTGTATGCTATTATCTTGTCGATGACGCTGCACTTTGCCATCCTGTACATCCCCGCCTTGCAGGCACTGTTTTCCATTCTCCCGTTGGACTGGACTGAATGGAAGGCCGTCCTTGCCATCAGTGCCCCTGTGATGTAAGTCGTACTGCTGGATTCGGTCTGTCTACAGCATTGCTAACCGTTGCAGTTTCCTTGACGAGGCTCTCAAGTATGTGGAGCGTCAGTTCTATACGGTGCCCACTCGCTCGGTGGGATACGAGAACGGAGCGGCTTCGAAGCCGAAGAAGGCATAGAGAAGATGATGAGCTATGACGACAGGATATAGATTAGATGACTGTCCTTGGGTGGATGACTCTCCTTGTTTGGATATAGTGATGGCCTTGTATGTATGGTAGAGACGGGAATACCACGACGCCATGAGTTTGATATTAGTAAATGCGTCTATGCTCGGACATATAGATCTATATATTGATATATTCTAGAAGAATTCGAGATCGAGTCCACCCTTCGATGCATTGAACTGGAGAGAGATCGTCCCTTTGTGAGACATCCGATTGCTTAGTGTGACTATTATTCCTCCGAAGGGCACGTTGTTCTGCACGCCAAGCTCCCCCACAACGGACGAGTATATGGATTGGGGATAGGCCAGCGTGAATCCCTACGCTCGTCCGGGTTAAAGTGCGGGATAAATGGGCGCGACTAAGACCCTGCGTCTCGGCACAGCCAACAATGACACCCCGAGATGGCGCATGAATGGTGGAATCCGCCCGGCGATCGTTGCCCCAGCGTGGAGGTAGATGCGGAGAAAAAGTCTGGGGATGGCCCACCAGGAAGCATCCTCCATAGAATGAACACGACGGTGTCATCCGCGTCAAGGCCATCGATGCTGTCATTCGTCTGGGGACTCGAGACAGTCGGAGACCTGCCGAGTTCCTCCCTGCCTGCCAAGGTAGGTAGGTAGGTACTATAGGTAGGCAGTATAGGGACTCGGTAGGTAGTAGGTAGGTAGTACATAACCGGACCGCCCCCGCGTTACATCTCCCCTCCCCCCTGCTTCTCTGCCTTCTTTCCTCTGCTTTTCTTCCTCTATATTCTCTCCTCCTCGTCTACAACCCTCCTCGCTCGCTTCGCTTCCACCATCCGTCCCCATGGGTGTGTGGCACTTCCTCAAGACCCGCTCCGGGTTCAAGGTCGACAACTCCAAGACCACCTCTGCCGCGAACCTCACCCTTCGCCAGAGTCTCTGGCCCTTGTGTCTGGTCACCATTCTCTTCTTCTTATGGGTAAGGATCTACTGTATCCATGCTCCAGTCTCACCACCACAGCCTGACTGATGCGCGTAGGGATTCGCCTATGGTCTGTTGGACACCCTCAACAAGCACTTCCAGAACACCCTCCATATTGATCGCACCCGTTCGTCGGGCCTCCAGGCGGCCTATTTCGGGTACGCCCTCATCCCTCCGTCTTCGTCTTATCGGTGCAGTACTACTCGATGGGTCAGGACCTTCTCATTGACGGAACCCTAGTGCCTATCCGCTGGCGTCCCTGGGATACGCAAACTATATGCTTCGCCATTTCGGCTACAAGAGCGTCTTCATCTTCGGTCTGGTCCTGTACGGCATCGGCGCCCTGTGCATGTGGCCCGCCGGCCTGAACCGCTCGTTCGGGGGTTTCTGTGCCGCTACCTTTGTCATTGGCTCGGGACTGGGCTCCCTCGAGACCGCCGCCAACCCATATCTTGCCGGTAGCTACATACCTCAAGGCTCCGACATCCCCGGGCAGAACGTTAATCATTTGCAGTCTGCGGGCCCCCCAAGTATGCCGAAATCCGTATCAACCTGGCCCAGGCCTTCAACGGCATCGGCACCTGCGTGGCCCCCGCGCTCGCCTCGTACGTCTTCTTCACCACGACCGAGGACGACGTGAACGCCCTCAAGCGCGTGCAATGGGTCTACCTCGCCATTGGCATCTTTGTCTTCTGTCTCGCCTTTGTCTTCTTCCTCTCCACTATTCCCGAGGTCACCGATGAGGACATGGCGTACCAGGTTGCCGAGACGCACGTTGACGAGCAGGAGAAGCCGTTCTGGAAGCAATACAAGCTCTTCCATGCCACCCTGGCGCAGTTCACCTACACTGGTGCTCAAGGTACGAGACCTCCAGCTCGCTCTGTTGCCGTTGCCTCCATACTAATTGCCTCCGTGACGCGCAGTGGCTATCGCCGGCTACTTTATCAACTACGCCGTCGAGACCTGGCCCGGCACCTCGAGTAGCACTGGATCCAAGTACCTCGCCGGTGCGCAAGGCGCCTTCGCCGTGGGCCGCTTCAGCGGCGCCCTCCTCATGAAATGGATCAAGCCGCGATGGGTGTTCCTGGCCTATCTGTCGTGCGTGGTGGCCTTCCTTGCGGCGTCCACCACCCAGAGAAACGAGAAGGGAATCGGTACCGTCCCCCCACCTCTTTGCCATGATCGATCCAGGAAGTCCTCTAACAAGTCCATATAGCCATGCTCTTCCTGACGCTCTTCTTCGAGTCTGTCTGCTTCCCCACGATCGTCGCGCTGGGCATCCGCGGCCTGGGCCGGCACTACAAGCGCGGCTCGGGCTTCATCGTCGGCGGCGTGTGCGGTGGCGCCGCCATCCCGGCCATCACGGGCCATGTGGCGGATATGCGGAACAACACCGGGTTTGCGATGATCGTGCCGACCATGTTCATGGTGCTGGCGTGGACGTATGCGCTCGCGGTGAATTTCGTGCCGGCCTACCGCGACACGGTTGACAAGGTCGGTTCCAGCGATATTGGGCTGAGGCCGGAGGATGGACCCGAGAAGCCGGATGTGGAGGGTGACGTGTTGGGTGATATTGAGAAACACGATGTGAGGGTTTCATAGGTTGATGGAGGGTGGAAGGGTTTGTGGAGTTTTAGTGTTTGCTTTCATCGTGATGTCTATTGTTCGGGTGTGATCCTGTTCCCGACACGGATGTTGTAATGCGTAGCATAGTCATGAATGACCGGTCAAATCTGTCTGAAGCTGATACTGACTCCTGGGCTCTGCGACGAACCAGCAATGAGGAAGGAGGTTAGATGCGCAGGATCCCAGACCAAGGGAGATAGCTATCAGCGAGAACAGTAGACAAACAATAAGGGCGATAGGAAAGAGCAAAGAGTATGGAAATCGTCCAAGGCAATGGGCCATTGATTCGTCACCAATGAACGCTCTAGATCAGCGCCCTATAGTTAGCCAGGGGATGGCGTATGTAGGCACTTCCAATAAGGGAATCCTATTGCAAATGCAAACTACACTGTGGATAGATCGAAGAGGGTGCAATAGTCTATCGTGTCTGGGCCATTAGACGAACCCTAAGTGGAGGTCTCCCATCGCAAGCCATCCGACGACACATCAGATGCCAGCTTACGTACCGAAGGAGGGAACTCTACGCAGAGCTCACAGCCTATAATCCAATATTCTCCGGGCCTCCTCCCTATGCATCCCATTGGCCTCCGAGTCAGCCACCGCGTCGTCGTGGACCGGCAAATGGCCGGCTCGCACGATTCAATCGCCATCGCCATCGCCTTCGCCATCGTTTTCGCCATCGCCACGAGGCACTGTCGTCAGTCCAGCGGTGCCGAGAGCTCTCCGCGTGGTGGAAGTCTTGGGCTCTCGGAAGTGTCGTCCGGTTGTACAGGTAGAGAATCATCGTCCTGGTGGAGGCGACACTGGTGGCACTTGGATTTGGGCGCTAGCCGACGGTCCACCAGAACGCACAAGGATTCACGGTGAAATGCCTAGAACAGGGTGGAGAGCAGGGATAAGAAACTGCGGAGGAGTTCCATGCTGGCTAAGAACTTCTTCTTCTGTAGTTTCTTGGGAGCGGGGCCAGTCCAGCCAGATATGTTGCAATATTGATCCCACGATCTTTTGGTGTCGAGTGTATTCACTAGAGCCGTGGGAAGAACCCCCCAGTAATTCTGCGATCAACGCAATACCTCCCTCTTGAGTAACAGAAACTGCCGCCGAGATGCCTTTTCGGGCTCCATAATCAAACGACCCATGGTTCTGGCGGGTGCTGGCCACTGCTGAGCGTCATCCATCCATAGATCTAGATTGGATTGCAGTGCCATTGGCTGCGTTGCCCTCTCCTGGATTAGTCATGTCGGCTACAGTGCGTTGACAGGATTTGGGTCGAATTCTGGTACAAGTCTGTCCCTGACCCAGACCTGTGGGCCTTGGCCAAGCCGGCCTCATTTTTCGGCGTTCTACTGTCCTGGAAGAGGGCAGAATGGTCAACTGGAGGCTGTCTCTGATCTGAGGGGTAAGTTTTGGTGGGAGAGTCCGGACTGAAAGCAGCTGGTATAGGTGTCGCTAGGTGTAGTGGAACATGGGATTGTGAGACATCTCGTCCGACTGTCAATAAACAGAACCACCCACAGTCTTTGTCGAGTGGAGGACGGTCCACATGTTGGACCAATCTCAATAGACTTTACCATGCTATCCACTTTGCGCTGGTGAATTTCATGTCCGACCCGCTCACGCGTACGAAAGGCCCAGCATTACCTGCTGCAGACAGGTACACTTCAGCCTGCTCTTTTCGAAGATGCCAAAGACGATGCTGTCTGTATTCTGTCTTAAGGAGAAAGCAGAGACAGTGCAAACACACATATTCAGCATGTGGACTACACAAGGAGGGTTGCCCTTGGTTTCAGCCACAAGCCACTCGTCCGATATCAACCCCAGTGGCCAATGGCAACTCCAAGACGCGATATTCAGGTACAAGCCCTAGGTGGATAGATCATGGCCCAATCGGGGCTGTCAGCGCTCTACAGTCACAAAGACATCCATCGCCTTGCGGCCACTGACAACTGCCATTCCCCTGATGGTTCTCTGGAACAGCCTTGAGTTACCTAGCTGACGTACTTCCTGGACCCATCCCACTCATCCAACCCAGGGCAGGCCCATTTTGACCCCATGGATGTTCTAGACCATATTGAGGGCACTGGTGGCCCTGGCCCTGGCCGAGGGAAGAGTTTGCCCCGAGAACGAGGTTATATATTGAGCGCTGGGCTCCCATCTCTATCCTCCATCTCATCCATCGTTTGACCATCGTCTCTCACTTTCTTTTCCCAGTCCTTCTTTTGTTGTTTGCTGTTGTGCTTCCAACTACCCACATTCCCTTCACCTGTTACACCAGTGTAACGACTTCACTCTCTTCTTCTCTCCGTCAAACTCTTCACTCGCTCGACGCGAATCCACTTTCTTCAATCAGGATGCAGTTCTCCAAGTCCTTCATGCTGCTGGCAGCCCTCACCACCGGCGCCCTCGCCCTCCCCCAGAAGCGCGACTGGAACACCGCCGGCTTCGGCGCCAGCACCGCCAGCAGCGGCAGCGATGTCACCTACCAGGGCAACGTCGGCAACCCCTGGGGCAGCAACATCATCGAGGTCTCCAGCAGCGACGCCGCCTCCTACAAATACACCCTCGAGATCACCGGCCAGAACTCCGAGCCCTGGCAGATCGTCTTCTGGAACAAGTACGGCCCCGACGGCCTGATGGACGGCTGGTTCGGCAACTCCGCCCTCACCCTTACCCTCAACGCCGGCGAGACCAAGTACGTCGCCTTCGACGACGACACCAATGGTGGCTTCGCCGCCGGCCCCGGCTCCGTGCCCACGGCCAACGGCGAGTGGGCCAGCACCTGGGGCGAGTTCGACTTTGGCAGCACCACCAACGGCGGCTGGTCGGGCTTTGATGTGTCGGCCATTGTCGCGCAGAACACCGGCCAGACCGTGCAGGGCATGCAGATGTGCGACAAGGCGAGCGGCGTCTGCTCGACTATCACCCCCAACGCGGCTACCGTCGACAACGCGTACACGACTGCTGAGACGGATATTGGTGGCATTGGTGGGAACATCTCCGGCGGTGGTCAGGTCCAGCTCACGGCTGTTATTGATTACCAGGGGTAAATGTGTGAATGAATTGTATGAATGAGGTTTTGATAGACATGAAAATGAAATATCCAATTGTTTAGGCATATTCTCAGAGTAGTTGGTCGTTCAATTGTAGGTTGTATGGAGTATACGGAGTAGTTTCAACTGGGCAGAAGACCATCACTGTGGCCGAGTATCTGTCATAACCCTGTAACCCAGTCTGAGAATCTAGGTGTTCCATTAGTTGTCTCGATGTATGATAGTTCATGTGTCCTTCATACTCATTGGCCCCTAAGTCAATCATACTGACCGTCGTCGGACCCGAAAATCATCGGACATGGCAATCTTGGCACTCCGAAAAGCAGCATTCATCGGACTCAGCATACAATATCGTGGACATTGTACATAATTACCTCCGCGATGACGTTCTATAGAGTGTATGTAGACAGTATTTAAAGCCGTTCCCAGCCACAGCAGACATACTCCCATCACATCACACAGGAACCACTACGACGACTCCTCCCACAAAGATGACAGTCTGGATCATCACAGGAACCTCCTCCGGCTTTGGCAGCGAGTTCGTCAAGCAGGCCCTCGCCCGCGGCGACAAAGTCATCGCCACGGCCCGCACCGTCTCCAAGATCCCCCACATGAAAGAAGCCGGGGCGGCCGTCCTGTCGCTTGACGTGACAGCGCCGCAGGCAGATCTGGAAGCCAAGGCCGCCGAGGCCATCGCCATATACGGCCAGATTGATATCTTGGTGAATAACGCTGCGTACGTGCAGTTTGGGACCCTCGAGCATCTAGGGTGCGTCTCCCGTCGATATACATAATGCTTCTTGTCGGAGACATGCTGACTGCGCGCTCGCAGGGACAACTACGCAAAGCAATTCACCACCAACGTCTTCGGCACCATCAACGTCACCCGCGCGTTCCTCCCGCACTTCCGGGCGCGAAAGGCCGGCACGATCGTGAATGTCGGGTCCATGGCTGCGTGGGAGACGTATCCCACCGTGGGCGCATACTCGGCGTCCAAAGCGGCGATGCGCTGTAAGAATGTCCCATATCGGCTTTTCCTGAACACATTGTTAACATATTGCTGATATAAACCAGACGCGACCGACGCCCTGGCCCAAGAGGTGTCGCATCTCGGGATCAAGACCCTCCTCGTCGAACCGGGGTACTTCCGCACCGAGTTGCTGAGCTCGCAGAACAGCGCGTTTGTCGAGACGAGCATCCCGGACTACAGGGCGCTGACGGAGGCGACCTTTGCCCAGTTCCGCGCGACGCACGGCCAGCAGCCGGGGGATCCGGTCAAGGGCGTGGCGCGGATTATCGATGTGGTGAAGGGGGAGAATGGAGCGGCCGGGAAAGAGTGGCCGAAGGAGCTTGTGCTGGGGTCGGATGCTGTTGCGACGATCCGGAAGAAGTGCTGGGATATGTTGAGGTTGTTGGAGGAGTGGGAGGAGTTTTCGTCTGGGACGGATCTATAGGGATTGTTGATATCGCTTTCGAATGGTCATCACAAGAGTGCATCGTGGCTCATGCAACCCATGCCTATATATAAACGAGCATCATTCAATACGTACCGGTAGAACAACTCAGCACACATCAATTCTCCACGGTGACGCGGTATATGATCCCACACCCACGGAACCTGTCCGATAAACTCTCCAACAACCGAAACACAATCCAGACCCACAGCCTCATATAAAACACATCGCATGCCCCTCACTGCCCCTCATCTCGCTGACCGACAGCTCCGACAGCCCCGTCAACATGGTGTACACAATCGTCGTCCGTAAGTGCATCCGACAGCACTCCCTACGCACCACCAATGCTCACCGCGACAGATCTCCGCGCAAAGCCCGACCCGGAATGCATCTCGAAGCTGCACGCGAAGCTGCTCGAGGCGTCGGCCGTCTACTCCAAAGATAAGGAGACGCTGTCGTGGTTTGTCATGCAGTCCGTCCACGACAAGCAGGACTTCTGCATCGTCGAGCGCTACCTCAACGAGGGCTCGCAGAAGTATCACCTCGAGAACCCGTACTGGAAGACGTTCGATCCGTATGTGATCCCGTTGCTGGAGAAGGAGATGGATTTGAGGCGGTTTGAGGAGTTGGTTGAGGGCGAGAAGAGGGAATAAGCGGGAGTATGATGTACGGTATATGATGTGGATGTTGACGAGATACGAATGTCAACACAGTTTGTACACAGATCTCTAGCTTCAGAATGCGTCGAATACAGATGATCTCCGCGTGACCTATTTCTGGATGGGTGAATTGCTTCTGCTGGACAAGGCGCTAATTGCTGACGACCCCGCCATATCTCGCTCAGGACATCTTCGTGCCCAATTCACTCCTCAAGACGCTCAACACTCAGCCATGGATGACTGGAAGGAAGACGACTGGTGGTCTCAGTCTTTAAAGAAGAATACAGCCCATAGGCAAGCGGCGCACGGAAAATTCAATGCCCTGCCCGTCGAGCCCAGTCTCTGCGATGTCTGTAAATCCATCGACTTTGGATACCTCTTTTTTGGTGACCCCGCCACCGGATACCGAAGAGACAGGAAAGAAACGCTCTCTCTAGGGAGCCTACCGAGTGTCTCACAAAGAGCCTCTGACGGATGCCCGTTCTGCAGAGACATTGCCATTCCCACTGCGCAGACGCTCCTGGAACGTTTGAGACAGTCCGGAAAGACAGTCACCCCAGATCGCGTGTCTGTCCAGTTCAGTGTGAACGACATCCGGCTCTCGCGCGATGTGCCCCGCCTACATCGGTCGAATGGACTGTACATGGGGGTGGCCCTGCACAGGCAGAGCGTCGGATGTGACGCCAGCACAGTCGAAGATGAAAAGGATATAGAGCCACCGATATGTTTGATGGACCACGAATTGTCAACATATAGGGAGTTGAAGCCTCTGGTCGAGCTAGAGGATTGCAAGAAATGGCTGCAGGGGTGCTGCGACCAGCACGATCGGTGCAACCAAATACAGGAGCCTCGTTTTGACAACCCACGGTTCAAATTGATCGACGTGCAACGCCGGCGCATTGTCCAGACCGGATCGCAGCAGGAACCTCGATACGCGACCTTGAGTTATGTTTGGGGACCTGTCACCAACATGTGGACGTTGACGGACCGCATGGAATGGATGGAGGACGGGGAAGGCATGCGTTACTGTGTGCTTCCGGACCAGCTGCCGCAGACCATTGAAGACGCCATACGCGTGACGCACGGTCTAGACCTACCGTACTTATGGGTGGACGCCGTCTGCATTATACAGAACGACGCGGACGACAAGCAGGCGCAGATCGGGGCCATGTACCATATCTACGCGGAAGCGCATGTCAACATCGTGGCGGCGTCCGGAGAGAACGCACATTCAGGGCTTCCCGGCGTCAGCCTTCCTCGCCCATTGCCCGGGAGCAAGAGCGTTCGGATCCGACAAGGCGTGTCTGTCGGAATCCCACAACCGCCTCTGACAAAACACCTCCAGGACAGCAAGTGGCGGACCCGAGCGTGGACCTATCAAGAGCTGATCCTGTCGCGACGCAGCCTGTTCTTCACAGAGCGGGAGGCATTCTGGTACTGTGGATTCAGCCTTCACAAGGAATCGGCCGTCTACGGCGGCGAGGGCGAGGAGGACTACGGCTGGGGCGACGGAGACGCGGATCTCATCGGCAACGCGTCCGTCATGAGGGCGAAAATGGACCGAGAACCAGACATGCTTGGTAAGATGTATGTAGCAGCCGTGGAGGAGTACACAGTCCGCCAGCTGTCATATCAGAGCGACGGCCTCAACGCATTCTACGGGATGTCGACCTACTTCAGTCGCTTGTTCCAGTGCGAGATGATATACGGATGTCCGAAATGGATGCTGGTCGAGTGTTTGAAATGGAGTTCGCCTTTGCTTGGTCCTGACTGCTGGCCCGAACGACGACAGCTGGACGACGGTCCCTTATTCCCGTCCTGGGCGTGGGTGGCGTGGAAATGTGCCGTGAATGTCGAATTGAGGTCGTCGTATTTCTGGGGCTCCCAGATCAAGATCTTGGAGCCCTCGTGCTTTGCCCCCATCCCGTATACCCCAGCTCTACGGCAGGAGTTTGCCGTGGAACAAGTTGATAACGAGGAACACCTCAGTGGGATTCTGCCTGTCGTCACGAAGATGGGTCGTTGCCAGCTCGTGGGGCTGGATTTGCAAGGATTCGCCGACATCTACACTCTCGATGGATCATACATGGGCGACTGTGATGTCCGCGGATGTCTGGAGCTCGAAGAGGACCAACGTCTCGACGCACACGTGATACAGCTCATGATACGGCACCGCAAGGGCCAAGCATCCCACTGCTCGGCGATGGTCGTGCGGCTACACGCATGGCCGCCAGGCAGCGGAATTGCAGAAGAGCTGGCCGAGCAGGCGCTGACCGCCACTTCGTTCCCAGCCACTGCTCGCCAGATGTATACTGCAGAGCACGAGCCGCAGCACAAGGAGCCGCCGTGTCCACCGGGCCTCGCAATCTCCGACTCAGTCAGGGGCATCGGTCCAGGCCAATTCGTTCTCGCAACGCGTCTAGGCACCGCACGCCTCGAGGCAGCCGTATGGGAGCGCGCGGATCTTGCGGACACGGTGGTGTTTCTGGGATAAGCCGATGACGCTCTGAAAATCGTATATCAGATCGGACTCCACACCCTTATGCACATAATAATACACTCGGGAATCTCGGCCGATCATCCCATCCCGATTGCGCCCCGCTTCGCACACTGCCCCTAAAACACGCGAGAGCCACTGAGACAACTGTATGACCGGCCATAACGTTATGGCTTCATGTGATCGGACAGATATCAGCCCGAATGGGCGGAAAGGATCACCGGCGAAGGATGCGGTCTCATCGTTTGCCTAATCCGGACAGGCCCCTTTGGCCTCGGCAGAACTGCTGTCCGACCCACTGCGGCCCTCGATGACTCTTCTCGACCCAGTCGCCGTCAGGGCATTACGGACCTCGTCTGCTGATAGTCTCAGGCTTACGCTTACCGATTCCCCGCTGAGATCGGGCCTTTGCGTGTATCCGAGCGAATTCTGTTAAATATCCCCCTTTGCCCTGTCAGCTTGACACTTCCCCTGTCGATATAATCACCGGCCCACGCGAGCAGCAGCAGCGGCGATCTATATTCGCAAATATTAACATCATGCAGACGGATCAGGGCCATTTCTCGGTGGCTGCCCTCGGGGTGGCCGTCGTTGTCGTCTTCTACGTGCTGAACGTGCTGCAGCGCAAATGGAAGCAGGCTCGTTTCATCAAAGAAAACCGCTGCGAATCCGTCGCCCTCTCCACGGAAAGTCGTCTGTTCGGCATCAATCAGCTGCGCGAGAACGTCGACGCGGCCAAGAGCCACCGATTCCTCACCCTCACGGAGCAGCGATTCCAGCGCTACGGGTACACATTCCGTGCGAAGCGGTTCGCCACCTCCTTTGTCAACACCTGCGAGCCCCTGAACATCAAAACCGTCCTGTCGCTCAAGTTCAAGGACTACAGCCTGGGCGGCCGCATCGACACCTTTGGCCCGTTGCTGGGTCATGGCATCTTCACGGCGGACGGCGAGCACTGGGCGCAGTCGCGGGCGATGGTGCGCCCCAATTTCGTCAAGGAGCAAGTCGCCGACCTGGAGAAGTTCGAGGAGCTCATGCAGGGCCTGCTGGAGCTGATCCCGACGGACGGATCGACGGTTGACCTGCAGGATCTGTTCTTCTGCTACACGATCGATTCCGCGACGGAGTTCCTCTTCGGCCACAGCGTGCAGAGCCTGCAGAAGCGCCTGTCGGGCGTGTCGCTCGACGAGAACGATTTCGCCTCCGCCTTCAACTACGCCCAGGACGCCATCGCCCACAAAGCCCGTCTCGGCTTCCTGCGCCGCTTTGTGCGCGACCCCAAGGCCGACCACGCCAACCGAGTGTGCCACGAGCTCGTCGAGCAGTTTGTCGACAAGGCGCTGAAGTACCGCGAACACTACGACGAGGAGAAGGCCGAGGGAGACGAGGCGAAGCGCGCGCGGTATCTCTTCCTGCAGGGGCTGGCCAAGCAGACGGGCGATCGGGACCGCATCCGCGACGAGCTCATGAACATCCTCCTCGCCGGCCGCGACACCACCGCGTCGCTTCTGAGCAACATGTTCTTCATGCTGGCGCGAAACCCGGAGATCTGGAACAAGCTGCGCGAGGAGGTTGCGACGCTTGAGGGCCGCGCCCCCACCTACGAGCAGCTGCGCAACCTGACCTATCTGAAGTACTGTCTGAACGAATGTAAGTCACCGTCCCCGATTTCCCTGCCGTATATTGCAAGATCTAACTTGACTTAGCCCTCCGTCTGCACCCCGTCGTCCCGATCAACTCGCGTCGAGCTATCAGGGACACCGTCCTGCCGCTCGGCGGCGGCCCCGACGGCAAATCCCCCGTCTTCGTGCCTCAAGGTACCATCGTGACCTACAGCGTGTGGGCGATGCACCGTCGTGAGGATCTGTATGGCCCCGACGCCAGCGAGTTCCGCCCGGAGCGCTGGGCCGACCTGCGTCCGGGCTGGGAGTATCTGCCGTTCAACGGCGGCCCGCGCATCTGCGTCGGACAGCAGTATGCCCTGACTGAGGCGGGCTACGTGACGGTCCGTCTGGCGCAGCAGTTTACGACCCTGGAGAGCCGCGATCCCGGTCCGTGGGAGGAGGGTCTGACGCTGACGCTGTGCTCGCGCAACGGCACCAAGGTCAGTCTGCGGCGGTAGGCGTTGGATGGGATGGGGATGGGAGTGTTATGGACGAGTTATGACCACCATTAATTGTAAACTACCCTCTTCACTTAATCATTATCTCGGCTATATGTTGCGCCTCTACGGGCCTGTTTCTTGGGAGCATTCTTCAGAGTGTATTTCCACCATTCATCCCCAATACCAAGACGCTTAATGTTCTCTCCCGCCTGCCAAGCTGCGCAGGGGTGTGCATGGCATACGCGACGGCGCGAATTCCTCCGTCAAGCAGAGACGCTCGATGATAATTTCTCCGTGAGTCTTGGCTGTGCAGATAACCGGCGAGGTCCCTCTACGCCCGAGATACAAGCCGAAGAATATAAAGCAGCGCCGAGCTGCTATGGTTAGCTCTCCATCGCAAGCAGACTACGACTTCAGCATGAAGCTCGCCCCAATCGCCCTCTCCCTCGCCCTCGCGGCGACCACGCATGCCGCCGCCAACTACACCGAGTGGATGGCCGAGTCCTTCCTCTCGTACCCGGTCAGCTTCTCGCGCAACTACGCCAACGGCGTGCTCTACGCCGGCCTCGAGCTCGCCTACAACAAGACCGGCAACCCGGCGCTCCTCTCCTTCATCCAGTCGCACATCGACGCCGTCGTCGACGACAATGGCACCCTCCTCAACTACCCCGGCGACAAGCTGTCCCTCGACGACATCCGCATCGGCATCAACCTGCTCAACCTGTGGACGCGCACGGGCGAGGAAAAGTACAAGATCGCCGCCGACACGCTGCGCGCGCAGATCGACATCACGCCGCGCAACGCCGAGGGCGGCTTCTGGCACCGCAAGCCCACCTACCCGAACCAGATGTGGCTGGACGGCATCTACATGGCGTCGAACTTTTACGCCCGCTACACGAAGTGGTTCCAGCCGGAGAACCGCACCGCCTGGGACGACATCATGCTGCAGTACGACCTGATCGAGAAGCACTGTCGCGATAACTCGTCCGGGTTGTTGGTGCACGGGTACGATGGGAGCGGGGTGGCCGTGTGGGCTGGTGCGTTTTTCCCTTACCCCTCGATCCATATCTATATCTTCATCTTCGGAGGCGTTCGCTCAGGTAAATGATACTGACGTCGCGAGACAGACCCCGTCACCGGCGCAGCACCGCACGTCTGGGACCGCGCCGTCGGCTGGTACTTCATGTCGCTCGTCGACCTCCTCGACGACTTCCCGCGGTCGCACCCGGGCTGGCAGCGGAGTCTGACCCGGTTCCGGTCGCTCGCGTACGCGCTGAAGAAGGCGCAGGACGCGGCCGGCGGGTGGTACCTCGTCATGGACGAGCCGTACCCGCGCGACCCGCGCAACTACATCGAGAGCAGCGGCAGCGCCATGTTCACGTACGGCTTCCTCAAGGGCATGCGCATGGGGTATCTTGCGCGGCGGGATTTCCAGCGCATGACGACCAGGGCGTATGGGCTGCTGAGGGAGGAGTTTGTGTCGCGCAATGCGAACGGGACGATCAATTTTGAGGGCACTGTCGAGGTGGGCAGTCTGAGCAGCAATGGGAGTTTCGAGGTGAGTGTTCCGTTTCTTTTCTCAGGGGTTGTTCGGAGCTGACGCGTGCAGTATTATATCTCGGTGCCCCTTGTGCAGAATGATTATAAGGGGGCTGGGCCGTTCATGTATGCGGCGTATGAAGCTGAGGCGTATTGAGTGGGCATAGGAGTAGATGTAGACGCCTAGATTAGATTCTTCCACTGCATTGTCCATCCCATGGTGTGTTGTGTGTGCTGTAGATGCTGTAGATGATGTCAGACGAAAGTCGTAGGTGGTACATTGCGTCATTATCAAGCGGCTATATAACCCGCTGACATCCAGACGTGGCGGTGAATTCCATTCAATCCGACTGGAACTGTCGCACACCCAACATCCGCACTGCGTTAGATCCGATCATCATGCCCAACCCCAACTCCGACAAGATCTCGGACCAGTACACGGTCACAGAGGAGCGCATCAACCAGGTCATGGACAGGATGAACGAATCGGCCGAGCGGAGCACCCAGCCCCAGAGCAAGCTGTTCGGCCAGTTCCATGCCCTCAAGGGCTCCGCCGTTGCGGCCATTGGCAATGTGACTGGCTGGGAGGCCTGGCAGACGGCCGGCAAGACGGAGCATGAAGAGGGCCAGCGCGAGTATGAGAGTGCGGAGGCGTGGTGGCCTACCGAGTGATTGGTGCTGTCCTTGTCCTTTGTGCTGAGACGGTCGGCTGATTGTTGACAGCATCTAATGGCGTCTTGGTTGGATGGTGACGGTAGCTGTGCTGTGCTAGTGTATACTCCGTACTTCATCGCGGAATAGAAACGTCCGTGTCATTGAGCGATCCGTAGACGTCCAGTAGAGGATGAGACCGCCATTCCGCCGTCGAGCTGGTCGACGTATGAAACTCTGCCTGACACTGTACCGCATGGTCCTGCTGAAACCGGCGTTCAGCTGATCCTCTCCTGGTCGGCATTGCAGCGTCTACCGCGGAACCGGAGAAATGTCCTGATTGAGTTCTAGAAATCGTCAGTCAAAGCCATGCCGGTGCGTGCATGATCGTCACTGTCCAGCACATGTCGGTCACGAGGTCAGTAGTCTATCATACTTGCTGCGATATCCCAGCGCGCAATGCGATATGCCCAGCAACCCCATGCCATAGCCGTATCCACACGAATGGCGGCGCATTACCGACCTCGCGCGACGCACAATGAGGTAATACTCCTCATTTTCCTGGCGGGATACGTCGGCTGATAGGGATCCGGACCTGCGATTGCATCAGAATGCCGTGTTTGAAAGGCCCCAGCTGCAGGACCATCCAGGGTCCGTGACGAACGGGGTAATGAGAGGTTGATTCGGCGGGCAGGGCACGGTGTCAGTCGCGACAACCGGATAAGCATCCGGCAAACAAAGAAGCTCGCCCGCCAGTTAGCCAGCAGCCGTGACGATGGGACAAAGTACATCCTTCGTTGATAATCAAACCACTGGAATGGCTCCGTCTCTCCTGTCATATGATTCCGTGCATCCGGAGCGAACAGCTCCTCCGTCAAGAGCCATTAGGGTGCAATTTCGGCTCCCATCCCATCAGTTCCGGGACGATCCTGTCCGACCATTTGCTCAAAGGAGAAGGCTGCGAGATCCTTCCGCTGGGAGAGTTCGGCGATGGCGGTGTAGCTGCTGCTGCTGCCGCGGGTTGGGGCCGTGAAAGATGATCGGTCATAGTGGCGGTGAAAGGACGGTGGGCCCTAAATATAACCATTGTCCTAGCCCTACTGCATAATCATCGATTCCAGCGTCGTGCAAGATCCGCGGAACACAGCCGGCTGCTCCCCGATTGGATCTGTTAATTTGGCGATGGGGGATGTGCTTTTGCTGGTTTTTTCCCCCTCCTCCTCTTGATCGCCTACGACGGGAGTCAGATGGCAGGCTAACGGGTATGTCAGTTGCCCACGAGATAACACGTCTAATAAGCGGTGACTGGTAGAGTCTCTGCTGGTTCCAGTCACAAAGAAAGAAAATCGCTGTTTGGCCTTTAGATACATCCATGTTGCGATGCCTCCGTGTCGCCTGATGCCGCCCCAGGTTCCAACCACAGCACCCGGAGTACCCGGAGTACATACCGATCAGCATCGCGACAGCCCCATAACTGAGACGGAATTTCCATGGAAGAAACGGCCCACCACCCTACCCAACCGATCGGTGCCCAAGAAGCCCGCTATCGACTGCCCCTAAACGCTCGGAGACTTGCCAGTCCAATCACACCGGCCCCTATCCATCCCGGGAGTCTGTCACACAGGCTACACATGCGAACTACGTGTTCGGCAGAGGTCATTAGTGAATTGCAAGCCGGTCCATCGTCATTCGACGGGGGTATTCCGGCGCAGCGGGTCATCCCTCCCCCTACGGAATGCAAGGGAAGGTAATAGAGAACACATCATGGACGAGTTATACTCCGAGGTGGGAACAGGCCCCAGTGAAACGGCTGCATGGTGTCAACCGGAACGGCTGATGTCTCTGCTACCGATGTGTCAAGAGGCCTGGGAGGGTGTCTTGAACCGTGCATGGATGCGTCTACCGCGGCTAATAAATAGCAGGCCAGACGCCCTGAGGTTGAGCTGCATTGAATCTTAACTTTGGCTTTGGATCTGAGACTGCAGTTCTATATCTCTCTATCTCTCTATCTCTATCTCCGTCTCCATCTCCATCTATACTCGTGTTTGTCAGGCTCGGAACTTGCACACGAAGCAACAAGCAACGCAACAACATATTGCAACCATGGACAAGACTGTCACCAACGGCACCACCCCCAGCAAGGACGCCGCTCCGGACCTCGCTGCCTATCAGGCCCAGTGGACCAAGATTCACAATGAGACCATCCGTCAGATCGAGCGTGTGAGAGGTGAGCAGCTTTCAAAGGGAGGTTGCGTCTGGATAGTCTACTAACATCTTCAAGAACAAGAACAACACATGCGAAGCACCCAGCAGCTGCCAAAATCGTCGCGATCATCCTCTGTCAACTGACATCGAGTCCGGACTACTACGACACGCATCATGATTGCATTGAGCTACATGTCGGAGACTCTACCATGTTAGCCTGGCGTTTTGTTTTCTCCCTTCTATTACTCGCGAGCATATGGCTAGTTGGCGCACCGGGCGTGGAATCGGCTATACCAGGGTGATTTTATGGTCTGTTTGAGATTGTTTGACAGCATGTTGTCTATTGAGCATTCACTTCTTTACTTTCTTTCGTAGCATTGTGTGGTAGCATTGCGTGCCTGTCAGCATTTGGGATAAAGAAGTACGATGATTAGCCTGCATTGTCGGACTTGACACAGTTCCCCGGCGAGTTGACTACATCCTCTGCTTCGGCCGAATCATGTCAACCAGTAGGTTAGAACTCGATCTATCGGCTTGCGGCTGCGGTCCTAAATTTACTTAAGCTACCGTCCGATACAGGGATACAGGGTATTGGAGTGCTGATCGTTCCTAGGTAACTTTTTAGGTGTCTACATACAAAGGAAAGACATCACCCGATCCACCTACAGTACCATACAGTATAGAGTCATATAGAGCCACAGCTGACCTGTCGGTATGAACAAACCTCGAACTACCTACAAATCCATCCAAAGACCAAATTTGTGACCGCCAGACCCCGAATCCTCGCCGACTCCTGTACAGCAAGTGGAGCCGAAACAAAGGAAATGAACTCCGTATGACCCAGTCACTCGATCACTCGATGCATCGTCCACCGCGGCTCGATAGAACGCAGCTGCATAGTCTAGAATTGTTCTTTGACTCTAGCCCCATCCACACGGGTCACTGCCGATCTGTAGAATTTTCAACTGAAACCCTGTCCATACCCAGTATAGAATGGATCCTGCTCCATTCATCTCCCTACTTTACTCATCCCTTTGACCGGAACGTTCCCCGGCTGTGGAGCCTGTCAAGGCCAATTTCTGTGTCTTGCTACCTCAGTTCTGATATTCAGGTTATCCCGTTCTGGTGGAGCATTCGCCTATTCTTAGGCGGCGATCCACCGGAAGCTGTTCCGTCTGCTCCACGTCAACAAAGGAGCAAAAGTACTTGCGATTGCCGGGTGTACTGTCTCAACGCGATTTAAGGCTATGCAGGACGTGATCCTCGGTGCCGGTTGCCTGGTCGCACCATAAGCTTATTTCTAATGGTGGTGTCGACTATTGCGTGGTGTATGAGACTACCGTATGATGATCAAACATCGGACATCAGACATCAGGCTGTAAATTCATCGTCTACGTGGCTCATGGCTTGTCGGCACAAGAAAACACTCTAGACCGCTCTGTCTTGTCCCAGGGACAATCCACTCTCCGGTAGTCGTCCACCTGTACGGAGTACTCCGTATACCGGTTTCAATCGATCCACAACAGCGCATCCGGGACCTCGGCGAGCTGCAGGCTAGACGGATCCAAAACAATGGATTGGGTCTTGCGGAGCCTCTATTAATATCAGGTGTGTTATATCGTACCCACTCTATAGCAGAGCATATGTGGCTGACCACGCCACAGTCGGTCTAGGCATCATTCTCTGCAAGACAACTACGTACTAGGTGGCCTTACATCCATCTGATGGGTTTCACGCTTTCGACAGCCTTGCAAGATCATGTACACAAAACAAGGCATTCATATGCAATTCCAGCACAACAGGTACAATTTACTCGGCGATTCACACCGGCAGATCTAAATTCGAGCAGACAACTTGGCCACCGTATCCTTCAGAACATGGTCATGCCGCCGAGTCTTGCTGCGCACACTCTCGCCCTGCTGCGGCGTCACATACCGCGCCTCAACAGCCGGGTTATACCCCAAGCGACACGCCCGACTAATCTCCTCGTCCGACACCGGCGCATTCTTCCCCCCATCCGCCCGCTTATACACCGTGACCACCACCGCACCCCCAAGCCCCAGGTTATGCTGCAGCGCAACATCCACCCCCTCGACGAGCCGGTTATTCGCCCACCCGCGCAGCTGCCAGGTTAGCTCCGCGCACTGCGCCACGCCCGTCGCACCCAGTGGATGGCCCTTCGAGATCAGCCCGCCAGACGGGTTGACCACCACCTTGCCGCCGTAGGTGATGTCGCCGCGGCGCACCATCTCGTGCGCCTTGCCGGGCTCCGAGAACCCGAGCCCGTCGAGGAGGATCAGCTCGTTCGCCGAGAAGCAGTCGTGCAGCTCGCACACCCTGATGTCCTGCGCCGTGACGCCGGCTTCGCCCAGCGCCGCCGCCGCCGCCCGCTTCGTCATGTCGAACCCGATCAGGTCGATCGCGCTGCGCGAGTACACCGCCGGCGTGTCGGTCTGCAGCGACTGGCCGGCGATCAGGACTGCCTGCGAGCGCAGGTGCGGGCGCGCGGCGAGGAACCGCTCCGACACGAGCACGGCGGCCGCAGCGCCGTCGCTGGTCGGGCTGCACTGCAGCTTGGTGAGGGGCGCGTAGATGGTGGTTGAGTTGAGGACTTCGTCGAGGGTGTATGCGGTGCGGAACTGCGAGTACGGGTTGCGCTGGGAGTGCTCGTGGGACACGCGCGCGATCTCGGCAAAGTCCTCCGCTTTGGCGCCGTACCTGCGTCCTTATTAGCCATACACTGACTAAACCATGGGAAAGGAGGAAGGGGGGAGGGCTAGTACTTCTGCATATACTCGCGTCCGGCGTTGCCGAAATACTGCGCATTGCGCGGGCTGGGATGCTTGCCGAAGGTCTCCTCCATCAGGGCCGTCGACGGGCCGACCGAGCTGGGCCGGTCGTCCCACACGCTCTTGATGGCGCCGGGGCGCATCTGCTCGAAGCCCACGACGAGGATGCAGTCTGCGGCGCCGCGCTGGATCATGGTGCGGGCCAGGTACAGGCCGGTCGAGCCGGTGGCGCAGGCGTTGTTGGTGTTGAAAATGGGGATGGAGGTGAGCCCGAACTGGTAGAAGATCCGCTGGCCGAGACACGAGTCGCCGTAGCAGTAGCAGGCGACGCCGGTTTGGACGTCGTCGTAGGTGATCTGGGCGTCTAACATGGCTTTAACGCCGGCTTCGTAGCCTAGCTCGGGGTATTCGCGCGTGCGACGGGGCTTGAGGAACTCGGTCATGCCTACGCCGAGGACGTAGGTGGGGGTTGTTGGGGAGGTCATGGTGCTGTATGCTGCAGTGTAGAGGGACACTGTCGCTGATGAATGGCAATGGCTGAGGTATTGTTCTATGTAGTCCAGAAGTATATATGCAGCGTTGGTCTTGTCCGAGGTAAGTAGGGTCCGAGGCTGTCGGCTGAGTGATCCTGCGGGGGTAGTCGATCTAGAACTAGATGTAGTATTCGCTTAAATGTACCTAGTAGCTACTGTGCATTATAGTATTCATTGTAGTAAATGAATAAAAGTTGCTGTGTTATAGTTCATTCTATCCCAACATGGTGTATATATGCGGCATTCTCCAACTTCCAAATAAACCAGATTTTTAGTTGATTCGGATCATAAAGCCTTCTTGACTTGTTTGCCCCTCCAATACAGCCCATAACCTCATCAATGCATCACACCTTCATGGTCCAGTCCCATTTATAGTCCAGACATGCCCACCGTGCAGTCAAAAATAGCAGCATGGACACGCAAAGAACGCATCCAAGCTAGACTACCACAATCTGAGCGCCCACCCTTTCCAGCATCTCTCCTCCAATCGGTATACAGATCAGCGTCCTGTAGTATTTTAGAGCCAGATACCCTATGAGTCGTTACAGGGATCAACTTACGCAAAACTAACCAGGCAGTAGCACGTCCCAAACCGCATTCCAATCTCTTTTGCGGGTGACACTTGACGAATGCACACTGGGGCAAGACTGATGAACGACCCCGAGCACATCCCGTATATAGCGCTAAACGCGTAGAGTGCTGCCATAGAATGGCTGAACGGGTACAGGATGACGAAGATCGCAAACACGGCGGATGTAATGAGCACGATGAGGACGTTCAATCGTCCATATCTGTCGCCAATGCGGCCTGCGATCAGTCGTCCGACACAGGAGCAGCTTTCACGAATATTAGCATGATCTTCGATGCGAGGTTGCCACCACCTACACATTCAGAACAGCGATGAGATTGACACTCGTGTTAACGCTGAATCCTTGTTTCACCACGTAGGTCGGGAAGAGACCGATGAGGGCGAACACTTCAAGCTCAAGACCTAATCCAGTCATTCCAGTCAATACAATGCAGTCTCACCCTCGCCTCGACTTACAGAAAATCCCCACACTCAGCCACGTAAACCGCGCATCCTTGAAACACCGGATATCAATCGCCGACTTGAGCTTCTTGCCCTTCGGCAGTCGCGACTTGACCAGGAACGAGCCCAGCCCACACGCGAACATGATCACAAACGCAAGAATCCTCATCCCCCATTTGAACCCCAGCTTCGAGAACGTCCCCTTCAGCACATACGGGAACACCACACCGCCCAAGCCCGCGCCGGCCATGGCCGTCCCCAGGGCCATGCCCGCGCGCACCTGGAACCAGTGCGGCACGCAGGACATGCCCACCGTGCTGACCAGCGCACCGCCGATGCCCGCCGCGAACCCGAAGCACAGCAGAAAGTGCCAGTACCGCGTGCATTCCGCGGTGAGGAACAGGCTGGCGGTGTACAGACCCGAACCCGCGATGACCAGTTCTTTGGGGCCGTACGCATCGAACAGCGGTCCAACGAAGACCCCCAGACCCAGCGAGATGAACACGAACACTCCCGAGATCCAGCCGACGTCGCGACTGGAGTAGTCGGAGAGCTGGTGGGTCTCCAGGTAGGACTGTAGCACGCCGACCGAGTTCATCAGGCCGTAGGTTGCCATGAGGAGGAGGAAGGACCCGAGGACGACCAGCCACGAGCGCATCCCGCCATCGGGGAAGCTCTCGTTTGTGTCGGAGCGCCGTGCCTGGCTCATGTCGGTGTCTGCCATGAGATGGGTGCCGCTTTCGTTTCGGGTGTTGCCCCGTGAGGCCATCACCATCTCGATGTCCGGCGCGTGGCCGCCGTCGGTGCCAGACCCAGAGCAGACATTTTGCGAGTGCCTCTGCGAGGTATCCATATGTGGAAGCGCAGTGAAGCGGTCGTTGGCTGGTCAACGAGTATGGGCCTGCGGGAGGGGAGCGCAGAATGGTCGAACTTGCTCGTTTCTTCTCGGGCTGTTTGGACGATGTTAGGTAGATATAGATCCCTCCCAGGCGGGGTCCCAAAGCGGCATCTCAATGACTCATGAAAAAGCAACGATTCCTTGTCTGGAACAACTACTCTGCGGGGACACTTCTCCATATACGGCAAAGATATTTCTCGGGTCCAGCATCCGATTGGCAATCAACGCCGTCCGTACCGGAGACACGAGCAATCGGCGTTGTTACAGCGGTGACTCTTTAAGATCTAGACTGTCCGATCATTGCCGAGAGCTTTAGGGCACAGTAGGTGATGAGAAGCTCGGGTGTTCCGCAAGTAGTTCGGATCAGCCTCCGAGGGAGAAACGGCGCACCATGTGGACATCCCATGGCCCCGTGGACAGCCATACTGAAGGAAATATAGAGGACTTGTCTTCAATGTAGGAGTCATCCCCGTAAGAACGCAGATTGAACTATGTATCGACAGCTACCTGCCTCCAGTCCCTTTTCCTGCTTATTTTATTCCCGGACCTTGCAAAAAGTCTGCGCAATCGCGCTCCGCTGGAGCCGGCCGACCTACTGGAAACGCAATTATACGGAACATATCTTGGCTAATGGAAGGCGTCTATATGTAGATATTAGCATAATACTCTACTGGTGTGCTTAGATATATGCACAGAGATTCCTGGTTTTGCAATCGAAGGGCTGGTATACCTACTTATTAATCGATACTATAGGGGATTGCTATGTATTTATATCTTCAGATATTCCAAACTAGTGTTTGTTTAAATTGAGATACTCTATGATCAGTTGGTTTAGAAATATATATTCCACAAAGTATAATAGTAACTGAATCGTAGTTGGTGTCCCGCCATATAATCGTCTAGAACTTCGCTAAGAAAAATACCTCAACCATGCGTGCAGGTCTGAGCAATATCTCATGGATGGATGGACATCTCAATATCATGAGAGTAGGGCGGTGTTGATCCCTTCTCACGGGGCGAAAGGGTGGATCGTTCCGAGCGCCCCTCCAGATCGTCACACTCGCTCAGTCCTGATTCTGTCATCTCCCCGCCAGCGACACCCCAAACGATGGAACACCTGTTCAAAGCCTTCCTACGCGTACAGCGTGGCTTCGATGCGGCTTCTGCTCTGTTAGAGACGTTCAACGCCTTCGAGAATAACCCCGCCGCCCTCAGTTCCGAAGATCGCATTCGGCTGCTGGATCTTCCCCCTCGCTCAGTCCAGGATGACAACATTGCTGCTGTCAGCTCACTTACCAAGGCGGAACTCATTCAGAAGGCAATAGAATCGCCCAAGGAGCTCACCAGAGAGGAAGATTACCTGATCCAGGAGCGCTTTTGGACTTACATGACCGACGATGAATTCAACGTTCATTACGAAGCTCTGGCGGCCTTAAGTGAGATGTCAGTAGATTACTGCAATGAAGTGGAAGAGCGCCTGCGGCGATTTCAACGACTTCTCTACGAGGAGCGTGAAGATGAGGCCTTCGAGAGCGTGATGAAGCAGCTGTCAGAGGATGGGAAGGCCGCAACCCAGGCCTACGAACAGAGCCAAAGGGAGATATTGGACACGGTGTTCGAGAAAGGGAAACCCTGGCTGCGCCAATTATGGGAGGAGGACCAGGGCAAAAAGCCTTGGGGATTGGCGGTATTCGAGAACCCGCGATTCACGGCGGACCGTCGACGCGACCTGTACATCGCCGAGCAGCGAGAAACATTCAACCTGTCGCGCGGTGCCATCTATGCCCAGGGAAAGATTGGAGACACCTGGAGGCTGGAGAATCCTGCCTGGCCTGCTGAAATCGTCACCGGCGACGAAGGCTTTGCGGCCATCGTGGAGGGACTGCGCCGGAAGTTCAAGGAGCTGCGGGCGCAGCCACCTGGCTGGCAACGCTTGTACCCGAGATACGAAATCGATCCCATATATGGAGCCCCCACAGAGGAGGAACTAAAACAAGGCCATGGCCTATCCGATGGGATCCTCCACAATGCGTTCTTATATTTAGACCAGGAAGCTGCGGAATCGGTTCTCTTCTCCTGGGGGCGTATTGACGAGATGTGGATCTGGGCGATTGATCCAGACTATGAGCCAAGAGACCATACCACCAGTGGTTATCGAGGGTATCTCCGTGTCCGTCTACGGCAGCTTATGGATAACTTCTACGTTGCTCGGCGCTGGCATGCGCAGGAGTTGTCGATGGAGGACTTGTGGCACGCGGCGCAAAAGGACCCTAAAAACGGCTCCTTCATATCTACGAAAGATGAGGAGATTTTCAGCAGTCAGCCTGGCTTGTATACTCGTACCAAGCAGCGAGACTTTCCGGTTCCATCGAGTTGACAGAGATCCTCAAGGATGGCTCTAGTTACTTATTCCCACTGCACCGCAATCCATTACTCCCCTGCGATACCATTGAAGACAGGTGCGTATACCCTCAGTCCCGACCCTTGATGTCTTTGTGCTAACTTGATACCGCA
Organism: Aspergillus terreus NIH2624; assembly: GCF_000149615.1. NCBI lineage: Eukaryota > Fungi > Ascomycota > Eurotiomycetes > Eurotiales > Aspergillaceae > Aspergillus > Aspergillus terreus. Next base: position 295,133 of record NT_165927.1, on the reverse strand, counting down.
ATAGGTCTTTCCAAACTGACCAGAGCGCATGGAAAAGTTTCAATCACGATGGGAGAAGCGTGTTAACAACTCTGCCAGGCAGACCATACGACGTCGTTTGAACCAGATCGCCAATGTCTATGGGCCTTTGAGGAAGAGCCGCATGCCATGAATGAGAGCCTTGGCCACGCGCACGATGAGGCAGAGGGCAGATTTGGAGAGTAGTTTCAACACCGACTTGCGCTTTTAGTCTGAAAAGACTGGCTAGTCGTCAGAAGGTATGTATAGAATATTGATACTCACCAATACTAATGTCGAAGCTCCAAAAGAGAAGACGAGTTGGATTGTTCATTCGATTATGTGAGGTCCTCTGTAGGTGTGGTCAAGTAGACGAAAAACTAGGCCTTAATACGTAGGTAAAGAGCCTGAGCGTCTGACAATTAATAACGTCGGCCAGGATCAAATGGCTGCGTGCAAAAGGAGGTGCTTTTGGTATGTCAGGTACAGTGCAGAACGCGAGCGCAGCTATCCTCTAGCCTCGGTTTATTGTATTCTTTCTTATGCCATCGCATGTATGTCGGCGCCTGGTATCTATATCGAGCTACTTTGTGCTAAGGTAAGTTCTTTCTAACATCATTACTCCAGATACCCAAACTAGACGATTTCCCTCAACGAGGAAGAAATCGTAATCATGCTCGGCTCCGAGGACGTCCTCGACGTATGGAACAAGGCAGGCAGATATCGCCGGAAAAACGGCCGCATCACGATCGCCGACCCACAAATGATGCTCACATTGAGCTCTACCTGTCCAAAGATGATTCCTTCTCCGGTTGCCCCTGAACACAACGTATTAGCTAAGGATACAGGAAGGGTAGAGCAAGAGCACTTACAGGTCAAGTCGCTGGACGTTTGAAGCTTATGGATTGCGCTGAACCTGGCACTTTCCACTCCGACTGCCACCAGGCTGACGAGGATAAGAGCGAAAATGATGGCTTTTTCGCTTCGACGAATGTGGAGTCCACATATGAGTGGAATGGGGAGGGTAATGATGGCGAGGTCCGTGAACACGTTCAACGCGGCTTGGGCATAGTATACAGCGAATTGGTTGATACAGTAGCCTTCCATGATGCTCGGATCCCAGGCGAGTGCGAGCGGATCGCAACCGAAGATCAAGGCGAAGATGCAGGCGACCGAATATGCCGCTATGATACCCTGCAGCAGGGTGACGATGATGCCGAAGATCCTGACCGGGAAGGTCTTGTAATAGAAGACGAGGACAGACGCTTTGACGAATCCGGTAGCCGGTATAAATAGGACGGCAGAGGCTAGTGTGTATTTCAAGATATTTGAGGTGAAGCGTTCGAGGTCTGGCACATCCTCGACGTGCTTTCCGACTCCGTAGTGGATTGTTTCAAGACTGACGCCAAGATGGGCAGCAGAAAGGACCTAAGAGGCGTCAGAGGCCGTCATATTAGCTAGGCTTTAGATGCGTACCGTCCCAATTATCATAAGCACGTCTTCGGTCCCAAAATTGTGGGATAAAAGAGCCCTGGAGTACACCCGGCCACACATCGCCAGCACAGCCATAGCAAAGAATACCGTGCACACGGCGATAACCGCCGCCTGCAACGAATCTGCACTTTCATGCACGCCATCCGGTAGCATAACTGACGAGAAATATCTCCCAGACGCTTAGTAGAATATTGACGGCCACATAGCCGTCCTGGTCGACATGCGTGACGTCCAACATTGCCAACGCTATTAATATACTTGCGGATACAACAACAGCCAGCAAGGCAAAACAGAAATTTTATAGATCCGGCCGTATGCAGAGCCCAAAACCCTAATCGCAAGAGATCGGATCAGAGCCCGAGCAATCTCCTGAGATATGACGTTTCCATCGGCTACGGCCCATGGCACCAATATCCGACATTGCGCCGCCAGACTACACAAAGGGTTTTATATTATTCTCCGCGGCGGTATGTAAATTGGCAGTTTGCGCTCGTCATTATCTGATTTCTCGGATTGGTATAGCTCCCCAGGCGGCGAAATACACGATAAGTGATTTGGGGCGCCGATTTTTCTCCGGTTAAAGATGAATAGTCACCTTTTTCGCCTCCGTATAATGGACACCATGGAGGTATATTTGGATCTCAGATCAATAGGGAAATATATCGGCCGGTGAATATATTATCAGTTATAGAAATCGATAGCAAGGGCTGAGAAAAGTGGCTGGAGGTGCTAGAGCATTCCAACCCTCGTCCTTGCATTCCACATTCCAGCCCTCCAATTGACATTTCATTTAAAGACCTTTGCTGTATATTTTGGCGAGAGATCTCATGCGAGTTTCAACATGGTGAGCAAAACGTGATGGACTGCTGTCAATGCTCGGAAGTTGTCATGCATCCACCGGCGTCCATCAGCACCCGTCGCAGCAGCCTTTCCGCGGAGAGGATTGTACTAGAAGGAACGTCTGAAATATCATAAACGAACTGGAGACGGTCCGTGATGGTTTAATATGTTAGGATATCACCATCCCCAAGGCTGGGCAAGACGATTGACCTCAGGCGACGTGTGCTCGGCGTAGATTGCTCCACCGGTTGCGTTGGAGGACAATTCGGCCTGTTGACAGACCCCCACATTGGACCTCATGTACATCTAATAATAATGGCGGAATCAAGATTTCGACGGGTAAGAAATGCACAATTAATTGATATTTATTGGTAAACGGTTAATGGAAGTGCGCTGAACCTCCGATGCTTCACCTGAGGCACTTCCGGATTCGACAGCCATGTGGCATATTGCGTGGTATCCGGGGTACAGGCAGGTAGCAACGAAGCAGTGGATCAGAACACAGAACATGTCACCTCATCAATGCACTTATAGGTGACTCTAACCCACTACGGCTACTTCATATACCGAGGATACTACGCTACAATGGTTGCATGTCTTTCGCAAGGTCCTGCTGTGCGAATAAAAGCACACACGGAGCATATCCTCTGCTACAATTATAGCAACTTACAAAATGGTCATCACTACGAAAGAACCTTCAACAAGTGAGAAGGCTAGATGGCCTACACAGTGGCTATGCAGCTGGGGCGCCAGCCCAGCACATACAGCAGAATGGAATCTAGCAGGAAAGGACCGGTATGTCATCTACTTACTGCATGAATCTCACCAGGTGTTAACGATATTCCACAAGTTCCAGAGCCCGTCTTGGTTTCTGGGTTTTAGTGAACATTGTGGCTACAGTTTCAATCGTGAGCCTTTCCTACCATAGCTTGACAGAAAGTCGGTATACTGAACGGTGCAAGGTGTTCACCAATAAGTCGATTTTTGCCAACGGGTCATTCGGCAACTGCCAGATTGGCTTCGCATGCTACCACTTTTTTGTCACAGGCTTCACCTTGTGGATTGCATCGCGACCTTGGTGTGGCGTTTTCACCGCAAAACGAGTTCCAGTCCTTCAGACGCTCCACCTTGCTATCTTGATGTGCTTGCAAGTCATCCTACAGAATCTCTCGTTGGCCTTTTCATCTGTCATATTCTACCAACTCGTGCGACTACTTTTGACACCACTCACGGCTTTGTTGAACTTTCTCCTCTACCGCGCAACCATTCCAAAGGCGTCCATCCTGCCCTTGATAATGCTGTGCGCGGGCGTTGGGACTGTATCATACTATGAATCCCTGCCTAAAACGCACGGCAACATCACGACATCCTCTCAAGGTGCAGTCTTTGCCTTCACTGGCGTCGTTGCCAGTTCTCTATACACTGCATTCATCGGACATTATCACCGAAGATTCGAAATGAGTAGCGTGCAGCTCCTCTTCAATCAAGCACCCATGAGCGCAGTTGTGCTTCTCATTGTGGCTCCCTTTTTCGAAAAACCGTCCACAGACGTTGTGGTCTCTGGGTCGTTATGCGTTTCTATTCTTGCGGTATGTGTCCTTTCTTGGAGCACTGTTTGATGCCAGTAACTTGCAATCTTTAACAACGCTAACTCCTCTCAGAGTGGTGTACTAGCTTGTCTTGTCAACCTGTCCCAATTTTTTATCATTGACGCTGTTGGCCCTGTTAGCAGCACCGTCATCGGCCACTTGAAAACTTGCATAATTATCGGATTAGGCTGGCTCTGGAGTGATAGGCCGATCTCGAGGGAAAGCATCGGCGGGATTTTCATGGCCTTGGCTGGAATGACTCTGTATGTGATGACCCGTTACGCTTGAGAACAGAGACTAACCCTGCGTTTCAAACACAAGATACATGTCGATAGTGTTGCAACGTCGCAGGTAATTCCGATCACAAGCGCATTGCATGGTATGAGGACATTATAGTCAGGGCGTGCGTAAGTGGACCTGCCCCATAATGCCTAGCTTCAATGCTTGCAAGTCCAGTATACTGATTTATTTTCGGTAGTTCTACTCATGAAAGTTGTATAATCAAGACGAACACAGACAGACAGTTTGGATGGTCTACGAAGTTCCAGTATTGGATAGCATAGCGTTTGCGGCACTGTGTAGTATTGGGGTCGCCCACGTGATGAGAATTAGCACATATTGAATGCAACCTTTCTATTAATATCACTCCCATTTCAGAAATTTCGAACATGGAAAAATTTGGAGTCACATTTGCAGGTGGCATGGAGGGGCCTGATTCTCTATCCATTATTGACTGAGACGAATCTGGGCTCAGACTGTGTCTATCCCAATCCTCGACCCAGTCGGTAAGCCAGTGACCTTGCACAGTGACTTAGCACTGTGCCCGACTGCTATTTTTACGACATCTTGACAAACAGGCTACGGCAGAAGTAATAATCCATCTGCAATAACAGACGCAGAAAATTGGCATGTGCCTTCTTTCCTCAAAACTAGTCTAACCGACCAAAAAACCCCGCGGATAGTCAATCTCGCTCAAATCCAACTCCCTAACAGCATCTGTACGATTATCCTTGTGTTGAGAATATACCTTTCCTTCCTGCCCGATGAGTCGCTGAATGTTGAGCCGAGTGCTGTATACCACATTCATTGACGAAGCGTCATGGAATTTGTCTTCAGAGCGGTCCTCGATGTCAGAATCACGCGATTCTGGACCGGCATGCTTGTAGGTCCCGATCAGGTTCGGCCACGGAGCGAAGCATTTCACCTGTCGCCGGCCGTTCGTGCCTGCACAGAGATCACTCATAGCGTTATCAACCGGACAGTCAAGACGATCCAGCGAAAGTGCGGCGAGAATCTTCTTTGCCCCTTTCGCCGTGACCGCGTACCCGTAGGTGCAACAGCCCATGCTAGCCTGGTAGATAAAGCGTGTAGAGTCATCCGACAGCTCGGGGTACTGCTCTTTCCATTTCTCCAGCGGCCCGCCCCATGTGTCTAGATGCTCTTTGCTTGGGACCGTGGGATCATCCGGAATGGCAAAGAACGTGGTTTCGTTGGCGCTGGGGCCGGACGCACATCCTCCAATCCACAGGATGTCCCAGTCCAGGCCGTAGGGAGTTTCTTTGGGTGCGTGTTCTTCCCCATTCAGCTGGCGCACTCCGCGGGCAAATTCGCGCAGTTGGTGTTTGATTGATATATCCCAGTCAGCATCGTCTTCGAGAATGAGGGCGGTCGAGTACGAGTTCTGGAGGACTCTATGGGGATATTTGTATTAGTATCATTTTGGTAAAGGCGGAGATTTCCTTACTTCTGCATTGCATTCATGTGTGCCCGCCAACACGCCACAGCAGTTGGTTTGATCCACGAGAAGTTGGCCCCCTGATTTCGTGGTTAGCACGGAAAGTACAGGCATGTGTACAGTGCGTACATTAGGCAAAGACTTTGGATCCAGGCTGTCCACTCGTACTCCATCAAGCCAATCCACTTTGAACCCAGCCTCCAGAGAGGCCAAAGTCAAGAAATCCCGTTTATCGGTTCGTTCTTTCAAACCGATGGCGTATATATGCTCGAACTAGAGATCGGGTTTAGTTAGGCAGTGAGAGGGTAATCTGGGAAATTGGGTCCTGACGCCTAGAGTCTCGTTTTGAGTATGCGAGAGTATATCATCGTGCAATGAGTCTCCATTGCTTCGCGGCACGTTCCTGTCCCAGTAGCGAGCATCGACCTCTGGCCAGAGCAGATAAATGATGGCACAGACGAAAAGTGCCAAACCTAGAATTCTTGTGAGGCCCGGCTTTCGAGGCCCTTTCAGGATCATGTTGTCAGACTTGAGTAGATAACTGTCGGGAAAATGTGAGCAACTCCTGGTATTTCTCAACCAGGCACAGCAGTGTACAAGCCAGCCTTGATAGACTGTCAACACATCCAGCTGGCGAGCATTTCTGAAGGTCTTTTCTCATCTTTTCTGTCAATTCCTGTTTCACTGCCCTTTGGGCGCGGCCCAATGCGACATATTGCTTCGAAAACTTGGGACGAAAACGGTCTAAGGGTTTCGGCGCCAGTTCATGTGACAATGGGATAGTCACGGAGAAAGTGGACTGTGGGACAGCCCAGAGTAACCGTGATGCTGGGAAATATGCCCTCCCTCTTTCCGGAATTGGTCGTGGAATCCAAGGAACCCTCAACCCGGGGGCAAGGTTGGACCGACACATTCCATAGCTGTTCCGAAATAGGTCGTTAACCGAAGCACCTTGCTATGTTACTCAGCGACCGTGAGTCCTCTATGGAGATCCAAACTGCACTGACTATGTTATTGTTTGATCTGGATTATTGGCTTGCTAACCAAGCCTGGCACTATTGCTGAAATTCATTTGTACTATCCAAGATAAGAATCATCTATCTCTACTAAACCGGCCTCACACATATCTCTCGTAACTGGATACAGTACCCGCGCAAAATTGCTCTGCCGGGCTAGAATATACTCCGGTGTGATATGTTCAAAGCCCTCGACCGGGTTCCCATTGCGCGCAGGGTTGAAGGCATGTACTATGTATGTGTGTGAATAATCGGTCTCCCACGACGGAAAATCCTGCGGCCTGTCCCATCGATCCGAAATACCTTCCTCGTAAGCCGGCAGCGAGTAGCGATCTGTAAAGGGCTTCAGATTGGACTCAGTATCGTTGTGGATTCCGTATAGCTTGATGTTCTCCGGTGTTGTCCAGCTGCCTGGTCCAAAAGCATCCTGCTCCATGATGAGCACTTCGCCCGGTAACCGAACCAGACGCTGGCCTAGACGTGTAAGGGCTGCATTGCTGTGGGTGGTCCAGCCGCCGTCGTAAACGCGGTGCATTTCCTTCCTCCACATCTGAAGTAAGAGAGCGTCCTTCTTGGCCATGAATGTGCCGCTCATTATCTCGCCACCCGCTTGCCGACCGGTAACGGAGTTGAAGCCGCTTTCTCTGAGGAATTTGATGTCGCGTATGGGGTGTGCATCGAAGTCGATGTAGACGCCGCCGAAATCACAGACGGCGGAAACGCGGACGAAGTCGGACTTGTGCTCCATTTGGTCGATAGGGATCCCGTTGCCCGCGATAGTGGGCGGTTCAACATAGTTCACTCGAAAGTTAGGAGTATTAAAGATCAGGCGGTTCCATTTTCCACTTTTCCCCTCGGACGCACGTTCGATGGCGGATCGATTGGCGTTTGTATGGAGATATATCGCGTCTGGGGTTCCAGTGATACTGGACAGAGTAGATGGAAAGAAAGTGCTTGAATTGGAAAGAGAAGTCGGCTTCCGGGTCTTTCAGGATGTAAACATAATGCACTTGGTTGGGAATCGCTGCAACAGGGGCATTGTCGGTGGTGGATGGACTGTATCGAAGAAGTTGACTGCTGAAGCTCAGGTCAGGTTGCAAGCAGAAGAAGATTATAGCAGATACGGAGGCAGCTGCAAGAAGTTTCCACAGCGAAAGAGGACGGGCGCTGATCATCGTGAAGAGAGTCTGCTAACGGGGCAGTACTCCCTGATGGTAGGGGCAAAACACATATACCCATATTGCAGCTTAGCGACCAGGACATGTGTATAGCTGGAGCCATGGTTGCAATGGATTCAGAGGTGACAATTGTAGCAAGCTCACCGCAACCAGCACAGGAAATTCTAGGAGTAATTCTCGAAAGCGTATAACATTCCAGTTTGACACCCGATGTCCGTGGGCCAGCATTCTTACTTGCCACTGCATACCGGGTGTATTTTGCCTCCAATCAGACCCCCGGAATGTTCATCGCATGGAGTGGGCTCTGTTAGTGGGGTGTTGAGTTACATTTCGGCTTTTGGTCGGTTTGCCGCCAGCATGCGAGATGCCCTGATAATGGGAGGTGGCCGGTGGAGCCCTCTAGCAGCCGTCTACTCCAGGTGGTAGTATTACCTTACGTACTAACTTGACCGAAACGGCCATTATGATATCAAAGAATGCCAGTACCAATGCCTACCTAGTAGTGATATGTAAGACGGAAGTAGCAGTAAGGCATCTTTCAAGTTGACAAGAAGCTGGGTGGGCTGTCCAGGTCTAGTACTTGCCGCGGTACGGAAGGTCTATTCTGCTGCCACTTGAAAGCAAATTGCACCGGTGCGTATGCTACTCAAATGAATTCTAAATAATTTCCTGCAATGAATATATTAGACAAAACAGACAGCTTCTCATACAAATGTGAACGTAATCGTATGGTCTACCCCAGTCATCGAATGCAACATACACAGAATGCATGACTACTACTGCACTCCTAGTGCTGTACACATAGAGCACTCGGCATTGACATCTTCGGACGTTCCACACAATTAGAAACTGTAACACCTGACTCAGGCAGACACTCCATCTACACTGATTCTTCATCCGGAAACCCGAGGCTTATTACCAAATGCGTACCTGCATCAGACCTCTGCGACCATACGGGTCAGAGCGAGCCGCCCCATGTTACATAGGGAGCTTTGTTAGTAGATGGCTTCACAGGCAAATTGTGGGTTGTCGGGGTCGTGGGCGCCGTGGCAGAGGGACATATACAGGAGCTAAAGACCATGGATCCTATCCTAACAAACACATGTCAGGAAAGTGCATGCACAAAACTGCAGAATGGGAGCGATCTTAGGTGGCTCTGCAGAGCCCCAGCTGCGGGTTGTGGTGCATATTTGGTACTCACTTCCCTATTACGGAATAAATCTTTGCTCGCCTAACTGACTGGATCACCGCAATAGCATATGGATTTGCCTCTCCATTGGTACTATACTGTTCAATAAGTGGATTCTAGCTCCTGAAAGATTCAGTAAGTTGATACTCGCCCTTGTTCAATAAGACATGTGCTTACTGGTGTCTGAATAGATTATCGTGAGTCCAACTTCTATCGACGAGCGCTGTCAACTAACATGTTCAAGCTATTATTCTTACAACATGGCATTTACTGTTCACCACGATAGCCACCCAGGTACTCGCAAAGACAACAACTTTGCTCAAGGGCCGAACGACAATCAACATGACACCAGCCTTTTACATACGCTCTATCGCGCCCATCGGTATTTTGTATAGTGGAAGCTTGATTTGCAGCAACATTGCCTATGTGTACTTGAACGTCTCATTTGCTCAGATGCTGAAGGTACATACCAACGTCATGCTCTTTACAAGATGGTTGAAGGCATTGCTGACAATAAAACCTTACAGGCTCTGGGTCCTGTGGTTAGTCTTCTAACAGCTTGGGCGTGGGGAGTCGAGAAACCATCCATAAAAGTATTTACCAGGATACTGGTAATCGCATTCGGTGTCGTCCTGGCAGGGACAGGCGAGATCCAATTTTCCTGGCTCGGGTTCGCCTTCCAAATGGCCTGCCTTGTCTTCGATGCCAACCGTCTCGTCATGGTACAAATCCTGCTTTCTGGGAATGGCGTCAAAATGGACCCCCTCGTCAGCTTATACTACACCGCGCCATCGTGTGTGCTCATGAATGCCATCGTTGTCGGGTACACCGAGTACTCGGCCTTCAACTGGGATGCTGTCTACCGGACCGGGCCACATGTGTTGCTGCTAAACGCGATGTTAGGCTTCATGTTAAACATTTCTATATATCTGCTTGTAAGTCAAGCGAGTGAGATTAGAAGATATCAACATACTAACAGACACTCCAGATCCAAAAGACCTCTGGGCTGGTGATGGCACTCGTCAGCATTCCGAAGAATATCGTTTTGGTGCTCCTGTCCGTCGCCATTTGGAGCACACAAATCTCCGGAATCCAGATAATCGGCTACTCCATCTCACTACTAGCTTTGTTGTATCACGCCGTTGGGTGGGAGGCAATCAACGCCCTGTGGGAGAAACTCCGCGGGTTATGGAGGGAACCGAAGTCACCGGAAAAGGAAGATAGTTTGCTTGGGAACGCGACACGCGAGAACGTGTAGTCACCTGAAGCAACGGCAGAGGCTGGTCATATTCCAGCCACTTCAATTTTCCCGCGCTACTGTCAATTTTATGTTGTGGGCGCTGCTTACAACCCTGTGCCTCTCATAAAGGATGTCCTCAATCTCAGTCCGGTACATAGTACTCTTTGCTGCCCTTTCTGAAGTAAAATAATGCGGCGCCACCACAAAATATTTACCACCATGAGAAGAAAACAGAACATCACAGTAAATTCAACCCTTGCAGCTGGGATTGAACCCATTCCGTTCGGACTTCTGCCGCCTGTACCCAAGGGATATGTCGAATTGACTGGAATGCAGATCCCTTGCATCTCCGGTCCTCTCGGCAACAATGGCCGACTGCTTGGTCAGGAATACCGCCGGCCAAACTTACCGAGATGCCTCCGAAAACAGAGATATGTTGTTGTTTGCTAGGTATTATCACGTCGCGAAAATTTTGCGAAAATGCATACTATGTACACGTGTGCCAATTGTGAATAGTACCACCATGAACAGCTGTGTTTGATGGACAGATAGTCCAGTCAAATAAACTAGATCATAGCTTTAGTGTGTAGTTTGTCACCTGTACAGATCATAATTGATGGGGACACTTGTGCTCGATAGCAATGAATTATCGCATAGCATATCGTGCTCCCTTGTTGATTGTTTTGAAAATGTACGTTATCGGAAAGATACGAAAGCATTTCAATGCCAGATAACAGGTTATTTGTTATGTTCTCGGCGTTTTTGGCATTCTATTTTGTTGTGATGCCGATTTCATCACGCGAGGCGCATTGCTAACGTCCAAACACACAGAAAGACTTGGTAAAACGTAGGTTTATCAGTTCTTGCATTCATAAAGCCGGTATGAAAACGGGTGTAATATGGCAGAGTCAAGCGCAGTCAAAGCTATATAAACCCTGAAAGACTTGGACCAGAATATCTACCTCATTCTAAGTACCCTACTTTATATCTTCAAGTTACTAGGTACCTATCCATCCTCGTCAGCATGAAACCTTCCAGTTTTATCCTGTCGCTCGCTCTTGCAGCTACCGCCACTGCGCAAACAATCAACATAGTCGCCCACGAGGATGACGATCTACTCTTCCTCAGCCCGGATCTCCTCAGTGAATTCGAAGAAGGTCGGAGCGTCCGCACCATCTTCCTTACCGCTGGAGACGCGGGGAATGATGAAAGCTACTGGCTCGGTCGCGAGGAAGGGTCCAAAGCCGCCTATGCGGAAATGAGCGGTGTCGACAACTCCTGGACCCAAACTGACGCCGGAATCGATGGCTTCAGCATCCCTCTGTTCACGCTGAACGGCAACCCCGATGTCTCCCTTGTTTTCCTCCGATTGCCCGATGGAAATGATGGTGGAGAGGGATTCGGAGGACGAGGAAGTCTTCAGCAGCTCTGGGAAGGAACCATAGACTCTCTGACTTCCTTCACGGATTCCTCCTATGACAGAGACTCTCTGGTCGATGTCCTGAGACAGCTGCTTGACGACTTCGACCATGACCGTGTCAACACTCAGGATTTCGTCCATGACTACGGCGACGGAGACCACAGCGACCACCACACTACTGCTTATTTTGTCCGTGAAGCCGTCGATGACTGCGGGAATGGCCAGGTCACAGCCTATATGGGCTACCCTGTTGTGTCCAACCCACAGAACGTTGAGGATGGGGAGCTTTACCAGAAGACAGATGCCTTCTACACATACGGTCTTTATGACAGAAACGTATGTAACAGCGAGGAAACCTGCAGCGGCCGAGACGAGGCAGCCTGGCTTTTAAGACAATACCAGGTCGAGCAGTTCGAGCAACCAACATGTGAGAATGAGAATGAGAATGAGGAGAATCGGATTGCCTCAACCTCTGGTGCTGTCAAGAGCTCCGCTGTCCATTCCCAACCTGTGATTCCACATGCTACTGAGACTGTTGCACAGTCTTCTTCTGTTGCTGTGCCGTCCGAGACTGCTGCGCCTACTCAGCTTCTGTTCACCGGTGGTTCAGGCAAGAATGTGATTTCTGGAGGGGTATGCATTGTTGTTGCTGTTCTCTCTGTCATTGCTCTCGTTTAGTCTTGTTTGCGGGCATTGTCTTTCTCTCGATACATAGTGTCTGTGTTTTTTTCATTGTCGTCTTTGGAATACAAACATTCCTATGCAGAAGGACGTTTGGCGTTATGCATATCTCAATCTGGCTCAGTTACACACATCGCTATAATATCAATTTGTGATTTTTTCTTCTCACCTTACTGTAAAGCTTGGGGATAGAGAACCCTAAACACTAGCAAGGCAACTCTGCTCCGGGGTCTATGAAACTTGGCAACACATCATGGACCCAGCGTGCTTGTTCATGGCATTGTCATCCGAAGTTCAGCCAAGGCTAACAGGAACAATGAATGAGTTCCAGCGAGATTCCGCCGTTTTGAGGCAGGACAATGAGGCTCAGCTTCCAGCCCTGGCCGGTTTCTATTCAAGTGTCCTAGAGCAGGGCCCTGCTAATAAGAGCAGAAAACTAATGCCATCCAACAAGACACGGCTGAAGTGTTAGTATAGTCAAGCTCTTGGCCACTGCATCGGGGGCCTTGGAGATGAACATGCATACTCTTACATCAAATAAATAACACAATACACAGGAGACACGAGCTACCACTCTTCCTTTGATACTTCGATCACTTCCTGTGGCCCGATATTTGCGCACACTCCATAGCCGTCCGACCATTTGTATCTTTTATGCTCTGGTCAGCACCTTTGCTGATCAAGAACTGCACTACATCAGCTTTCCCAGTGCAGACGCTTCGTGCAGAGCCGTGCCGAGACCCATAAACTGGAATAATGCCCGAGAAGAATAATGTTTCTCGTACATAGTGGCGTTAATGGGTGTTCCTTGTTCGAGGAGAAGCCTCAAAACATCAATAGTATCTGCCTGACGTTTGATTGCATGATGAAGAAGCTGGCCCTTTTGAACATCCCCGCCATGGCTAAGAATGAGGCGGATCACGGATATAGGGGCGCTCTCGACGGCAAAAGAGAATGGGGTAAGATTAATAACGTATTGACGATTAGGATCAGCTCCATGATTAAGGAGCCAAGTTACCATATCCTCATCTTCAATAGCGTAGCTGACAAATGTTAGCCCTGACACATTGGCCATTAGCACAGTGTTTAGAATGCTCACCCAAGTATCGGAGGCCTGAGTTCGCTCACGGGCTGATTGATATCCCATCCGTTTTGAAGAAAAGCTTCTAGAGTATCCTTCCCTTTTACTTTTACGGCTTCCAAAGCATACCACGATCGAGAAGCTCTCTGACAAACTGCGTATTATTTCGTTTTATAGCTTCTTGCATTATCGCGGAGAAGCCGCATATCTCAAAGCCCTCCGGTGAAGAAGCTTGTAAGTCAAGCATCTGTCTAAATTCCTGGATATCACCACTGACGCAAGAAGCATGCGATTTTTTGAGCTTCGCTGGTGGTGTTCGTATTGGGAGTTGAGGGTACTCGGTCGGCTTTTAGAGGAGGGTAATCTGGCGGAGGCAGGATATCCATGGTGGTCACTGGTGGCATCCAGATTTTAACGGAGCGGAAGATATGTACATCAGCAGAAGGCAGCAACGAGAGAGAGGAGAGAGTATCTAAGGTCACACGTGACCTGGGTGCATCTATCTCGATCTTCGTGTTGTGATTCCCCCAGCTCTTTTGCATATTGACTGAGTTCCGCCGGGATTTTACTGTGATCGTTACACCTATGGAGGAGATGCGGAGATAAATGAGGGGAGACAGAAGCTATTGCCGTTGTGCATGTACTAAAGCACGATAGATTAGTTCCTGGCCCTAAGCCCACCAGACGCCCTTATAGGCTATGTTTCATAACATTACAACATGAGTGGTGCAGTCACTGGAACTATGCCCTAGCGTATGCTTATCCATACTACAAGAGACTTAGTAGTAAATTCGGGAAAAGGTTACTCAATCGGTGCCTAAACAAAAACAAAAACATACAACAGCAGGGATTCGCTGGTGGTCACCCACCCAACTACTAACCTGCCGGCGTGTGGCTTAAGTACGGCTGAGCGGACGGGAAGCCCTGTTTTCCACACCCTATGGTCGTATGTGATTGTTTAGAGTAGAAAGGAGTAAATATCCAGCTCGCCTTTTGTCGATTTTTACTTGAGAACTTGTCTCACTCCGCACGGGGCACTTCGTGCAGAGACCATCAGGCACTATCAGCTAGCCCGGTTGGTGGGCGTGCGTGATCTGCATTCATCGTACGATCATGCACGTAGTGTCCTCGGAATTCAGGCACGGCAGGATATGGTGGATACAACGGTTAAAATTGAAGACTGGAGTAGTCACAGAATATGCGCCGAGATATGTGCTTCAATATTACTCCCTGCGGGGGACTTCGCAGTAATAATGCTAGAGCGCATTCCTCCACACTCAAGCGCCCCAGATCTCTCCACTTCGGTCGAATATCATCGCCATTTTTGTGTACAATCCCCACAGAGCTGTCTTTCCAGGGAGCAGCTCGGTTAATTTCGTCCGAGGCTGCATAAATTGATTGTCCAACCCATTCAAACAATGGAGGGAGCAGGAGGAATATAACAAGAAACAACTATGGTGGCTTTCTCAACCATCTCGGGCCTCGGTGCTCTTTCCCTTCTCTTCTCCATCATTGAAAGTGTCGATGGAGTCTCCTTAAAAGTTAGTACAGATGGGGGCAACTCTTCAAGTCCGTTGTTGTACGGGTTTATGTTCGAGGTAAGTAGACATACTGCAGCTCAAAAGGCCATTCACAAATTCAGGAATAGGACATCAATCATTCCGGTGATGGGGGTATCTATGGCCAGATGATACAAAACAACGGGCTCCAGGGGAGCTCACCCAACCTGACCGCATGGGCCTCAGTTGGCGATGGCACTATTTCGGTGGACACTACCAACCCCTTGACTGCTGCCATTCCAAACAGTCTTAAGCTCGACATCAAGCCTGACGCCACCGGGGCTGTAGGCTTCACGAATGAAGGATACTGGGGCATTCCGGTGGACGGCACCGAGTTTCAGAATAGTTTCTGGATGAAGGGTGATTTCTCTGGTGAAATCACGGTCCGTCTGGTTGGAAACGAGACCGGCACGGAGTACGGGTCGACCACTTTCAACCAGTCATCAAGTTCGGACGACTACACGAAAGTGTCTGTGAAGTTCCCGACTACTAAGGCACCCGATGGCAATGTTTTGTATGAGTTAACGGTGGACGGCGAGTCAGCACAAGGATCTTCTTTGAGCTTCA
Organism: Aspergillus terreus NIH2624; assembly: GCF_000149615.1. Taxonomy (NCBI): domain Eukaryota; kingdom Fungi; phylum Ascomycota; class Eurotiomycetes; order Eurotiales; family Aspergillaceae; genus Aspergillus; species Aspergillus terreus. The sequence continues at coordinate 279,547 of NT_165927.1, read as the reverse complement.
CGCTGTTTGAGCTTTTCGCGCAAACATACAAGTCCAGGTGTGCATTCATAGTGCTGATAGGCGACACTAGTACTAATGATTGACAGATCCAACGGACTCAAACCCCAACTGGCTGACGCACTCGAGTCTGTCAAGGGTTCATTCCTACGGTTTCCCGGTGGTAACAACCTGTGAGTTTCAATCCCGTCTCTCTTCTGAATTAGCTTGCTCATGATATCTTAGTGAGGGCAATGATGTCGAAACGAGGTGGAAGTGGAACGAGACCATCGGTCCATTGGAGAACCGCCCCGGACATCAAGGCACTTGGGGTTACTTCAACACCGACGGATTAGGCTTGGACGAATATCTGTACTGGTGTGAGGATATGAATCTCACTCCAGTTCTGGGTGTGTGGGCCGGGTTCGCCTTGGAGTCTGGTGGCAACACCCCTATTACAGGAGATGCATTGACTCCGTACATCGAGGATGTTCTGAACGAACTCGAAGTGAGTCTTCTGTTCACATTAACAACATGCTTCTTGATTTCGGCTAACATGATGCAGTACGTCTTGGGCGACCCCAGTACAACCTACGGCAAGCTTCGCGCCTCCTACGGGCGCGAGGAGCCCTGGAACGTGACCCTGGTCGAGATCGGAAACGAGGATAACCTCGGCGGTGGATGCGAATCGTACGCGGAGCGCTTTACCGCATTCTACAATGCTATCCACGATGCCTACCCCGATCTTACTCTGATCGCCAGCACCGACAATGCCTCTTGCTTGCCCAGCCCATTGCCAGAGGGTGCCTGGGTGGACTACCATAACTACAACACCCCAGATGAGCTGGTAAAGCAGTTCGGCATGTTTGACAATGTCGACCGGTCAGTGCCTTACTTCATTGGAGAATACTCGCGCTGGGAGATCCCTTGGCCCAACATGCAGGGCTCTGTAGCGGAGGCGGTCTTCATGATCGGCCTGGAGAGAAACAGTGATGTGGTCAAGATGGCTGCGTATGCACCGTTGCTTCAGCTTGTGAATTCGACTCAGTGGACGGTAAGATTGGCTCGGTTTATAAAATGGAAGTATGCTAATCTAACCTGCAATAGCCGGATCTCATCTCTTTCACCCAGAACCCCAACATGGTCATCGACTCCACAAGTTACTACGTCCAGCAGATGTTCTCGGTCAACCGCGGCGATACAATCAAGGAAGTGACTTCCGACTCGGCGTTTGGCCCGGTATACTGGGTTGCATCGAGTTCGGGAAGCTCCTACTATGTCAAGCTGGCGAACTATGGCGCAGATACTCAGGAAGTCTCGGTCTCAATACCGGGGATGTCTAGTGGGAAGTTAACTGTGCTGGCAGACTCAGACCCGGAGGCGTACAATTCCGATACCCAGACCTTGGTGACGCCGTCTGAGTCGAATGTGCAGGCCAGCAATGGGCAGTTTAGCTTCACTTTGCCGGCGTGGTCGGTGGCCGTTCTTACTGCTAATTGAGTGGGGCTGTAGTTATACGAGTGCTAATGATAGATACTGCAAGAGTACTCTTAGATACGATAGATATTTTATGTTCATGGCCTTGCTATCCGAATGGGCACCCAGCCCTATACAAGTACTGCTGGTAATTATGGCATCACACCACCGTCATTGCTTCATCAAGAGCAGCCTAATAAATTCGAGAGGTCACTGCCTACCTGCATTGCAATTCAACTATCCGACCTATCCACATTCACTTGTCCTCATCGCGAACAAGCAACTGAACACAGTCTCTCGTTACATCTCATCCCAAACAAGCAACTGGAATCAGTCTTTCGTTACATCTCATCAACCGACACCGTGCACACCAATATGATTTTTAATACACCAAGCCTCTGGTTTTTGTTTGTCTTTGGGTGCAGCTCTCTAGCCCACACTGTGAGCGGCCCAGAGTATGATAGTCCATATGGGGGACCACCTGCAGAATACTTTGCATCTTCCAAGACCTCCTTGGTCTCAGCCCTAAAGCATGCCATTTCCAAAGTGTCACAAGTTCCGAACTTGGCCACATATCCGGTGAATCGAGAAGACAATAACCCGGATGAGTCCACCATCTACAGCGACTGGGCATCTTTCGATGAGGTGAGGTTTATCATACCAAATATCGAACACAAATCACTAATCACAAGCATAGGGCTCTGCCCTCGTATGGATCGCAGACATGGATGTGGACTGCGACGGGGTTAACTCAGACTGCAAGGTATGGTTGCTGTATACACCGACTATGGCCGTGAGATTCGATATGCTGACAAGATAACTGCAGGGAAGCACAACCAGCCAGACCCAAACAAACTGGGGCGCTCTGTCCGCATATGAAGTTCCTTACATTGTTATTCCAGACAGATTCCTGTCCGCGAATAGCGAGATGCTCCCGGGGAATAACGTGGCGGCTGTCATATGGTAAGTGAGCTCTCAGTGCGCAAGTAGAGTCTGTCTAACCAAGAGCTTAGTGATGGGAAAATGTTTTATGGGATTCTCGGCGACTCTAATGGCCATGACCCTCAGATCACTGGCGAAGCCTCTTGGCTCATGGCGAGGACTTGTTTCCCAAATGACGACCTAAGCGGAACAAAGGGGCATACCGATCTCGATGTCATCTGTACGCACATTCGTCTTTCCGTTCACCTTGTAGGGATGTCTTACTAACGGTCAAATCCAATAGATATTCTATTCACCGGCAAACAAGCCGTGCTCCCCAACAGCGCCGTGAACGAGCACTACATTACCGACTTCGGCACATTGAGACATATGGGGGACAATTTAGTCGATGCCCTTATGTCCAACTTGACCCCTTCGACGGGATCTACCACGACTTTGACATCGGCTGCCACACCAAACTGGACATGGGGTACCGCACCGACGCGGACAAAGCCTCCTACACAGACTACGGGCCCCACATCTTTCGCTACAGGTCTGTGGGTGGACTACGCGAGCAGCGTACTTCAGATGCACATGTGTCTCGCGGCCTATTTCGCGTATACTTTTGCCAGCTGCTATTTGTTTTGAAATGTCTGTTTTGGGGTTATTTAAGATTTCCTATCGTGCTTTGTGTTTTTGACTACGTGTTAACTTGAATTTGTTTGGATTTTGCATGAGCTGATATTGCCACTGTACCTAGTCATTGCATTTGATTGCATGATTTATCATTGCGAGTCAGCATGCGTCTGTTTTATCCGCGAGGAAAGTTTGTGATCAAGAAGATTCCCATGTCAATCTGACCATATTACTTCCTTAAGTCCCTCATCTACTCGTAATTGTATCGGAATGGCTGCTTACAGCCAGTCTCGCCTTCATATTATGTCGTAACCATGACTGAAATGGTCTGGACTCGCGATATTTCGGCAATGATTCTAGACCAGAACATCATACTACGCAAGCGATGACCAAGAAAGCTCTCCACCATGAGGGACACGGTGTACAATAAAAGCGCCCACCTCCCCAGTTCCTGCTCATTCCTCGACCATTACCCATTGACAGTTCCCACTTGTGAAACAGACTTTGCTCTCTCGTGCAATGTCGTGCTCCACAAAGGCTCTCCTCCTTTTTGTCTTCTTCTTGGCCACGGTCCAGTGGGGAAGCACCTTGAAGGTAGCTCAGACCTTCTACGGCTTCCCTGACAATGATCCCGCCGGCCCAGGCATCTTACTCGACTGCGGCCGTGGACATGAAGCCAGCGGCACGGGCACCTTCGATGATCCCCTGACCTTTGCCACTGCACCGGGGTCGTTCGAGGATTGCGAGGTCATCTACGATCCCACGCTAAAGAAGTACCTCATCCACGAGGACTACTGCCAGTCCTGTGCCACGGAGTGGACCAGCGGCATCTGGCATATCGATGTTTGGGTGGGCCAGAAGAACTACAACGGAGCAGGTGATCAGATCAACTGCGAGAATAAGCTCACTTCGCCGCCGCAGAAGTATGTTGTGCGGAATCCTGATCCGGATTTGCCAGTTGACAGTATGTGTTGCTATTATTCTGTCCTTGCATGTTGCAGGGGAGCTGATGGAAGTAACAGCATCTCCGCTCTATGAGCCCGGGAGATTTTGCAAGGCCGATCAAGCTGGCTACTATCTCAATCTCTACGAATACAATGAACAGGATTTCACTAAGCAGGCTTTTGCTAACCCGGGGGGCACCAGGAAGGGAATTGGAAAGCAGGGTTCGTCTGCTCCCAATCCACCTGCTGCTTCCAACCCTCCCGTCAACCCTGCTCCTGTCAACCTTCCTCCTGCCATTCCTGCTCCAGCGAATCCTCCAGCCAACGTCCCTCCTATCAACCCCCCTGCGGCCAATCCCCCACCTGCAAATCCTCCCCCAGCGAGTGCTCCTCCAGCACAGGCTCCCCCGGCGAATGTTCCTCCTGCCAATCCACCTCCAGTGAATGTTCCGCCAGTCAATATTCCTCCGGTCAATCCTCCTACAGTTAACATTCCTCCTCCCAGTCCTCCCTGCCCTCCTTCAGGAAATATCCCTCCGGCTAGCATTCCTCCAGCGGGTGCTCCTCCAGCGGCTCCTCCGGTCAAGATTCCTGTTTCCGTTCCTCCCCCGGTCAATACTCCTCCGCCCAAACTTCCGCCCATTATTGATCCCCCAGTCGATGATCCTCCGGTCACTGCACTTTCCGCGAAGTATGCCACTGCAACGGACACCGCAGTACAGGTTTCAAGTACCCAAGATTGTGTTTATCCGACTTCCACTGAGCACGACTCCCAAAGGGAATCCAATGACGGACAATGGGCGCAAGCCAGCGCAGAAGGAAGAGACAACGCCAATGGACGGTATGATATGGGGAGGAGTGATTGATACAGCTACGAAGATTGCGAAGGTTGTACCAAGCGGAATTGGAGATTTAGTGAAGCTTATGAACTAGGATCTAATTTATTTGTTTGCTGATTATCTTGCGTGTGAGTTAATGTTAAGATTTGCTATGAGTATATTTCTATGCTGGAGGTCTATGCTTGGCGTAGTTCTTCGATAAGCCGTAGGTCGTCGTGGATATATATTGCAACCAGTTGCTTATGCTCTTTCTTTGGAAGACCCAAGCTGTGCATGAAGGCCACTCTCAGTGAGCACCCAGCAGCGCGAGGTTCGAATGTCAACCGAGTTTCTTACTTCATCCAGCTACAAAAGGTCTGCCAGTCCTTATGGGTGTCCATGATAGAGATGGAACGATTGAAGGTATTATTTTTAATTTTTAGCTATGCAGCTAGTGAGTTAGCGCGGTGGATGATGACGCGATTTGCGAATGAAAGCGAGGGTTTGAGCCAAGCGAGATCCACAGTGGATAACAAGGACTGGTAGCTCAGTGGTCAGAGCGAGCGGTGTCGGCAATCAGTGCTCTCTTGGTCGGGGCTAGTCCCTGCTCGGAGGACCGCCTCCGAACGCAGAGCCTGCTTTCCGGCGCCGCTAGGGCGTGGGTTCGAATCCCACTCAGTCCATTATTTTTTTTTCCTTTTTCTCCGTCACCCACCATACATTCTAAAGCCATTTCCCAGTACATGCGGCCTCTAGTACGTAAAGCGCTCTCCCACGAGCCTCTCGCTCAAATCCCACAATCTATCCGCTTCCACTGGGCTCGTAGCCCAAGGCTTGACGGTGTCCGTGACCGGATTTGCTACGTGGCAGTCGACAAGATACGCGCCGTTATGAGCTGGAGGCCGTCAGTCTCCATTGAGCTAGCAGTACCGTGTGTGGGTAGCTGACCTTTCAGACCAGGGTCGAATGCAGCATATACATGGGTTGCAATTCCGCATTCTACGGACTTGGGTTTGAACTCGGACCAGCCCTCTGCGTTTCCTTGAGCTCGATCCACGGCTCCTATGTGAGATAGTGGCCGTCAGCATGTCCATAGAGCTTTATTTCATCACAGGGCGACGGGCATCTGTGGGATATCTTACGCAATTCGTTGAAGTCGTCGTCGAAATTCAAATGCGTCGCTAAGCTGGTGCCAAATATGACACCAGGATGCAGACTCAAAGCAAGCAGCCCACGAGATCCCAGTTTCTCCGCCAGCGATATCGCAAAGAGCATGTTTGCCGTTTTGGACTGTCCGTAGGCGTACCACCTGTTGTATGTGTTCCCGTTCTAACATCACCGGTCAGCCAGATGACATACCGTAACACTGGTCGGAGAGCTCTCACATCAAAGTCATAGTCCGCAAAGCGGATCGGACTCAGCCGATGGCCTTCGCTGCTAATATTGACAATTCGAGGCGCAGAAGAAGCCAGGACTTTTTCGATGATGAGATTCGTGAACAAAAACGGCCCGAGATGGTTTGCGGTGAACTGTCTCTCGTGTCCATCGGGAGAAACCGCATAATCGCACGCCATGATGCCGGCGTTGTTCACCAGAACATCGATTGCAGGGATATCGGACCAGCCATTCACAACTGCCGCTGCTTCACGGACGCTCTGGAATGATTCGAGGTTCACCTGGAGTAACTTGACCTGTACGGCTGGATTTGCGGCCGCGATGGCGTTGGCTGTGGTTTGTAATTTTGTGAGATCACGTCCGGCAATAATAAGAACAGAGGGAGATCCTTTCGCAATGCTTTCGACAAAGTGGCCGCCTAGTGTGTTGGGTGATGCCCCGGTTGTCAGGATGACTTTGCCGGCGATCAAAGAGCTGTAGTCACTGACCAGCTCGGTGGCTGTGGTTTCTGCAGTGTAGGCCATTGTGTCTTTATGCTTGTTTGGATGCATCCAGGGGTAACGAGATGACTGTTTATATAGTATGGCACCCGATTGTAGGGCTTGGAGATTTCGGAGATATCGGTTGTTCAGTTCGGGCTTATGGAGTTAAGGCATACTAAGACGTCACTCAGTTATGAATCACATTACATAACTATACAGCTTGACTGTCCATCAGCAGTTGTATAACTAACTATACTATTCACAAAACGGGAAATTCGCATCGAATATAGTCACCCAGTGACTGTCCAGCAACTGACATACCAGCTGCTCTGAACGAATACAGGACATCATCAATTCATACCTCATGAACCACACACATCACATTATTGCCCACCACCCGCAGCAAGCGTCCTCTCATAATCATGAATCATCGCAATCTTCTCGGCGCTCGCGCTCTTCGGATCGAACCGATACTGCACCCATTCCGCGGCCAGCTTCTTGGCCAGCTCAACCCCAATCACACGCTGTCCGAAGCACAGCACCTGTGCGTTGTTGCTGAGAATGGCGCGCTCCACGCTGAACGGATCGTGGGCCGTCACCGCCCGGATTCCTGGCACTTTGTTCGCGGCGATACTGACGCCCATGCCCGTCCCGCAGATCAGCAGCGCGCGATCGGCCTGGCCGTCGCGGACCAGCAGCGCGGCCTTGACGGCCGGGTGCGGGTAGGCGGTCTTGTCGGCGGGCGAGTCGACGCCGACGTCGATGATGGAGTCCACCAGCGGGTTGCTTTCGAGGGCCTTTTTCACTGCTTCTTTGTAGTCGTGGCCGGCGTCGTCGCAGGCCATTGCGATGCGCAGGGGGGTGGTGTTTGTGGTCGCCATAGTCTATGAAGAATATTCGTTCTGGATCGCGATCATCGCTTTCTAGGTTGGAAGAGTAGTCCGCGGATGTCCGGGAAATTTAAATGCATTGTTGGTTGGTGGTTCGCGCGGAGTAGATTGATGTGAACCACACATCACAGCGACGAAGCGCCATGCGCTGATGATGTATTCCCGGCAAATCTTATGGAACGGATGACATCGATGATTCATAATACGATCAACTGCATTCCGCGCAGAAGTGCATCACAATCGAAGTGCTCGGCATTCTTTCGAGATGGTTGTTCACCGCCAGCGGAATCCATGCTACACTCGATTCAAGCCAAAGAATTTTATCTCTTCCCGGATCTTCTCCCTGTCTGTGAAGGGAGCATGTTCAACTCGGTTGCCACGGATGGCCTCGTGGCGAAACGCCGGCGAGTGTGGGGAGAACCAGAACCAGCGCCCAATAATGGCATTATCCGCATATGGACGGAGGCGTTCCATGAGGTTGCTTTCACCTAATCTATCTCCGGTTCGAGAACGCCAACCATGTGCCGAAGGCGTACTGTAACAGTAGGATTCCATTGTTGTATACCTAGCTACAGCGCTAGGGGATCTAATTTCACGGCTTCATTAGCAGGAAATTAATCACCGCTGCCAAGGGGCACGGACAGTGATGATCCATCTGGTTGGTCATTCGGTTCATCACGATGACCTGACGAATCACTCGATCCATGAAGCTAACTAGATGTATCTAGTGTCGAGCACAATCTAGGTTTCAGCAGAGTCGCATCTGCCAGGGACACAATCCTCTGCCGAGATCCTTCCGCACTCATAGTCTGTCTAGTCTATCTCCATCATAGGACCGAGGTACCCGGAGTTTCATTCCTAGGCCCTCATAGCGTAGGTTGTCACTGTAACCCATAACATACTTCTAGGTACGATCGACATAGACTCATGTCGAGACCGTTCTATACGGGTCTATTTCGCTACTCCAGTAGAAGCGAGGAGGCTAGTCAACTGACGGTGGGACTGTAGCATACCCCATATTCGTGGAGTAGGGAGAAGGTCCTTCATTAGGCATTAGACGATCTTCCCCTCTGCTAACTATCAAAGCATACAGCTCCATCACCATGGTCGAGTGATGAAACAACGACATGTAACCGAGTGAGTGCAACCTGATCTGTCGAGATGAAGTGAATTCAGCTCGTTTCATGGAAGTGAGGTGTGAATGTCGATGGGAGCCATGGGAGAAGACAGTATAAAGAGTAGTGAGTATTCCTCAACTCGGCCTCATCCACAACCATCCACTCGACTCTCACTTGACTCTCCACTGCCTCTCACCTTTCGCCTCAACAACAATGCGTTTCACCGTCCTCCTCTCTGCCGTTATCGGCTCCCATTTCGCCGCGGCGCACATGGAAATGAGCTGGCCGTATCCCCTCCGCAGTCGATTCGACCCTAAGGCCGACGCGTCGCTGATCGACTACTCCATGACCAACCCGCTGCTTGCTGATGGTACGCACTCTTCCCCCTTTGCCATGCATATCCCACTAACAAACCCAGGATCCAACTTCCCCTGCAAAGGCTACCAGAAAAACACCCCCTGGCGCGCAACCGCCGAGTACACCGCGGGCAACACCTACAACATCACGCTGAGCGGGTCAGCGACCCACAGCGGCGGCTCCTGTCAGCTGTCTCTGAGCTACGACAACGGGGCCACCTTCAAAGTGATCCAGTCCATGATCGGGGCTTGTCCACTGCAGTCCGCATACGATTTCACCCTGCCCAGCGACGTGGCCAATGGCCAGGCTCTGTTCGCGTGGTCCTGGTTTAACCTCGTGGGGAACCGCGAGATGTACATGAACTGCGCGGACGTGGAGATCAGCGGCGGCAGTGGCAGTGTCGGCTCGTTCACGGGGGCGTATCCGGACCTGTTCGTGGCCAATGTCAACAACGGGTGTGCGACGGTGGAGGGCAAGCAGACGGTGTTTGCGGACCCTGGGAAACAGGTGATTTATGGTGCTGGGTTGTCGCCGTCGTCGCCGGCTTTTCCTATTTGTTCTTGAGGGAGGGTGGGAGTGCAAGTGCAGAGGGGATGGACATAGTCGGGGTGGTCTAGTTATGTACATATCATAGCCTTCTGGTAAGGCGATGAGTGATCTCTGGCAGGAATGCACGTATCAATGCTGTACTTCGTATTGTGGTGTTCGTGTCCGGAAGGAGATGATGATGTCAACGACAAACAGTGTAAACAGCCTCGGCATCCCGAACGATGAAGCCATTTTGTTGGTGGTCGGCAGTGAGAATCTTATCCACTGTGGATCGCGGGTCTTCCTTCTTGTTCCTCTCTCTCTACGTCATGTCTCAATCCGGTTTAAAACCGTCGCCACATTCAGCACTCCCTTTAAGGGTCCTCCATCCACCCCCCCTCTCAGCCTTCTTCGTAATTGTGACGACGCAAAGAAGTCAATTGACCCTCTGTACACAACTCCCGCACACAATATCCAAGAATGGCGACCTCGCCCAGAAAGATTGTTTGCTTTTCCGGTATGCTTAGCCCTTGTCCGCGTGGCAGCCACAAAACTCACGCAGCGCACTAGACTTCGATGGCACGATCTTTATGCAAGACACGGGCCATGTGCTCTTCGACAACTTAGGGTGTGGCGAAAAGCGCCGCCAGCTGCTCGACCAGCAAATCAAGACGGGCGAGCGGTCCTTCCGGGAGGTCTCCGAGGAGATGTGGGGGTCGCTGCGCGTGCCCTTCGAGGACGGCTTCACCGTCATGGAGAAGGAGCTCGACATCGACTCCGGCTTCCGCGAGTTCCATGATTTCTGCCTGGCCAATGATATCCAGTTCAACGTCATCAGCGCGGGTCTGAAGCCGATTCTGCGCCGGGTGCTGGACACCTTCCTCGGGGAAAAGGCCGTACGTATACGTATAGATCCTGTCTGTCGCGTTCCATAGCACTAACGATGTGGGGCGTAGGCATCTCAGATCCAGATCGTCGCCAACGACGCCGAAATCCACCCCGACGGCTCGCAGTGGAAACCGATCTGGCGCCACGAGTCCGAGCTCGGCCACGACAAGGCCCTGTCCATGAAGGAGGGCCGCGCCCAGGCGGCGGAACTCGCCGAGGACGACGAGATGCCACTGATCATCTTTATCGGCGACGGCGTGTCGGACCTCCCGGCGGCCCGTGAGGCAGATGTGCTCTTTGCGCGGAAGGGCCTGCGGCTGGAGGAGTACTGCGTCGAGAACCAGATCCCGTACACCGGGTTCGACAGCTTCACCGACGTCAAGCGCGAGATCCAGGCGATCATGAAGGAGGACCAGGAGAAGACCGGGGGTGTGGGCAAGCCCGCGCGGTTTAACCCCCGCGCCAATATGTGGCGACGAGTCTCCAGCAGGCAGTCGGTATGTTGGCGTGCGATTATGGACTCCCGGAACAAGTGCTTACTTTGACTGCAGGTGCCCAAGTTTGTGGCGGCGACGCCCACAAACGAGGAGAAGATGTTCCTCTGGCCGGAGGACTTTTCTCAGCATCATCCCAAGACTGTTCCTGAAGATGCAGCTACTTAGGGATGATGGATTGATGGATCACAGGCTTGTCTATGCTGGCATGGGGGTCTGATGAATATATGTAGATTTAGATATATACCGATAGAGGGTTGGAAATATATTTCTTGTTTTCTACTCTGGATTCTACACTTGTCTGGTTAGGAGAGGCTGCCTAAAGCTATAGATAGAGAACCAAGAATAAGCATAGCCAAGCAGCCAAGCTCCTGTCGCGGTGTAAGCTTATCCGTGAATATCAGCCATGCGACGTCCATAAACAGGGATGCCTGGAATGCTGACATCTCCAAATTCGGTCACAGTGGCGGCAAATTTGGAGGCAAAATTGTTGCCTAACATCGTCTGAGTGACCCACTCTCTGGACTCACTCAGAATATTGATCAATTCTATCCACACTACAACAATATTCACCACGCATTATGCCGATCCTCAATCGAGTGGTCAAAGGCGTAGCAGCCAGCGTTGGCCTGGCCTCGGAGAGCATTACGGCCTACAACACACACCGGCGCAAAGAAGCCCCAAACTCCCCTACCACCACTGACACAACAGAGACCGACAGCTCAGACGAAAATACACCAGAACACTCCACATCCACAGAGAGCCAGCTGGAGATTCAATGGGAACTCGACGAAGCCCAAGAAGAACTAAACAGCGGAGTCCTCAACCGCCATGAAGCAGAGCCCACCGAGCAACTGGCAGAGTCATTCCTGCGCAGATACTTTTCTGCCCCAGAATCCTCATCCATTGCACCGCAACGCCTCCCATATCCGGTGGTCATCCCCCAGCGCCGACCCAAGTCTCGCAAGCGCGGCTTCATCCGGGCCTACGCGCCCATTCTCCAGGATCTCGGCATCGACCAGACCACCTTCATTGACTTCATAGACACGGCCAACGCCTCGTGTCAGGGAAGTCCCTGGCTTCAGGCCATCAATCTCGCCTCAATCGGGACGTTTTTCATCCCCAGCGCCACGGCGTTTGCCGTCTCCGCCATGATCAACATCACCACACAGGTGGCGATTGCAGCGGATGGACGGAGGAAGTGCGTTCCATCGTTCAATATCACAGAATATCCCACCGTGCTGACGGGTACAGGTCCAATGCGTTCTTCGATCAGATCAACGAAAACTTCTTCCGTCCGCGCGGGCTGTACTGTCTGGTGATGACGTGGAAGCCGGAATCCGCCGCGCCCATTGCCACCTTCGATTTGAGCTCGGCGATTGTCACGTCCACCGAGCAAGGCGGTTCTGGCATGCGAAACAAGCTGAAGCACGCCCTCAAGGCGTCCGACGGTAAGACGCACGGAACGCTTCCGTACTCGGAGACCGCGCCGCTGGTGTTCCCCGATCTTGATGAGCTGGAAGCACACGGCGGCGACGCCCAGGCGAAATTGAAAGCAATGAAGACCCGCAAGGAGTTTGTGGAAGATTACTGGGACCGAAGGGAGCGGGCGAAATTCGTAGGACCCATCGCCGTACCACTTGAAATACTTCGATCAATTAACCTGGATAGATGATGGAACACCCACAATGCGACCTCACCCAGGGCCCGCAGCCGGAGTTCACCTCTCGCTACGCTAACCCATCCCACCCCGCGAGTAGCGGGTCTCTTCTGGGCCTTGTCACCGGTGGACATGTTACCCGGGAGGGGATCCGCCAGGTGAGGGAGAGCACGCGCAGGGATCCCGGGTTTCGCCGGCGGGCCCCTAGGAGAAGACGTCTGAGGGAGGGTGACTCCTCTCGAGGCGATCAAGAGGGCCGGAGAGGGTCGAGGCAAGGGCCTGTGGCTGGTATACAGAAACTGCTTCAGAGTGTGAGTCGTTGGTATACGGTGTGATACGATGTGCTAATCTTATCCTAGGATATGTTGTATCTTATGATTGTCAACATGCCGTCGGAGGAAGAGATGGCGGCAGCCCGGGACGCTTTACAGCCTGGTGACGAGGCACACTCGGGTTGATTTTTTGCTATATACAAAACTGGCACGTACCAGATGGATCGTAATGTAAAGCCATGCTCAATGCTACAAACTCCACATGAATCAAGGGTATCATGAAAACATTCCGTCATACATACTACGGCGAGCAGACCCACGCGCGATGCTGCGGCAATGAGTCCATCGTGCGAACGCGCGTATGTCGGTATCTCCCTACCGGCGAGTCACACGTCGTCAATCCCTGCATCTCCGGCGTGAACTTTTTCGACGACAAAATATCGATCCTATCGCTGTCAGACGACTCCTCTGTTAACACCACCAAGACACAACTTACAGCATGACCAACGGAAACAGACATTCCATCGTATACGCAAACCGATCCACCTGCCCGGCCACCGTCGTCGCCGTCTGCGAGGTCACCTGCAGCGAGTATGTGACGGCGCGGGTGATCCCGATAAAGCACAGGCTGGCGGCGCGGATTTCCGTCGTGCGAAGCAGATACCGGAAGACGAGTCTCGTGGAGGACAGCTGCGGCGACACGATATAGGCCTTGTGCAGCAGGCGGATGAGGAAGATCGAGCTGAAGGTCTCGACCAGCGCGATGGACGTGAAGTAGCCGACGTGGAGGTGGTCGATTCGGTGTTGCAGGGGGCTCGCGGACTGCAGGGACGCGGCGCCCTCTCTGACCTCGACGACTCTGGTTGTCAGTATGGCCATGCGGATGCCGGCGATGGCAACCATGAGGGTCCAGAAGATGGACAGGAAGACGGTGCGGATGGAGCCGCGCAGCGTGTGCACCAGGATCTGGTAGCTGAAGAACGACAGGCCGGCCTCTTGGATCTTCGCGTGTTAGTTGGTTGTGATGGAGAATGGCCAGGTGCACGTACCAGCCAGAGAAGATCGGCGAGTGCACTCGCGATCGCGCGGTTCGTCGTCGAATACGACGTGTAATAGGCAAAATAGCATAGCCCGTTCGACAGGGCGCAGGCTGCGGAGACGACAATGGGAATGTAGCTCAGCGGACTGGGCCGGGTGATGAGCACCGCCCAGACGCCCATCATCATCGCAAACAGGCCAATGCTGCTCAGGATGGCCCAGCTGAGCTCGAAATACGAGGCTGTCTCGATGTACTGCTGCGGAGGAATATGGGAGTCCATGGCTGCTGTCTGACAACGACTACAGCGCAAGCCTGAGTAGGCCCACAAGCCGGGCCGGTGAGTGAGAGCATAGAAGACGAGTTCATATAACAGCATCCAGCGGGACACGAACAACGGTTATATAAACGCCATGTCGCACTGATGATGCGCTGTGGGGAGACACATGGTGTCCTGGCGATCTCTCTTCCCCGCGTTTTAGCCCTGATGGATTCGGAGCTCCGCAATAGAATGGGGAAAAGCGCTGGCCGATCAGAGCACATCTGGAAAAACGCCGTGTTTCGCCCGGACTAAACGGCTAAGCGAGGGCCCTGGCCACGAGGGATGAAGAACCGCCGTTATTAAATTGGCATCTCCCCCGCTGTTCGTGGACTCTTCGCCCATCCATGCTCGGTAGTTGACCAGGTGGCGTCTGGGGTTTTAGCCTAAGACCGGTCATACGGTTAGTTCGGGCTGTTCTTAGCCCGGTTGTTGATTGCTGGAATATTCGAATACATACATTTTCGGCATCTTCACAATCAAGAATGCCGTCAGACAGCAGCTACTGGACTGCCAAATCGTGGTTTCTACAAGCCTACAAGTATGGATGTCTTTCGAGGTTGGTTGTTTTGGCCAATAAACATCTGGCTGTCGTTGCTTTTTCTTTCAAATTCTAAAACACCCCTCGTGCAGAATCCTCCTCGTATATGTTCCCGGAGTGTATCTAGTGCCTGTACTATATCTGGTCTGTTCGGCCGGATGCAGTATGGCTAGCAATGTTGTTGACAATGAATCCAGCTGAAGAAATTCCGATATCCTTGGAGAACTCATATCACTCGTCAGCGCGGAGTCGCCACATGGCAAGGCCGGTAGTTGTCCGGAGTAGACGAAGCCATGGCTGCATAGTGGCACCGCACGCAAACTAGCCACTTGTCAGAGTGAGCCCCTACCGGGAATCCTGTTTGTATGACAGAGCCAGGTAACCACAGAGGTCAACGACGCTGTTCATTATGGGCGTCGCCGTAAGAAATCACAGTCTCACCGCAGCGAGAAGCGCAATGGACTGGTGGTAGTAATAGTACTAGTATTTGATCTTCCGGTAAGGCCCGGCGTAGCTAGGGCCTCTCTTACCTACCTGGGGGTATATGGGCTTTTACTTGGCTAGAACACTTTGCCTAAATGGTCCTAGGTATTTCCTAATGCGGCCATTTCGCCCCCGTGGAACATCCAGCGGGCCCACAATGTCGTCCTCAAACATACACGAACAAGGGGAGGAAGACATGTCGTTTGACCCTGCCAGATGTGCCTCGTTCTACAACCGCATCATCCGCATCAGTTTCGATGGGAACCGACGGGCTGAACGAGGCGACCGGATTATCCAGGATTGGTTTAGCATCTGGCAGGATCATCCGCGCATGCGCGAATGCCGTCAGATCTTCCCGGAGCCCTTTATACCATTTCTCAAACAAGTGGAAGTCATCGTCGATCAAAACAGCCGTCCCCGAATGCGCGATGCTCTAGTTCAGCACCTCGAGCCGATCTCCTCTCCAGAACTGATGCTGGCTCTTGGACCGGGGTCGGTCTGGATGGAAATAGATGACTGTGTTCTTCTTTTCCGGAACAATCTATATGGATTGACCGACTGTGCAGGTGTCGTGATGGATCTGCATGACCTAACAGTTCGCTACCTGCCATCTATCTATTACTTCGACACAGCAAATATAGAAGCAAACCCATGGTATCCGCTCCAAGACCTTCTCGAACGACTAAATGCTATTATTGAGGTGGGAAAGTACCGGCCGGTCCCCTTTGGAAGTGTACAAAATGATCCTTTGAGTGCGAATATCGCCTGTTGGGATGTTGTCCCGTGGAATAATTTCATTCTGAAGCAATCACTTGAAGCATATGACGCGCTCCTAGAAGCGATCACCTCTCGTCTTCCATCCGCTGGCGAGCAACAACAACAACAGTTCCTTGCGACAGAGGAATCCATCGGCTCACACATCCAAGGATTCCCGCGTGCATTTCTGCTCGCTGCCACTAAGCCCTCCTTCCAATTCATCGCCCCGGGGTTGACCGTGTACGACATGAATTGTCCACCACCACAGCCAAAAACCGCCTCTACAACAGATGGATATGACTCTCCCTGTCACGAGATGTGCTATACACGAGCCTTTCATCACCCACTAATCCTTTTCCCGGCAATGGGGCATATCGAGAAGGAGGCTGGGCTCTGGATTTGCCCTGACGAAGGATGGGCCGATACAGTTAAACTTGTCCTACCGTATGAATTACGGTCCTATCCAGACCATTCCGGACAGCAGGTCACGGACCGGCCCTCCGCAACCGAGTTATGGCAACAAGGAGACTGTCCGTTCTATGTGCCCCATTCGACACAATTAGCGACTATTTTGAATCAG
This sequence comes from Aspergillus terreus NIH2624, assembly GCF_000149615.1. Lineage (NCBI taxonomy): Eukaryota > Fungi > Ascomycota > Eurotiomycetes > Eurotiales > Aspergillaceae > Aspergillus > Aspergillus terreus. The sequence continues at coordinate 262,977 of NT_165927.1, read as the reverse complement.
TGGCGAGTGCTGGTTGAAGAGGGAATATAGACTATAGGAGCGGATGGAGTAGAAGGAGGAGTGGATTTTTACCGTCAGGCCGAGGACGTAGACAAGATAGAGTGGTTCTGTTTGATAGATAACTGTTTTGATCTGAGTGAGGTTGACATTGATCCTTGAGTTGCTTGTCTGCCGGTATCGGTTGGTTGTCCCTTTGCCCGGGATTTTACCTGGTCAAACAGCTATCACATAATCACAACTTAGTATAATAGAGCTATAATAAAGATCGAACATAGCTATAGCTATAATTAATATTGTAAATAGAAAATTAGAAGAGATAAATAAACAATATTACTTTTGTGATATGTATTTCCCGGGCAGGAGCACATAGAAACAGGAAACTTAGGATAATCAGGACGTTTAGGGAGAAAAAAAAAAAAAAAGGATGTAAGCTAGGCGAAAGAGCCCGAAAAGGCGTGGCAGACTGCCTTCTACAAGTCCTCACGCCAGTAAACAGGAGATAATTCGGGCTCCACGGAATCACCAGATGTAGGCGTATACGGACAAGCATCACTTGGCTGCTTCGGACTCGTGATGACATAGTTCTCAATCTTCGCGGTTTCATTCCCGACAGCATCAATTTGATTCTTCGCACATGTGCCGGTCAGGGCCCAAAGGTAGCATGTCGGGGCCGGGGCTAATGGCAAGGTATCTGTATGTGTGGACGTCGACGTGCCGTTGGTTGAATAGCCGGGGGTGACATCGACGGTTCCCGTCTCTACATCTTTGCCGCTCATGACGCGGCGGAAGATCTCAAGTGCAGCCTCTGGTTGATATGAGGGAATCATGTGACCGGACTGGTAGATACGGCTGAACGAGTAGTTGCCATGCTGACGGACCTGACCCCAGATATCGGATCCGTGGGTGATGTTCGCATATCCGGCTGCTTGGAACGCGGCAGATGAATCGTACTGGACATTAAGACTGGCCCGCTCTCCTCCGATCCAGTTACAGGCGTAGTCTCGGTCTCCGTACAGCAGTGCTACCTGCACATTGTGCTCGAGGAGATAGGCGATGTCCCCGAGATAGCCCATGGTATCTCGTCGCGGGTAGTCACCCGTGAGATTGAACGCTTTTCCAACCGTATTAGAGAGCAAGGTGAAGTTAACGGGAACCCCTAGTGCCTGTTGGACCTCGGCCTTGGCCAAGTAGCCGATGAAATAGTTGGCGGGAAATGGATCCAAGTTGCAGTGACCGATGTCGTAGAAACCTCGCTTACTGGTAAAGATATATGCCCCTTCGACTTCTGCTTGGCAATAGGTGCTTGTATCGAAGCAAGCCTCATTGACCAATGTATGATTGCCATACATATATGGGTCGTTTTCTGCGGCGAGATCAAGACAATTGTCTATCTGTTCTCGACAACCGTGAGGCTTCTCATAGGCATTGATTGCGTCATTCCATTGGGATTCGTTAATTGCAGTAACTCCAAAGGTGTTCCCCTTATAGGCGTAATCCGGGTCAGCTGTTTCTTGAGTCCGGAGGTCGATGCATCCATTGATGACCCCCAAGGTGTCCAGGTTTATCGGTGCAAAGGTACCATGGGTACTGGCGATTCTCTCATTTTGCTGATGGAAGTACGCAGCAAAGCCGGGACCATAGCGACCGCCGTATGATTCGGTCCAAATGCTGACTCGGTCATTCTTGGATTGCTCCTTATAGACGTTGAACTCTTGGAGCCACACTTGGACAAAGTTCCAGAGATGGCGCGCGGCGTTGGCGGTGGTGTTGGCCGTGGACGTCAGCCTTTGGCTGCTAAACGTTCCGGTCCGGTTGAAGGGACCTTGAGCGTCAGAGCCCGGAATGACATTCCCACTCAGCAGGTCCAGGGTGCCGTTGGTGGCGATATCGTAGCTGAAGCCAGTCTGCACTGGTTGGTCAATGTAGAGCATGTTCGCATGCTTCGTCCAAGCGTGCTCATTGCGGTATGTGGATTGAGAGTCATCATTCACAGCGCAAGGGCCATTTTCTGTAAACGCCCCGAACATCGACGAGCCTCCGGGCCCGCCCTGGAGCCATATCGACAACGGAGACGTCGCGGGGTCCAACTGGGATTCAAAGTACCAGAAGAATAAGTGTACGGGGAAGTCTTGGATTGCATCCTTCATCGTATTTGGTGGGAAATATACATATCCGGCGTATGAGTCTGAAGCTGAGTCACAGACGTTAGGCTAGTCGTTCATACGTTAGCCTAGTTCGATATACTTTGGTAAACTAGGGTGTCTTCATACCGCTACCTTCTTGTAGGTGATTCTGGCACCAGGAAGAACTTTGGAATCAATCTTTTCCAACCCCTCCGGAGGGGGAGGGTACTGGGCGAACACCTGCCCGGAAAAGAACGCCGCACCTATGATTGTAGGTATGATCATTTTGAACCCTGCACGAGGTCGGCAAACGCAGTGAGGTTGGAATCAAGCAAATATTCAGGTCAACTGGCAGGAAACGGAAGAGCGTCTATAGGCTGTGTAAAAGTGAAAGAAGGACAAGATTGTTCTAAGTGACATAAGTGTGTCTTCGTTGCGTCTAATCATTGCTGATAGGAGAAACTGGAACTACTGTCATTCCTGACTAGGCCAACTTTTCTCCCTAATTTTTTGTTGCAACGGAATGTCTGTGACATCCTCGACAAATTGGAAAATGCTGTACCAGAGGCTCATCATCTGTGGTGTACAAGTACACTGGATTGACAAGTCACAGTACTCGGTCAGTCTACTACCTGTAACATCCCCTTTACCTCTGGAATGCTCTGATTTGTGGGTCTTCATCTCGACAATGGTGTGTCGCCAGAAGCATCCCAGGGACTGCACCGAACGCACCAGTTGCCAGAATTAGCAGACTTGGAACGGATGATCGAAACAGACAAGAATTCAGGAACGTCATGATCATCCTCACTGTCTATGAGAATGCCACGTCAGAAAGTGGGATAACAGTGCGCATGCATCGACTCAGCTCTGCCACAAATCCTAATTCACTCAAATAGAGTAGACTGGAATCATACTCAGACCCAGTCCGTCCAGTGGCTAGCCCCAATATGCAGACGCGCTGGAACGTTTGTGTGACATGACCCGGTGGTGGTGTTCAGATGCCTTGCTTGATCTGGATACAACATGTCACTCCTTCCGTTACCGTGGCATTTGACATAATCAAGTAGTCCAGGGGGCCTGGCGAATGGTATTTTAGGAGTTCCTTACTTGATAGGACTAGAGCAGCATCTCTCGCATCTAATAGAGGTAATTTTTAGTCATGTAACTACCTACTACGGTACCCTAGGTTATCCTTTAACTAGGTGGGTAATTAGAATCTAGTACTACCCTACCGTACCCGGGCCCGAACATTATGAGTCTCTGTCTAGGACGACGGCGATAGCTTTGTCGTCTGGCACAAATATGCGCTCCCTTTGTACATGCACAAAAGACAATAAAACATTGGTAAGACACTCATGTCGTAATACATTACTTAGCAAATAGCCATTCCTCCGCAGTCTGAATTGTCGGTCCTATACTGTAAAATGAAATCTCACATTTCTAGGCAGCTATCTTCTGGCCAAGGGCTGGCTCAGGCTTCACGCATTGCGCAATCAGCGCTACCAAACTACCAGTGGTCACATACGTGGAAGTTACACCTCATTCTATGTGAGTACCTAAGGGTATAAGCTATAAAACCGGCTAGACTACCAGTGGTCACCTACCACGGATGTTACACCTCATTCTATGTGAGGACGTAAGGGTAGGGTTTCTTTGGAACCGGAGGTAGTCATTTCCGGTATGCACACAGAGCCACTGAGTCCGGCAGAAGGCCTGGAAAGTACTCGTCAGTCTTCATCTTTCCCGTCCACTCTACCTATAAATACTGGGATCAGTTCCTATAAGTTCACCTCCTCTTCACTTCTTCAGAACACAACTTTTCTGCCTTGATTGCTGCCTTTAAACAGTTGTGTATTCTGCTACCCGAAAATCAAAATGGCAAGCACACAGAAGTGCCGAGGTTATGAGCCCGATCCAACCATTCACACAGGTACATACCTAAATATACCTAGTGCTCTTCTCATTGTGGCCTATCAGCTAACATATACTCGTTTTTCTCATAGATGAATACGATAAAGAGGGCAAACCTGAAGAAGCCCAAAAAGTCATCAACACTGCCCATATCCTACATTTCACCTTTCATGATGTGCCAGACGAAGGCGGTTTTCCGACTGTACTCAACTTGATTGGGGGAATCATGCCGGCCCCAGACGGGTCCGACGTCCTGTATGCCCACGGTTACGTCCCAGAGAAAGTCTTGCAGCGTTTTGGCGAGGCTCTAGGGATTAGTCTAAAGGTAACAGTTACAGCCAGCAAAGTGTACAGCTATTACTGTGGTTATACACCTTTCAGTCACGGCATTACTTTCCGGTCTGCTGTGATCAATGGACACGCATCTCTGCTTCGTTATGACCCTGGTACTACACAGTGTCAGGAGAGTATTAGTGACGGAGATATCTCGAAGAATGAGAAGCTGGAGGCACTGTCAGGAATTGTTGACGGAATTTTCGGTGGTGATGGTAGATGGAAGGATACTCGGCGTCCTTTCAAGGATGAAGAGCTCAAGCGCGTCCCTGTTCTGCGAGTTGACATTGACAAAAAGGCATCTCGCCTGCACGAGCGCTTAGGCGTCCTGGGCTACGAAGCTGAGTGGGAAAAGGGCACCGGGAAAGACTACTGGGAAGGTGCTATCCCTATCTGGGAGACCTATGGAGATGTTATTAAAGGAAACACCACGCGCAACCCTCCGGATTACTTAAAAGTTTTCGAGCGCAGAAAGAAACACAATGAGGATGTGGCAGTGAAGGAAGCAAAGAAGCCGTACCCTAGGCTAGCTCAAGGTTGACAATAATCGCCCGGAGCTTTGTGAAATATCTGGGAGACACTACTGCAGCCGAATATTCTCTAAGATATTAATTCAAGCCTCAAATTTGTTTACATGGCTTATGAATGCGCAGAAATAAGTATATGACTATGAGAGCTTAACTTTCTCGACGTCAGTTCGTTTTTAGCGTCGCGCGATCCGAGGTTGTTTATGGTATTGGCATCATTTAACCCGCGCGACCTCTTTGAGCCACTTATCACATCTCTTTCAACTACTCCATGCCGACCCTCAAGAAGAATGTAAGTGCTTATTAGACTATTTTCGAGCCCTATTTCTTATTAGAATCTGTCGAGCCGAGGTGGCAGTCCACCTGTCTAATTAGGTCTAGCGCCCTGCGCACCCACATTGTTTTGTATGATAGGGCTGGGCATCATCTTCCTCCTAGTCAAGCAATCAAGCAAGCATTCCTCCTGATCCTTCTGACAGAATCTAATTATTTGGGCTAGTAATGGTACGGTTGGTGCCTTCGCTGCGGAGAGTCTGGCGAGCTCCAGCTGCCTTCTTACAAGAAAGAGGTTTTATTTTTCTTTTACTGTAGTATCATACTGTTGAAGTGTTTTCTAACTGCTTAGGGACTGTTTACTAACCGATTATATCTATCTTTAGATATATTAGATTGCTTTAATACAACTGCTTGTCAAACCCTGGGATCCGCGTAAGCTGCCCAACCGGCTAGTGTAGCAGTTCCAGCACAAGGGTGACTAGAATCCCACTAGTTCAAAAGACGATACTTATCCTAGGAGCGAGACAGCTCCTAAGAACTAACATAATGATCCTAAGATCTGAAGCAGCGAAGGTAGAAGCAAGGCTAAAAGAATACATATTTTCGCTTGTAATAAGAGTATGGACGAATCGTACTAGCAGTAGTAACTTAGTAGTTATTAAAGATAGCGTTATTGAACGCGAAGAACTAAATAAGAACCTTAACTATCTTAAGTATACAGAATATAGTAATTGTTGTGAATCGAGGCTCGGCCAAAAGTTTTGTATACGGAAGATATTCCAGATACAATCAGATTGAATGGAAATTAACCTGATATCTGCCTTGTATATACCGCCTCAAGTTTCCAGATGTGAATAACAACGAATCTTCCAGGCCGGGAGCAACCTCTTGGGTGATATATCTAGTCGCACAGAGCTTTTGAAATTTAATGTGGAGGTCTAATGACCGGGCTGTCAGTAACCGGTTGATATTGGTAGACTGTAGCGTAGATCGCGACTGCCGGGCTTCAGAGGTTTGCGGCTATCTACAGTAGGGTTTCTCGCACATTGTTGGATGCTTGTTAAAGGAGAACACAGTCTGAATTACCTTTTGCGGTTTCGCTGGCCAGGATGTACGCGGCCAGCCGAGATAACAGACCGGCCATGTCCTGGACCTGCCGGCTCATCTACGCCTGGTTCGCCTAGAGTTCTCAACATACTGTGCCATGTCTTTAGAGGAAGGACGGGGATGTGGGATAAAAGACTGGTTATCACCCGTCACCATGGCCCCTTTGAAGGCCTGGTAAACGCGTACATGACTTGTCGTAAAATTCTGGAGAACTAGTTAATTCAAAGTCCTTAGGAAGAAATAGAATTAATTATTACTTACTGATTGCCATCTTCAGCTTCCTTAGACCGCGTTCCTGTTTTAAAGAAACTAGTATCTTGGAGCAATCGAAGGTGCCATCGAATGGATGTCCTTAGCCTGGCGGTATATTCTAATGATGACCAATCAGGAGCTGTAGGCCTCTTTGTGTTCTGCGTTCTAGTTCTTTGGGCTAAGCCATTGACTCAATGTAGTGATGTTGTCCTTGCCATCTCGGAGATCTATATCTGGCAATGCAATGCATTGCATTCCTGGTTGAGCAATGATTGATCACATGAACTTATAATCAAGTCTGAGAAACGCATATCCCGTTAGGAAAATGTCACTTTAACTTATCATTTGCACTGACCTTGCCAGATAAGCCTGGAAGAAAGCCATTTTGCAACTGCAGTAACTCCCATCTGTACGTAGAACACAGGTCTCGGATTGCCTGCATATAGTTGAACACAGCAATGTCTCGACATATCTCATTGCACGAGCGAAGCAGGACCAGACGGTACTTCAACCTGGTGAAATAGCGGTGCTGACCATGATGGCAAAAGGCGTAGAGGCTCACATCTTCCGTTCGTCCCTTGCCATCACGACGTCGCTGGGAGGTTACAGAAGGATCGTTCTTGTGGGAGACGAACCCAATGACGGTAATCATGAGCGAAATATTGCTCCAGATTATTGAACGTTCATGTCAGGCGCCTCGCCTGGTACCGGTGATGACCCCGTCTTCAAGGAGACCATGCGTTGCGCTCGGATGACGAAGACGAGTCGGGCAGCCGGTCGATGAGCTCTGAGTTTCGTGATAGACAGTAGTAAAGCAGTCTGGGTTAGTATTACTAAAGGCGTCCGCAATGTCTGCTGACTCGGCGACATCCGCCTGGAATGGGTGGCTGGCGTTGGCTGCAAGGGCCTGCTCGACTTCACGTTGTTCCGCACGCAACTGCTTTAGACGCCGTTTGAGCTGGCGCCACGTGACGTTTGTATGTTTGTCAGGCTGCCTGGACCAGCAGGTTCATCAAAGTCATGCAAATGGGATGTTGGTGGATGTGTCCTGTTGTGCGGCATAAGTGGACCGCGCATGCCACTAATTGGGATTTTTGGTAGAGTACTGGTCTTTTGGAAATGTGTACATGATGTAAAAATGAAGATAGATGCCTCGCGAACAGGGAAGCCTGAAAGATGCGTAAGGATCAGGAGGAGACGGCTCGAGGGTCACGAGAGATGGGTTATATGTCTCTTACTCTGGTGAAGCAGACTTGCCTACAGACCCAGCATCATATGGAGGTGATGGTGAATCCACAACTTGATGAAAGCAATCGATGAATATTCCAATCAACAATGAATGCATATCTCAACTAGAAGATGCAAGCTCATTCAAGGTCTAGACATCTCTAACCGCACGGTCTAGTCTGTCATTATATACATGAATGATATGCAGAACCAATATAACAAAGATCAATATCTTTCCAATCCACTTTTACCATGGCCTCGAGAACAACCCACTATTCTCATCGTCTTGTAACCACATTCACTTCTCTACACACCTTATGACGACGGCCCAGCCCCAGACTCATCCACATGCTCATGTCCCGTCCCCAGAGCCGAAGTCTGCTTACTCCGGTCCTCCTCGTTCTGCATGCCCTCGGCAGCGCGGCGGTCCAGCATCTGCGCCGTGGTGACCTGGTGCTCCGGCGGCGGCGGCACCCACTTGCTGCTCTTCCACGGCGGCACGCGCATGATGTACATCATGTCCATCTCCTCGAGGGTCTTGCCGCGGCCTTCGAGCACGCAGAAGTAGACCACGCCCACGGCGACGAACAGACAGCCCGCAAAGACGTACCCGTAGGCAAAGTCGATGTCGCCCGTGATGAACGGGGTGAAGAAGCCGATTAGGAAGTTCCAGAGCCAGTTGCTGGCGGTGGACATGGCCATGGCTCGGGAGCGATAGCGGCTGTACCGTTAGTATTAGGAGTCTGTCTTGGATAGGATGGAGAGGACGTACCTGGGATAGAGCTCAGCGCAGATGGCCCACACCATCGGTCTAGACATGTTAGTATGAGAAGATTGCGTATAGTACGGAAAGGATGAGCATACCCCCATGTCATGGCAAAACCTAGTCCCGTCAGCAGCAGAACAACAAGCACTCCTTCGGAGACACTCACCTGTGATGAACAAACAAGCAAAAACGACCATCGCCTTCCCGGCGCCAGGCGTATTGGGCGGATTCTGCACATCGAGCGAGAAATGCCCCACACTCGCAAACACCATAAAGCACACAAACATCCAAATCCCCCCAGTAATCAAGCTCTTCCTGCGCCCAAAATGCTCAATCACATACAACCCGCCAAACGTGGTCCCAAAATTCACGCCGCCCAGAATCATCTGCGTCACATACGTGTTGCTAATCCCCGCGCCGTTAAACACCACCGTGCCGTAGTAGAAGAAGTAGTTCGCGCCGGTGAGCTGCTGCAGCGCCTGCAGGGTCACGCCCAGGAAGATGCGGTACGGCATGCGCGGGCCCTGGAACATCTCGATCCAGCCGTGCCAGCCGCCCTTGCCGGCGCTCTCGGCGTCCAGCTGCTCCTTGATCTCGGCCAGCTCGTCGATGATCACGCGGTGGTTCGCCGGCACGCCGTACAGCTTCGTCATGGTCTTCTTGGCCTGGTCGACGCGGCCGTGCCGGAAGTCGTACCGCGGGCTCTCCGGGAAGAAGATGATCCCGATGCCGAGGATGAGGCCCCAGAGGAAAGTGATGCCCAGCGGGATGCGCCACGACCCCGAGTTGTCCATGCTCTCCGTGCCGAAGTTGATGCAGTACGCGACGAAGATGCCCAGCGTGACGAACAATTGGTACGAGCTGCATCCGTCAGTAAAGACCATCCGATGTGCGGACAAAGGGAAGGAAAGGAATGGACGTACCACACCATCGCACCGCGCACCTGTCGAGGCGCGCTCTCGCCCTGATACATAGGCACCAGCAGCGAGCACGCCCCGACCCCAAACCCCGTCACGAACCGCCCCATCATCACCTGGTACCACTTGGGCGCGGGCGACGAGATCTGGATGATGAGCCCGACATGCAGGATCACGCACCAGAACGCGATGGACCATTTGCGGCCGATGCGGTCTGCCAGGGGGCCGGCCATCAGGGCGCCCAGCAACGTGCCAATCGACAACTAACAGAGCAGGTCAGTACCTTAGACTATAACCCCCCATTGGGTCAACATATGGGGTAAGGACGCACCATAGCAACAATCAGCCCAGACCGCACATTGCTGAACTTCCAGGTCCCATCGCTCTGCAGCTGTCCGAAGCGGCGCTTGAAATTGTCCATCTCCAGGAACCCCGAGATCTGGCCCGTGTCGTAGCCGAAGATGATGCCTCCGATAGAGACGAACGCGCCGAGGAAGAAGGACCGCCAGGTTAGGAAGGGCACGGGGCTGTCGACCGTGCCGGCTTTCTCGGCGTCGGCATCCGTGCTGAACCGGTAGTGGCCTCCCGTGTCGAATTTATTGCGCGGGATGAAGGACGGCCACTTCATATTGATGGATGTATACTGGAGATATTGAATCGGGGGGTTGGAGAGTGTGGATAGAACTGTGTACGCAGGCGGGGTTGAGTGCAAGTTTTTTATATACTCATTATCATTATTAGTCTATCTACCTAGTTAAGTCATGAGCTGCGGAGATTGCCACCGGATCCGTCATGGACAGGCCTGCCATGTATTGAGCGAGATGGGATGTCCGGAAGGTCCGGATGACGACGAGATCTACAGAGTATACTAGTTGGTTGTATATCTCTGCGGTTGTTGATCCGTCGCCATCCCGCTCCAACCACGCTGTTCTAGACACGGCCGCCTATTCACATGATTGCATCCTTGTGCTCTGCATGCGTATTCCTCCCTGTCCAATATTAGTCGGCTGTATAACAAGACGTTCGGAGTGGTGCATCTCGTGGTGCTGGCCGCACGGTAGTCGTGACGTCAACTGCGGCGACGATGAATTTTCGTCATCAGGCCATCGCATCGGAGGAGATTTTCAACCCGGATCCGTGGAGACGGCGGCGAGAGAGGGTGCTTTGGCTAATTCCGCAGGTTATAACCCTAGACGTGGCATCGGAATGATCAGTGTCAGTCTGAACATGCCTCGTTTGCATATAAACATAAACATAAACACATTAATTCATGAGTCTAATTTTGTATAGTATAAAGAAAACAAAGACAAAACGACTAGGACGTATATACCCACTCTCAAACCATAACCAAATCAAATCAAGCGGTCGGTCATATACTCCGTACGCAATGCTTTCGTAGTTTAGTGTAGTGTAGTGTAGTTTAGTTCATGCAACACGGCTCATCACCCAGCGTGCGGCGTATGGAACAGCTGGATCAGCCGCTCGCCCACGCTCGGCTCGATCTCGGTGCCGTCGCGCGCGATCTTTACCTCGCGATTCGCGTTCCAGGGGTTGCGCAGGCCGCGGGTGCGGTGGAAGGGCACTCGTTCGGTCGAGCACCACTGGATGCGGAACGGGCCCCCAATCGACTGGAACCCGGACTCGGCCGGCTCTTCCACCACGTCGCCTCCCGCGCTCTTCTCGCTGCGGCCGTCGTCTTCCTCCTCCGACGTGTCGGCCTCCCAGAAGATCGTGCCGCGCGCCGGGTCATCGATGATCCGCCCGTTCGGCGCCGTGGCGCTGGCCGGCGTGGACGTCACGCTCAAGGGTTCGGGTTCCGTGGGGATGTTCTCGGGTCGGGGGGGCGCTTGTAGTGCGAGGGTCTCGTCGGCTTGGATTGGCGACATCATTCGCGCGTAGCCGTAGTATTCGCCGGATTTGTTCGCGGAGAAGATCAGGTAGACATTATCGGCCGTCTAGAAAGCCAACTGGTCAGCTCTGGCTATCACTGTAAATGGGGGTGTGCAGGGGTGCTTGCTTACCTCGTATGCCTCGTTCAGGGCAATTTCATTGTGCGACTGCGTCGCCCAGACTCCGCTCCGCCGACTGTGCTCGAGATCCTCCACCGTCAAGCTCTTGACAATAAAGTATCGATTCGGCACCCGTACATCAGACCGTCTCTCCTCCACATTTCTCTCTGCGCTCCGAGACTCGGCCTGATCCGTCGTGGTGCCGTCCTCGCCGTCTCCGCCGCGGAGCGAAGTCGTAGCGGAAAAGTCCATCCCGTCAGGCGCAGACCCGGGCGTCAGGTCTGCGCGGCGCAAGCGGCAGACGAGCCGCGCCCCCTGGAAGCGGGAGTCGTGGAATCTCGCCAGCGCCGCGAGACAGGCGCTCTCGGATTTGTAGTTGACAAAGGCGCAGTTGCTCTTCGAGATGAGGAACACGCTCTCGAGGTCTTTGTTCATCTCGCGGGCGAAGTAATCCTTCAGATCGACGATGTTCGTGCCAGAGGGGAGATTGCCCACCCACAAGGCATGGCCGGACTGTTTCGGTTTCCGGAGCGGGCCTCGGGCTAGTTATTTGGTCAGCTGCGCTCACAGAGATCTGGTGTCAAACCGTCGCTCGGTTAATACACTCATATCTGGGACTGCTGGGACTTACCTTTCGAAGGAGATGTAGCCGGCGCGCTCCTCATCGGCGTCGATCCGTCCACAATCGTCTTGGAGACATCATACTCCAGTTTCGGGTCGGTGCGAGGCGGCGCGCTTTGCGGTTTGGACGTCGTCTGCTTGCTGGAGGTCGATGTGCGCGGGTGCGTCTGTCCCGACGGGTCTGGCGGCGCCGATTTCTGTCCCTGCCGCGAGGACATGTACACCGGCGGGGGGTAGTAGCCGTGCGCATAGCCGCCGGACTGGTTCATCAGCGGGACGCCCACGTGCATCTGCGAGCTGGCGACTTGCGACGGATAGGCGTGCGGCGTATGGTGCATGGGCGAGTTCGGATGCTGCTGCGGATAGTACGGTTGATAGAAGTTCTGGTAGGAGGTCGTAAAGGTCATGCCGGTGTTGGGCGCTGGGGCGGCGTAGGGTGACATGGGGTGGACGGGGTAGATCGGGCCCTGGGCCGGGTTCGGGGCGATGTAATGATGGGGGATGGCGTGGTGCTCGAAGAACATCGGCCGATGCTGGTAGGCGGGCATCGACGACTGCATGTCGCCCATGTTCAAGGCGGAGGACGGCTCGTGTCGACCGGGCGTCATGTAGGGTTGTTCCGGATAGGGATACATCTCGCTGTCCGAGGGAGTCGCAGTCTGCCAGGGGGGATCCGTGCCTGGAGGCGACCATGTTGAGTATGCAGGATACGATACCATCCACGGCGCTGGGGGATACGTACCAGAGAGTTGAGGAGCGTTGGTCGCGCGATGTCGCTGGTCTGACTGGCGCACATCTTTTGCTGGGGCATCCTCCCGAGTCGACTTGGATGGATCTGAAGAAGCATTACTGTCTGTCGGACTCATGGCAAACGCAAAATGAGTCAAAAGCAGAGAACAGAGGAGAGTCTCGAGGCTGTTAGTCCAGGCCTCTCTACTGCAGACTTGTCCTTCACAACGCACGCGGACGGGGTTGGGGGACCTACCTCCTAGGCTCGAGGGCCTTTCGCCGATGATAGTACGGTTGGATATATTAAGCACTTTTCGAGAAAATGATGCAAGAACTGTGACCAGCAGAAGCCGTCAGTGTTATACTCTAAGCAGGGCGTGTGTATATGACAAGGAGGTGCAGATGCTCGCTTAGGATAGTGGGCAAGCGGAAGGGGCAACGTGCGTACGGAAAGTTACGGTCTTGAGAGGGAAGGAACAGAGAGGCAAAAGAAGTCAAAGAAGTCAAGGAAGTCAAGATTATGAAGCACCATATCAGCATCAAGCCTTGATGATATTCCGGGCAAGTTTTCCGGCCGTGTTCGGGCAGTCTGCGAATATGGCGCTAAAGGGGACTACACAGGAAAATGTGCATTTCCACGCACGCACACACTCCGATATTCGCCCCACGCCCGTCTGGTCGTGAGGCCTGAGGAGCAGGAGCGCTGATCAGCCTGTCTGAGATGGAGCAGGATTGTACCTACTAGGTACTATCATGGCTAGGTGCTATCAGAGATAGGATGATACGGGAGCGCTCCCTCTGGTGCGCGCAGAAGGGTAGGACCCGACGTCTCATCAAGGGCATCAGCCTCCAAGTCGTCGGTTCCTTGATTCCCTGCCTGGACAAGCGGGTGAACAGAAGGATAAAAGGTACTCGGATGGAAGATTATATGGACAGGTGTCAAAATGGGATCAAATGAATTCCATCTTCATTATGTGTAGGCAGGAATAGGTAAGACGGTAGGGACACAGTGTTCATAAGATGAAGACAAAGTAGGATCAAGAGGAAAGGGAGTTCAACGAAGGGGGTCGGAAGACTTACCTGTTGTTGACGCTGTTGGACTTTCTCACCAAAACTTGGGAAGGAAGCAAAGGAAGGCGAAGAGAAAAGTTAATATAGAGAAAAGGATGAAGGAGAGCACAAAGTCAAATCTAATGAAGAAGAAACGAACTGGAGTTGTTATAGAGACACGAAATTGAAATGGCGGTATCCTGACGCCAGTGGCTGTGGTCTGATTTCCGAGTCCCAGGAGGCACAACACCTCAGGATAAATATTTTAGGGCTGTGGCTGTTCTGGTGCGTTCTCTGCGGCGTAAACACCACGCCCACTAGAACTGAAACGGGTAACTCTGGAGACGGATCTGGACCCTCCCCTCCAGACTGAACGGGACGAGACCAACGGGATCTGCTCCAAGTGGCCGACGTCCAGACAGGCAGAGGCTTTTTTTAGCTGTCAACGACCGGAGCGGGAACTGATGGGGCTCGCTGGGGCACATTGGCCTGACGATGTTGACGCACCGGCTTAATTCCCGACGAGATTCTGGAAAAGAGTCCTCGTCCTTTATAGCTGGCGTGGCTGTTGGGCTTACAGCGGTCCCCACCGCTAAGATTGGCCGCTGATGGAACCTTGCTTCAGTGGCTTGAGTCACGCACATGCGAATGGTGAGGCACGGCAGAGTGAAGGCGTGTCAGAGAGGGCCTTTGGGGTGTCGGCTCGACCGAGGACACCAGTACCTTCAGGAATGTGGCTGAAGGCACTCCTTATGGATGGGAGGCGGACAGAAGAGTGGATCGAGATCGATACTAGATGGAGATGGAATCCATCTGAACGAAGAGAGGTCGACCACACGATCCGCAGTAGAATTTGAGGATCGATCGTTCAGCGGCTAGATGATGAGAAGAAAAGGAGGTGCCGAGATTAGACTCGAATCTTCTGGACTACAGTGAGAAAAAAAAAATGATCCCGATCTGATTAGCAGAAAGGAAGTATGATGTGCATCGATGGCATCGATGGCATCGATGGCTGACCCAGTCGCATTCGTGATTGGGTGCCGTTGAAGAAGTGTAGTAGGTGGGCGGAGCGGAACCACGGATGGTCGAGCGACAGGAAGGAATTTTATAGTGGATCACGGCCTTACTCTGTACAAAGCATTCATGGATAGCCTCATGGCGGGAAACGAGTGGCAACTAGGCAAATATCCGCTGGATCAGAGCCGGATAAGGGGGTGACAGCTGCAAGTCAAATCTATCCGCGGTGGATGGGATCTACAGATACAATTCAGATCTGCAGCAGTGCAGCTTGGGATTGGGTTGTACAAAGCTGCAATGGCTAGGGCCATTGTACGCTGTACCAATGGTGGTCAAGGGCGTCGTCTGAACCATCGGCATGACACCATTCTGCATATTGTTGTAGACGCGGCAGAAGGGCATGATACTGAATAGTAGGTAGGGATCAGTGGGATCAGAGGGTTTGCCACTCATCCCGTCAACTGTCCCCAGACAGCGCCTGATAAGGAAGCACCCGGGAGCGCGGTGTTTCCACACCATTCTTGAGGCATTCTTTACAGAGAGGGGGGCAGTGGTGGAGCACGAATGGGGCGGTGGTTGTGATGACCTAGGAAGCCCATGGTTATTGGCGGTGGGCGCCCAAGCGTCCGCCGAACCGTCCGCAAGGGGACGCCCGTAAGAATAGGAGCAACAGGGGGTACATTCCCACTAGGGCGCCCGGTCCGATCTGGAGGGGAGAGGGCGTCAGACTGGTGGGTAGGATGGATGGATTGACGGATTGACATGGGAGAATCGGCCGCCCACAGTGCAGACGTGGCGTTGAGAACGCAGACGCCCAACAGCACCCCCACCCATGGCATTCACATCACATTCACGCAGTGTGATCATGCCATTGCGTTGTTGACTGTGGCGTTGGATGTTATTTCGTGGAGTTCAGAGAACTCCGGAGAATATGCGAGAGAGGCCGTAGCCACGGTAGGTCCTAGTCCGTAGTCCAAGGCGATCACCATGGACCGGTCGTCTCCACAGCGGTGCGTGGCTGTAACGTGGGGGAGAGACGATGGCTTGGAGAGCGCGGTGTAACTCGGAGGAGGAGGAGGAGTTGGATCGGGACAGATCATGAATAATTCGAATTGAGAGAAGAAGGGAGAAGATGGGAGGCACTCGTTTAGGCAAAAGCTGCAGAAGTCACAGTCGGGATGGCTCCACCAAACGGGTGAGATCCCTGCCAATCATTTCTTTTTTTGTTTTTATTATTTTCGAGGTAGTAGTAGTATACGGAGTACTACAGAGTACTCGTGATGATGATTATTGTACAATATTTATAATACTATATTCTATTCTATTATTACTATGATCATTGACCGACAGAGTATGGAATATAACTAGATCACCTCAGCCACCTGATCCAAGTGTAGACGCCTCTCATGCTAGAACATTCGAGTCGATACTACGGAGTACACTATCACCACCCAGATACTCCTCTACCTGTACCTGTACTGATGAAGTGCCATCCTACTGGACTACCAATTTCCTCTACTGACCTACCCATTATTAAGAATTATTGACGATGACCTATCTACTCCATACTCCCGTATAGGGTAGTCCCATGTACCCGGTCCGACTGGCACGGATATTTTATCCGCCCCGCCCATCATCCTCCCACTACTACGGAGTATACTGGTACCCCTCGGAATTAGTGGCTAAGATGGTCAGAATAACTACACCGAAAAGATAGCCGTCTCCATGTCTCCATCACCTGTCGGCCTTTGCCTCAATTCCCCTAACAATAACTATGGAGTATAGTAATACCCTCAAATTCGCCACCGTGGATCAACCCTCATCCTTCGCTGGAAGATCACCAAAGCGACCCTCAAGGAAAAAACCGCAGAGCAAATCATACAAACAATCCAAATGAAATGATAAAGAAAATAAAACGAAGCGGGGAATGCACCTCGGCCCATGACGTCATCCCCCATGAACCTAACCCCGATCACCCTCCATTTTCTCCCTTCTCCCTCCATCCATACCGATACAATTCCGACAATGCAATTGCTTCGCCCAGCCACCACTGACGTAGGTGGTGGTGTAAGGGGACCGTTGGCGCCCAGGGCCCGCCATGGGTCACATTCACACCGCTTGCATCCTTCCTCCCTACGAGTAGGTTACCTAGTCAGTACCTAGCTACGTACTAGGGCACCGACTTACGAGCCACTCAATATGAAAGGAGTGAAAGGAGATGCACGGCCCCACTGGCTCTACCTAGACGGGCTAGACAGGGGCACACGCCATACAGCACAGTGGCAAACTCGACAATCGCGAGCTAACTAGTTAGTGAGTACTTACCTACCTACTTAGGTACCGTGCCTGACCTACCTACGCCGCCGCCGCCGCTGGCGCTCGCTCCACTGCCACCGTCCATCATGGAGCACGGTTACGTGTCTTCAAGCCATCCATCTCAACCGCAATGTCCACACGGCCTCATCTGCCACGCCGTGAATGGCCCGGGCTTCCCGTTCGAGGAGACGGCGCCTTGTGATCTTCGCTCTGGGCATGAAGCTCGATCAGAGAGGATCGATCCTTCGGTCCAGGGACACGTCCCGGGCTTTAAGGGCACGCAGTCTCTGTCTGTCTGTCTGTTTGTCATTGATATCAACTATCGGTAAGAATACATCGCAATCATAACGCCTCGGCGTAACTACAGTCGCTGTAGACAACATATAAACAACAACAGCAAGTGCAAGAATGTATATCGAAGCATCAACCGTCCGTCACCCATCAACCGTCAACCCCGTCAACCGTGACCGCACATCACATCACATCACATCATGTCCAAGCTCATTATGTATAATTACCATTAACGCCAGCATCGCCGGCATCCACCTACCGGTCCATCCCCAGAGACGCCACCTTGCCTGCAAACCGAGCGCCAGCACTGCCCCGTTTGTGCAACTTCTCGCGCTCTTTGCTATCCAGCGAGCTCGGTCCCTGCGACGACGATGTGTTCTCACTGCTGCCCCGGATGCTAGGCAGTGAGCCCAGCGTGTCTGCTGTACCTTTCTGGGATCCAGACGTAGCGGGCAGGCCAAACGCAGACACTCGGGCCGTTCGTTGGCTCAGATAGAGCTGCGCCGCCGGAGACAGCGGGATCGGAGGCGACTGCGACGGGATCTCCGCCCCATTCTGGACAAGCAGTTCCGCAATGGGGAAGGGGATGGCTTTCACGGAAGTGCTGGATCGTGCGGAAACGCTGGACGCGGGGGATGCCGGGTCGGCAGCCGCGAGGGCGAGGAAGACCGCATGGGTATTGCGGGAACGGTCAGTGACGTTGACGTTGGCACGTAGCGCGATGCCGTAGAGGACACCCTGGATGTCGTTTTTCTTGATCGCCGCGAGCAGCGTTTCATCGGGCGTCGCAAAATGCGACAAAGGCGATGGTAGCGGCTGCACGTAGGCTCGTTCGCTGTACTTGGCGGTGATGAACTTCAGCCGCTGTTCCCGCGTCGATGAGGCCGACGGCTTCTGAGACTGGTCCAGCATGGCCTCCCACACCATGTTGCTCACCCGGTTGCCCACCTGTAAAAGGATCTCGACAATGTCGTTTGAGAACGAATTCACATCCAGCGTCAGGGACCGAATCTTCGAGATGTGCGTCCCTAGAGATCGGTGGATGCCGCTACACTCGATGCACAGAACGATCCCCAGGTTGATAGAGACCCATTCCACCTTGGACGCAGACCCGCAATCCGCACACCAATTATTGCCTTGGTCGGCATCCCGAACCGTCTGTAGCAGCTTGGAGGGGTTTTCCTCGAAGCTATGACTATCGCCCCGGACGTAACTCGGTCGTGCACCTACCGTCGTACGCCGAGTAACGTTGCTGGTCGAGCTAGTCGAATGGGACGGTTGGCCCCCGTATGAGTTTTTGCCCGTCAACACCGACCCAATATCTCGACCAAATGACGATTCATTGCTGGACGAGAGCGGAGGAGACTGCATGCCGCGGCCCTCCACAGCGCTTTGCAAGGCATTGTTGATGGCCCGGATCCAGTTGCCCATATCCTCTTCCGAGGTAGCTTGGTATATGCGTTTGTACTGGGGCGTAATGACTTCAAAGCAGAACCGGCGTTCGGCGTTCCGCGCCTCGCGGACTGATGCCATCCGCAGATCTATCGGGTCCATGTGCAGGTCGAGCTTCTGCTTCCAGTTGCTGTACTCGGTGAGCTTTCCTTGATCGAGCACAATCCAGAACCTAGTTCAGCATCAGTATACAATTCCTCGTTACATCGGGTAGGCTGGTACTTACTTATGCCACGCCTGTTTGTTGATGCCTTTAGGATCGATGTGCGACCCTGGTCGGGACAGTGCCCAAAGAAGCCCTTCCTTCTTTTGCTGCCCTGTAGGTTGTCAGTTGCGCCCCAAACCAATGTCAATGTAAGGTCAGGCATACCACAAGAACCCGCTGCCGACGGTGGGATGGACGTCGGAGCCGAGCTGTTCACGCCAGAGGAACTTCCTTGTATGGACAAGGAAGATGTATTGCTGGTCACACTCCGGAGTTGTGACCCCGTACTGTCCGCACGGCCGAGTTCGCTATCTGCCTTCTGCCCTCCATTGGCGCTCCCTGGGATTGAGGATACACCCGTGGTCGTGAATTGGTCAGGCTCAAGATACGTATTGCTGCCTGTTTCCAACGCTCTTCGCTTCTCTTCTCGTTCCGTCCGCTGGAACTGGAACTCTTTGTCGACTTGATTGACTTCGTGGATGAGAGCATCCAGCTGAGGAATCATATCGTCCACCTTCTTCGCGGTAGCAAGGAAACTCTTGGCTTGCGTATCGGCGTACTTGGTCAGGTACGAAAGAACTTCCTGTTCTTTACGACCTCCGTGGAGATCCTGCATGAAGGAAGAGTAATCGAAGCGCTTCAGCTCAAAATTCCGACGCTTGGCCTGATATTTGGAATCACTCTCAGCCCGCTTCTTCTCTTTCATCGAGTCTTGGCGTTGTCCTAAATAACGTCCCACGTAGGCGTAGTAGTCTCTGCTTTCTTCCTCAAATTCCTTCTTCTTCGCCTCGGCTTGTTTGATGTCGTTGTTGTAGAGCTTTATCAGTGGCTCGATGACCAGCCGTTGGAGCTGGATCGTATTCAGCCTTTCGTAGCTCAAGATCTGCCGTGCAGTCTTCTCAAAGTAGTGGTCCAAAGCCGGTTGGATAGCGTTGGCATTGGTGGTCGACGCTTCGCTCAAAGCGGAAAGAAACGCATCGACCGCATCATTGCAGATCGTCTGGGCCTGCTGAGCCGCCTCGGCCTTCTTCAGGACCTTCTTAATCTTGGCGCGCATATTCCCGGTCTTCTGCTCGAGCGCTTTCATCGTCGCCCGGAACAAGGGGCCATCCTCCACCGCACTCATGTCCTCGCCAGGCCGCGAATGTTGAAGGTCAACCTTGACGGGAGGTGGAGGGGCGGGGACCTGTGTATCACCCACCTCTGGCGGTGTAGTAGGAGGAATCTGAGGGTTGGAAACCGATTCCACATCACTAGAATGCGAGAGAACCGACTGCGAAGAAGGCATGCGGTTCCGAGGCGGGACGCTGATTTCCAGGTTCGGCGACAGGATCTGTGGGCTGGGAAGCGAGCGAACGTTATTGTGCACCCAGAACGAGAAATGGGCGAGGGTGTTCAGCCGGTTGGTCCGCTGGTCGTAGTCCAGGAAGCTGCAGCTGTTTCTCCAGCCGCCGCCTTTGTCCTCAGTCGGCTTGGGGGGTTTCCATTTCCAGGACCACTCGAACTGCACCGACGGGCTACCACTAGTCGAATAGTCGCCCATGAACTGCACGTTGGGGTTATTCTGCAGGTTCGGGTTGGCATGGAACTCCCGCGTGATCAGATTATCCAACTCCCGCGAGTTCGGCGCATGGGCGAAGGTCAGCCCCGTCAGCACCGTGTCCGCCACTTCAGGGAGCGAGGTCGAAACGCCATTGACTGTGGAATTGGCGACATTGCCCGTCTGCGTTTGTCTCAGTATGAAGGTGAATTTGAAGCATAGCTCGTCCTCGTTGGATAGGCGCAAAAGAAAGGAGGGCGCTCCCGCGGACGGAGGAAGATCGGGGTCCTACAAAGCGAAACCGGTCAGCCCATGAACAAATCGACCCTCGACGATCTCGATGTTACCTGTATGTACTCTATCGGGGTGTCATCCCCGGGATCGCGCTTCGCCGTGTATCGGGTGGCGGGAAAGGCGTTCGGAATGAGGTTCAACAAGACGCGATTCTTGGAATTCGTAATCGTCACCGATGCGATCGTAACTGTTGCAGACATACTTGTTAGCGCCCTTATCATCCAGTCCGACAACGGCGGTCCAGAAACAAATGGGAGGATCCATACACCTGGTTTGGTCCTTGAAATAGAGACTCCCAGAGTCTTCCAGACGGCTTCCAACATTCCCCATGGTGAATCGGTAGCGTTATGCGATCGCCGCTGACGATATACTGTCGAAAAAAGGCACAACAGAGGCGAAGATGCTCATCGATGGTTTGCGCGCCCACGGTCGGAGGAGCGGACGGGTTGCACGTCGACGCGGTCGCAAACGTTCCGAAGCAACTGAGCCGTCATCCAGGCTGGAATCAGGTCATAGATGCGTGGCAGCGGTTGAATATCGGGTAATCAGCGATATCAGGTATGACGCGAGGGCTGGGGACGGCAGTGGGAGGTGTTAATGCGGTCGGAGATGGAGAGAGGGGCTGTATGGCAGATTGAGCGGGAAAGCCGTGTTTATCGTGGAGACGGGAACAACAGAAGGCGTGGCAGGACCAACACAGATGGGAGAAGAGAATGATCGGGAAGACAACTCGAGTTGACGAGAGGAGGAGAGACGACGAGAAGGTGAATAAACGGGGGAGGGAGTAATGATTAAATGATTGAGTTGAATCACGAGGGGGGAGGCGCTTACTTTAGACTGCTGGGCTGTGCCTGAGGATTTGCTTGTCCCGCGCACTAAACATCCTTGGGTCTATATATACGTCCCAACCACCAGCCTTTTTACGTCGATTTCTACCTAGTATCGTGTGAAAGCGCATACAATGGACTGAACCCCACGGTAGAAGTCCGTTGGAGCATAGTCATTGTCTTGTCTATTTATATCGTCTCGGGGTCAAAGACCAGTCACTCGATCATATCAGACGACAGGACGCTAAAGGCGTGACAATGCCGCTACGAGGCCATCACCCCCACCCTCGAGAATGAATCCAGAGGAAGGAATCAAAGATTAGGCTGTATTTAGAAGGAGTAACAATAAACGAATAATTATGAAACACCCTAGGGTGAAGGGAATACCCGGTCTGGAGACGGCATATCCCATTTGCGGAAGAATAAATACAACGATAAACGAAAGGGTCGGGGTATCCTCCATGCTATGAATATCAACATGTTGCTCCGTGAAACCAGTAATCAAAGAACAACCTAGACGGCGTGAAGAGTACAACACCACGTCGTGTCTGCTCGAGTATACTCCTGGTGCGCAGCCAGGAAAGGATTAATGCGACAACGCAGGATCACCGGCTATGGTCCCTGCAAAGCTCATCCGCTCCGAGCTTGTCGACAGGCTTGGACACTGAAGCATCGGCCGTGACAGTTGTCTTCGGCGCTGAATGACGGCGACTCGAGTGAGCCTGATGGCGCTCGTCCTCTGCTTGGGCCCACTTCATAACCTGACCTTTCACGTCTCGCATATCATGCACCTTTTGCGCAAACTCTCCGCGTTTCTTGAGCGATACCCCACTGCGCTCGTCGAGCTTCTCCTCGTCTGAACTCGATAGTGAAAGCGACGAGCTGCTGCCCGACTGCTGGAGAAAGGTCATTTGAAATCCCTGATTCTTCTTAAACTCGCGCTGTTCGTTCTTCATCGCTCCCATGCGCTCCGCATCCTTGACACAATCCAGAGTCGTGATATGAAGGCCCGGAAGATTAGTAGAAAGGAATTCCTTCAGCAAGTACAGGTACTCGCCGTTTGGTCGGTACGTGCCGCTGTCATTGTCGATGAATAATTCGTAATCGGCCGGGTTGGTCGATGCTTCCGTCTCCTCGACCGGTTCCTCCACGGGAATCTCAGTTTGCGAAAGGGAATGGCGGTGATGTTTGCGGCGGCGAACGAAGAACTCGCCCGAATAGGCGATGTAGATGGAAACATTACTGTGCATCGTATGCTTGCTCAACAGATCAATCCCGAACTCCTTTCCTGTCTCCGTGAAGCGCAACTGGGCATCGAGGGTGAGAACGTAAGTAAAGATACGCCCTCCTTGGGCATGATGGACAAATTCGAGAAACTTCTGCGTCAGAGCGGTACACGGGGATTCGAACTGGCCATTCAAGGTCGATCTATCAAAGTTGTAGATTCGCCGATGTTGGTGATGAAGCGCTCGATTGAGGATGCGTCCTCGAAGGCTTTGCGACGTGAACATTCCGGCTACAAAAGGTCTGAACTCGACGTAGCGATGGTACAACTTCTCGGGGACCGGCCCCTTGAGTTGAATCTGAATCGCTTGAAAACTAGACACAAGCAATAATCGGTGAGCAAATTTCCGCCAAAACGCATCGAACAGAGGGACACACTTATAACGGCTCGTCTGGCGATTTCCATCCTGGCTCTGCACTTCATCCTTGGTCCCCGTCAATCGGCCGATCAACGGGGAGAAGTGTTTGAACCAATAATTCGGTCCAACTGTATACACATGGGCGCCCTCCGTGCCCGGCGTTCTCCCCAGGCATTCGACGCTGATCATGAGGTGGGAACCCACATCCAGGCGTCCGGAGGCCAGCGCGGCGATGTTCCCGAAAAGATACACCCGCTTACTGCCGGTGCGTTTCTTCACCTTGAAGGTCCGCTCCTTGAGACCCGGCCAGTCGTCATTAATGGAGTTCACCTCCACGTACGCATTGCCGAGACGGTCATCGTGATCCGCTGCGTCTTCGTCGTACACGCAACACTTGAGCTGAAATCCGGACTCGGGAATATTCGCGACAACCCATTCGCTGCCCCAAATCGGATCCCGATTCTTGCGCACCGTCGGGGTCCGGAAGGTCAACGGGGGATCCTCCTTGTGTCGCTGAGGAAGGTTGACCGTCAGTTGCGCGACTACATACGGATCGGAGGAGAAACTCGCAAAATCCGCACAAGGCAGATTGATGCCCCGATGGAAGGTGAACTTGAGGGTGTAGCCGGGAGGTGCCGGAGGGAACGGGGTACTATCAAAGCCCCCCGCAGGCTGGTGATGCGCCGCATCGCCGCCGGTAAGAGCCGCCTTCATGGCGACGGCACGGTCGTGGAGGTGTTCTGTTTTGTCGACTATCTTGGGTGCATACTTGTCAGTCACATGCGCCGGACGGGCTTGAGGCTGCGGCTCCTCGTCCATCTCAACAGTAGGACTCGTAGTGAGGACGAGTCAGGGTACTAGTAGTAGTAGGACAGATGACGTGGGTTTCGAATCCCTCAAAATTCAGGGCTGATTTTTCGCTGCTGCCTACACCATTTCAGGGATCAGCGGGGGAGGGAATCAGGTGGAGTCTGTTGGCTGCAGGGCGGATCAAATGCAGTGAGACGATTGCTGAACCCGTGGCTTGGGTGAAAAGATTGATAATAATAAACAACCTCAGGGGAAGCCTACCGACCCCACTTGCCGGGTGAAAGTAGAGATCAGGATGTGAGGATATACAAAGAGGAGAAAGGACGACAGGACAAAAGGAGGAGAGGCTAGAAAGTGTGAAGGAAGTCAAAAGAGGAGTGATGATGACGATAAGGTCGGACACAGACCCCTGACAGGGTACCTAGGTACTTACCTACCCACCTAGGCAAGAGCGTGCTTTCTGACTAACGAGGGGCTCCGACGGCTCCTCGGTTGCCCCCCAACTAAGCAAGGCCAAGCTTTGGCGATCGCTCCTCATCAGTTCCTCTGTCGGGGCTGTCAGGCTCGTGAACTGCCTTTCACCCCTTCTCTCGCCGTGATCTCGACTATAGAACCCATCCGGCTGGTCCCTGTTCGATGCTCCGGTTCAACCGATCTCCCCATCCGCCTCCTCGGGACCTTTCGGATAATACGACAGCCCTGTCTCACGTGGTCCGGTCCATCATCCGTGCGTAGGGCTGAAACAAGGCGACGAACGCCAGCAGCCCTACGGAGTATATCTGCAGGTCGAGTTGGAAAATATCTTTCATATTAAAGCATCTACAGACGTCGATCTTTCTTGAAGCCGGTTCTGTATTTATTCCTGTAGGGTGTATCATCGCATAGCATCTTCGGAAACACAGGCGTAGAGAAATGCACCGAGACTCCAACAAGATTTGAACAAGAGATAAAGAAGAACAAGAAAACAAGGAGCAAACGAAAGAAAAGAAAAGAAGAATCGACCTGCTTCATAGCTCGTTTCATTTCATCGCTTGTTCCGGCAAGCCACCGTCGCCAAACCCTCTCTTCACGCTCCCCGGAACAAGAACTGCATATCTTCTGGCGTGAGCTTCTCCAGCGCTTCGCCCTGATCCTTGTTGATCGTGCCGTTGATCAGGTTGGCCTTCTTCTCTTGAAGCAACACAATGCGAGATTCCACCGAATCCTCGATGCACAGCCGCGTGATCACACAAGGGCGCCGTTGACCAATTCGGTGACATCTATCCGCACTCTGCCACTCGGCGGCCGGATTCCACCACCTGAAATCTCCATTAGTACAAGTCCGACCCACCATCTGATAGGAACTTACGGGTCAACAATAAATACCCTCGACGCCTCGGTCAAGTTCAGAGCAACACCTCCAGCCTTGAGAGAGACGAGGAACACCTCTACATCCACGTTCTTCATGAAATAGTCGATCGATTTCTGACGCTGGGCCGGAGTCATGGTTCCATCAAGCATGACCGTGTTGAAACCAGCCCGACGAAGACGCCATTCCACAAGCTGGAGCATCGACGTAAACTGAGAGAATACGATCGATTTGTGAGTCTGCTTCTTGCTTCGCAGTTTGTAAAGCTCGTAAACAAGCATCTCGATCTTCGTTGAAGATGTCCAGTCTTCCATACGGATCCGGTTGATGATGGAGTTCTTCTTGACATGCTCCTCTTCCTGCTCAATATCCGGCTGTTCAAAGTCGATAGAGAGCGGAATATGGCAGCGGGGGCAATCGACAACAGAGTCAGCGTCGAAGGACCGAATATAGTCTTTCGCGCATTGACGGCAGAATTCATGGTGACAACGAGACCGGATCGCTTCCTCGGCCGGCTCATCACAGATATTGCACACCAAAACATTCTGGCCATTCTCGGCGTGCTTCTTCAAAATGAGATCCGGATGGTTCGACACTTGACGCATCTGCATGATAAGTCCAAAAATATTGGCGTAGTTATTGAGCATCACACCCCTGCTCACGTAAGTATCAAACTTCCGAGTAGAGTTCGTCATGATGCTTCGAGAGAAGTCACGTTCAATGTCTCCAAAAAACTCGTTATGCAGAATCACCCTAGACAACGTTAGTGCTGTGGTAAGCACCGAGATATAACAATACCACTCACCGCTTTGGCGGAAGCTCCATCGAAGCAGTGTGGTCCCGTTTGACTCGTCGGAGCATGATTCTGTCGGTGATGAGACGTAACTTGGCCAAGGCGTCCTTTCTCACTTCCGGATTGTCTCGCTCGGTGACTGCTACGGGTTAGAGACAGTAAAGTGATGCACGCCGCCCAAACTCACTTGGATTCAGGATCTCCTGGTTGAATACCGAGACATGGCTAAACCCACTGTGATGTACGTTAGTAGATGAAGAATTGTCCAAGGTAAGATGCCCATACCTGTGATTGCAAGTAGTGCATCGTTTCTCGGCATCTTGGGACCAGTGGAGTTGCTGGCACTTGCATTGTTTGCAGAAGTAGCAAGCAAAGGGTCGGACTTCAAGAAAGCGCAAGAGAGAAAAGAATTCACCGATTCGGTTCTGCACAGGCGTTCCCGATAGACACCACTTGTAGCTAGCTTTAAGCGCGAAACACGCGCGAGCAACACTTGTGGTTCGTTGCTGTCGACGTAAGTAAGAGACTACCTATTCTTCGCACGACGTAGAGCCATACCTTGATACTGTGGGCCTCGTCAAGAATAAGACGGTGATAGTCGATGGAGTGGATGACGCCTTTTGATGTTAGCAAGACCGGTCCATGTATGCGTCATTTCATCACATACTATCTTCCTTCACGATCCCGTCACTGCGATTCCAACCTTTCCATTCTTTGCGATGGATCGATTCGAGACCAGAGTCTATCGAAATTAGACGTCATCGTTTCAACCTTCCAGGGGACGTACAAGATATCATGATCACATCGTATTTTAAAAGATCTTTCTTCGTAAGACCCTTGACTTTGCTGTTTGAATTATGGTACACCAGAACTTTGAGCTGGCCATTGGTGTATGCCTGGATATGGTCAGATTCGAAACTCTAGCCCGTAGAAAAAGAAACTGACCGCAATCTCCGACTGCCACTGCATCAAGGCAACAGGCGGCACGACGACCAGAGATGGTTTGCCCGCAGGATAGTCGGACATCAACAAGGACACTGCCTGAATGGTCTTTCCCATACCCATTTCGTCACCCAGCAGACCACCTTTGTATTGAGTCTGCTCTTGGCGCATCATCCAGTTGAGACCTTCAAGCTGGAATGACTTGAGCGTTCTCGAGATACCCACAGGCTGCTCGGCGGGTACAGGCGTGATGGGAGGTGTGTTCCTTAGCTCGTCCCACATGGAGACAATAAGGGGATGCTGCTTTTCAAGCTTCTTGCGTTCTTTGAACGCCTATAGAAAATGTCAATATCACTTCTAAATTGCTGAATTAAAGCACTCACGCGATAAGTCATCCATGACTGTGTCGCCGGCCGTTCGACGAATTCACGTGTAGGAACGCGAGTCCGAGGCTGGCGTCTTTGACCTCTCGAACCCGAGGTAGTTGCACGTCTCGGTGGCCTCTGTTCAATCAGAGGGATCTCAGCTTCTGAGTCGGTCGAGTCACCCGAGCTGGTGATGTACAGATTCGCATCTTCGGATCCATCGTCCAGGAGCGAATCCCCATCTTCACTGTTCGGAATCACGTTCTTATCCGTAGATCGACGAGTCCGTTTTGAGACCTGTTGCGGCTGCCACGGCTCCGAGTCATCTTCCGTCATTCCATCCATATCGGCATCCGATTCTAGTTCCGATAAGCTACTCTCGCCCTCTGAATCCGCAATCTCCAGATTCTCGGTGCCTGAGAGTTTCGGTCTTTTGGGGAAGGACACTTGGTATTCCTGTGCTTGAAGCGACAGGGCCAAGGCCTCATCCGCATTATCAGGGGTAGAATCCGAGATTGCCGAAAAGGCCCTCTTGGTTCCGTTTGCCGCGTGGAGGGACATGGCACTGGAGCGCAGTTCTCTAGCCCGGGTTGAAGCACTGACTCTCTTCCTGGATCTGCCGGCATCCGACGCGACGGGTGTCACTGCCACACTCGTAGCTGGAGTACTGTATCCGTTGGTGCCATCGTAAGAGGTATCATCGACGGCAGACGAGGTAGCACGCGACGACGACCGGCTGGGGACGGGGATGGCGACTTCGAGAGAGACTCGTTTATGGCCAAGGCCAGTACTAGCCGGCTGGGGCGGGTTCATAGTCTTTCCTTCATCCGTAGGTGTTGTGTCGATATTATTGGAATTGAGCGATTGTCGAGTCAGTCTGGCAGAGGTTCGTCTAGGCGGAGGAGGGATATCTAAGATGTGCCATTCTATTAGCCACGGGTCTTCAAGATGCGGATATTTCCCTTTCTTCCTTTCATTCAAGAGAGATGCAAATGCAAATCCTGGGATGGCAATGTGAATGTACAGATAGGGGGGATATTACCTTCGACGGACGCCGCCGACTTGGCCGCAGAGGGTCTTCTCCCCATATTGACGAGGATGACAGCGGAAACTCAATAAACTTCGGTCAGCGGTCAAATGATGGACAAATGAAGCCTAATTGAGAGAAACCCCTGGTGGGAGGTTCTGCAGGAACGGAGACGACAGAGGCCGCCAGCTGCAGGTGGCGACAGTGAGAAGCTCCGTGCCTGGATAGCCTGAATAATGGGATGAAGAGTGGAGAATGTTGTCAGCAACTCAAGGTGGAAAGTTTGGTCAGAGAAGAAAAACTTTTCCAGGTCGGCCCGTTGGACCAGTCACCTCGGCAATACGAGAAGGATTTCTGTTAGTTATTTGGAGGGTTTGTAGGCACCAGCAGGCTGCCACTCCTTCACTCCTTTTCCACTTGGTTTGGTGAGGCAGTTGTTGTTGGTTGTTGGTTTATCGATAAGGCCCACCACGCGTTAAGTGGAACGCGAAATCACCACGAATCCTCCTGACTTCACTATTACTACTACTCTATCTCTTTCCATTTCCTCCCTCTAGTCATCTTCTTCCCCCACTTACCTATCCACTTCGGTCCGTTCCTTATCGACTTTATCGACTCGGACAGAATGTCAGTCACAATAAACCTCCTTCATCTTTACCTCATCTAACCTCTGTTTAGGGCGGATCGAAGACAGACACGGAACCAAATCCGAGGCCCGTATGTTACCGCCGGACTCCCTATTTCTGACCCTCAAGACTAACTGGCATCGACAGTCACTCGGCCCTGACGGATTTCCTAGCGGTACGTACATGATCCCACCTTTTCTTGTCGCCGTGGCTAATTCATGTCCAGTCGAACAACATCTCCGCCGCCCAGATCCATCGGGACTACCAGAGACGAGTCAGAGAGGCCGAGCGCCAACAGTCGGTCGATACACCATCGGACGCCCAAGCACAAGATGCGGAAGAGTCTGAAACAAATGCCAGCGAATCCCCTGAACAGAAAAAGAAGCGCAAGCGCAAGGAGGCTGCCACCTTGGCCAAGATCAAACAGAGCAAGGAGTTTGCGCGCCGCAAAGCCCGACGCATCGGGGAGCCCGATGATGACGACGATCTTATCGCGAGGGAGATGATGGATGAAAAGTCGCGACCCTTGCCGGGACAACTCGAAAACTGCGAACTATGCGGCAAGCGCTTCACTGTGACTGCCTACAGCAAGACCGGACCCAACGGCGGCCTTCTCTGCGCGAAATGCTCCAAGGAACTGGCGAACGATGAGAAGAAAGCCAAGGCGAAGAAGCGTGGACCGCGAACGGGTCGTCGTCAAAACCAGAGCAATCTACTCGACGGGATCACGCAGCAGGGCGCTTTGAGTTTGGCGGAAATGTGTACCAAGAAAGTCGCCGACAACATCAACGACATTGAAGAGTTCGGCGATCTTCCGTCGCAGCTACTACATGGGCTGAGCCAGATCCTGTCCAAGCGACGAGTCCTTACTCCGCGGACCCTGAACCTCTTCTTGCGCCCGGACTTGGAATCTATCGACATCTATGACTCGGCTAAACTCGAAACCGATGACTTCCAGAAGATCTTTGCCTTTATGCCGGGGCTGAAGCATGTCAACTTGCGCTTTGCCGGGCAGATGAAGGACAGGGTGTTTGAATATATGATCGATCGGGATCTCAAAGTCCGCCACCTCCAGTTAGACGCCGCCAACCTCATCTCGGATAAATGCTGGCGGAAGTTGTTCCAGAAATTGGGGCCCCAGCTAGAGAGTCTCAAGCTCTCGAACATGGACTCTTCCTTTGACGACGAGACCGTCAAGGTTCTATGCGAGTCTTGTCCGGGTCTTCGGCGTCTCAAGTTGAAAGAATGCTGGAAAATGAGCACGAGCTCACTTCAAGCCATCTCGACGCTGCGCTCATTGGAACACCTATCACTGGGCTTCGTCCAAGATGCGGACCCCAACGATCTTCTTGAACTAGTTTCCCACCTTGGTCCCAACTTGCGAACTTTGTCTCTGGAAGGGTTCCCAAACGCAGACGACAGCCTGCTCAGCGCGATCCATGAAAAGTGCCATTCTCTCACCAAGCTGCGTTTCACCGGAAATGCCGTGTGCACGGATAAGGGATTTGCAGGCCTTTTCACCGACTGGCACAACCCTCCGTTAGAAATTGTGGATCTTTCCTCGACGAGAGACGTCGACAACGCTAACCCGGACGGCCCGACCGATGCCACTGGTCTCGCGTCGCAAGGCTTTATCGCCCTCATGGGTCATTCGGGTGCGAAAATCGAAAAATTGAACATGTCATCATGTCGGCACGTCTCGCGCACGGCTTTTGAAGAGGTCTTTGCAGAAGGCAAGACCTATCCACAGTTGAAAGAGCTGGACGTCTCGTTCCATACGGTCATGGACGATTACCTCGTGGGGTGCATCTTCCGCTGCTGTCCAGAATTGAAGAAAGTGATCGCGTTTGCCTGTTTCAACGTGCGGGAGGCGCGGATTCCCAAGGGGGTTGCGTTGATTGGTGGGTTGAAGGCGCAGGATGCCATTGTTGTTGAGGGAGCTTAGGGAGGCATGATGCATTTACCTTACCTTAGTCGGGAGAAGACAGGTGGGATCATATCTCGCAGCCATGTTGTGCAGCAAGGTCGACGGTTGCTTTTGCTATGTAATTCTTTGCCACAGACTCCGCGAAGGAGATAATGATTATGACATCTCTGCTACGATACACCCTAATTCGTGACGACCACTAGGTACCTATGTTTGTTGACAGAGTAACATTCTCTCTGCACGGTTATTTGCCTAGGCCTGGCATGCTCCACAATCCCTGGGTGGTAAGGTAGCGGGACTGATCAAGGTACATTCTGTAATCTTGTGTCGTGCAAGGGCCCCTTGAGGAGGCATAAAGTGCTCCGTACCATTATCTCAAGCTGGAGACTTTCTACTAGCTAGCTTCCAGAGAAGTCGTCGGAACTCTTGCACACTCCCCTGGAGGTCAGGGCGCAATTGACCGTTGCCAAATACCTCGGCCACAGTCTGTAGATCCCGTACCATCCGGTCTGACTTGGTAGTCCCGTCGAGTATGCGCGTCCCCCCAAGCCCCAGGATCAAAATGTAAAAGGCCAGTTCTTTTTCGACTTCCAGTTTCTCCGCGACCGAGCTGAGCAAGTCCGATTCCAAGATTTCCGAGTTGGCCTTCAACATCCAGAAAGCTTGGTAGAGTATGCCGTGGTCGGCGCAGAATGCCCGCAGCTCAATGTCGTAGCCTGTGTCCTGGAAGAAACGGCTTTGAACAATGACGGGCTTCACAATGGAGCTTTCATATACCTTTCGAAGCTGCGGCAACGAGAAGTTGGAAACCCCGAGGCATCGGATCTGGTGTGGGACAAAAGTCTCCAGAACTCTCCATGCTATCAGATTATCGTTCTCGTCTTCATACGGAGCGTGGAGCAGGAAGGCATTGAGATAGTCCACTTTTAGGTAACTAGTCGGCCCCTCTCCAAGCGGAAACATGACCGTAGTCTTCGATCAATCGTCATTTCTCAGGTCGGAGTGGCTCATTCAAGCTCCTCTTGTTAACCGCTTTATCACTGTCCCAACGCCAACATGAAATCCGTGGTTTTCGCGCTGGTGCTCTTTCACGCCTTGGCCGCAATGGCAACTCAGCCCAGCCTTCAACGTCCTTTCCGCAAGGCCGAGACCAAGGAGTTCCGACAGAAGCTCAAGGATGTCGTTCCGGCGATAGAGAATCTCATGGGAATCGGGGGAACAGCGGGCATGTCCATCGGAGTGATGAGCCATGGAGAGGTGGTTCTGGACCAGAGCCTTGGCTTTGCCGATGTGGAGCGACAACTGAGAGCCGACGCCAGCA
Organism: Aspergillus terreus NIH2624; assembly: GCF_000149615.1. Lineage (NCBI taxonomy): Eukaryota > Fungi > Ascomycota > Eurotiomycetes > Eurotiales > Aspergillaceae > Aspergillus > Aspergillus terreus. The sequence continues at coordinate 230,385 of NT_165927.1, read as the reverse complement.
CGCGTTATCCTCTTGCGTCGCTTACCAAGGCCTTCTTCGCAGCCACCGTCTCCCAGCTGGTCGATGACGGTCTCCTTCAATGGGATCAGCCTCTCAACACGTACATCCCTGAGCTGGCCTTTGACTCTGATCCGACCCTCGCATCTCGCCTCACCCTCATCGACCTCCTTTCACATCAGACCGGCCTGCTCCGACTAGATGCACTATGGCTCGGCGCAAACGGGCAGGTGTTCATCCCGAAGAACTACACCGTCACCCTGTGTAATCATTTGACGTCTATTTACCCACTACGATCTAAGTGGTCGTACAACAATTGGATGTATGCACTGGCGGGTGAGGTTGTGGAGCGGGTAACGCGTCTTTCCTGGGGCCACGTCCTGCAACTCAAGGTCCTTGGGAAGCTCGGTTTATCACAGACCACTGCGATCAAGTCTGAGATCCCCGTCAATTCGACGGCGCTGCCGTATATGATAATGGACGATAAAACACCCGTAGGGGTTCCAGACATGGCACTCCTGGACGGAGACCTCATGTCTTCGGCCGGCGGTGTCCGGAGCAGCGTCAATGATATGCTAGCATGGGGCAACGCTCTTCTTTCTACCTATCGAACAAACGACCGTCAACTCAGGGGCATCGAGCCCATCTTGTCGGGCCACGCTTTTATCAACAAATCCATTGGTTCAGACGAACTTTACGCCATGGGCTTCGCAAAGGTCACCACGCCCACCCAGTTTGGCAAGATTGGATTCAACCCAAGTCTCGTCGAAGAAATGCCCGTCCTTGGTGACAACTTCAAGCCCACGCAGGCTTTTTATCACAGCGGGGGTGGACCAGGCTACAACCACTGCTTCGTGCTGGTCCCAGAACATCAGACTGTGATCATCGTTCTGACCAACTCAATATCGCACGGTGACATCGCGGACTGGGCCGCACAAACTCTTTCCAAGCTGCGGTGGATATCGAAGTACCTGTGGATCTGAGATCGCTGGCTGCGCAGGCAGCGGCCAAATGGAGAACAACCTACCAGCAGATGGCTGACACACTTGCGAACCAGCGTACCCCGAAAACTAGTCAACCAGCCCCTGAGGATCTAGTTGGAACTTTCTACCACAAAACGCAGGCGCTCAATATACAAGTGTTTCTGGTGGATGGACAGTTAAGATTCAACCTCAATGGCCGGTTGGACCAGGAGCATACCCTGTCACACTATCATTACGATACCTTTATCTTTCTACCAACGGCAGAGGATCGCATTCGGCGTGGGCTGTTTCACTATGATACGCAGGCTTGGCTTCTGCATTTCAAGAGAGATCACAAAGACAAAATCACTCACATTGAGTGGAATCTTGATCCTCAGTCATCAGCTGGCGAGATTTTTATGAAGGAATAAGGCGGGATGAGATCATTGTGGGGAATACAGCCTCTGAGCGACACCCCGAAGCTTGATATGAAAGATGATATCCATATGCTGGGGGCCATTCTTTTATACCCTAATCGCACCTGCGTTCACATCATCAGCGCTGATGAGACACTTTGCCAGGAACCTATGGCCATCCTTCTGAGCCCTTGCATTCGTTTTGTCATGTCTTTGAGCTGGGTAGATGCTGTCTTTTTGTAGCGTTTTCGGCTTTTTTTTTCCCGACCTTTTTGGCCGTAGTACTCTTCGTGGGGGCAGACATTCGTATACCTTTCTTTCCCTGCATCTTCGACTTGGATGCGAGTGGTGTGCGGTTTCTTGACGGGGCCGGTCCGTAGATGCAGTTGGGACAAGGGCTTTCGAAGGTTCGCTTGAGGTTAGACATGTCTATGAGCGGTAGGTAGATACACGGTCGTAGCCTGGGTCCCTGTATACACATCGCGTGCTATGAATTGGCCGTCCATGCAATGTACATAGATCTATGTACATAAGCCCTGAGCTTAAACAAGGCCGACGCGCAAGACCGATGGATCGAACCGCTCCTAACTCGCCCCCAGTTCCCAAAGCCCCTTTAACTCGCTATGTCGCTTCAGGGGGTCAAGGAACTACGTGGTTCTGGTGACCTGCGTCCTGAATTGTATCAATATTGGTGATTTGATCGCCTCCCCCGCTAAATTGATGTTGCAGTTCAGGGATGGACATTATGAGGGCCGAGTCGAGGCTCCTACGGAGTCCAACGGTGAATTAATTTCCGGTAGGTTTCAGACAACTCTCTTGTTTCATCGGGTCTGAGCGTCTGTCTTATTCTCCGTTGATTTTCCGTGTCCCTTTGGGGGATGATTGGCTTCATTCGGTGATTTTCCAGAAGGCTGGTCCTAAAGGGGGCATCGACTAAGGGCCGTGACGCTTCAGATTAGGCGTACTGCCCCTCATGCATGGGCTATAGGCTGATAGGTAAAGTTCCGCCGGGACGGGGTTTCATGGGTGTCTCAGCGGGGTAGTGGCTTTGTTTCGTATTGACTGGAGTTCTATCCACGGTGCTTCAGCTGTAACTGGGTCGTCTACAGCTGAAGGATTGAATGTAGTCACTCCGTAGACAGTCTTCCACTGGATTATTGTTCTATTCTTATTCTACTCCATAGTCTACTCTTACTCGATCAACGCTACATGCAGATACGGAGAGGCTGAGCAGATTGTTCGGGGGGTCCGGGTGGATCCCGGATAAAAATGGCAATGGGGCATGCTCCGGAATCGACCTGATTGGTCGGAGTGGGGAGGGTCTGGAAGGATAAAGAACCGTCGGGTCAAATACCGTGACGAGTCCTGTACCACTCAGGCGCCCCACGGCCCACCAGCAAGGGGCGGATTCCCCGTACGGTCGGGTAATTTTACGCTCCCTGGGCTGACGACGGTGACTCCGCCCCCTTACCATGGTGAATGAAGGGGGGAAGGGGAAGGGGGGAATCTGACCACGCTGGCCTCTACTTAAACCTCGACTCCCTCTCCTCCATCAAGCCACTCTGGTCTTCCCACCCTCTCTCTTGTGAACAACTGTCCTTTTCCCTTCCCCCCATCCATTTCCGGACTCTGATCCTCCTCCTACCCAATCATCTTTGTCCGGTCTGGAGTTGAGCCTCCGATCGTGACCGGTATGACACCGTGGCTTCTGTCCCAGTGATCAGGCGCCAGCGGATGTAATCAAGTTCCCCCTTCCAACAAGCTGTACTCTGCATCACATTATCCCCATCTCCCTTGCAGAGTTTGACAACTGGATCGTTTCGATCGTCAATTCATACATACCCACACACGCTTGTACAATGGAAGAACGGTTCTCTCCTGTGGACAGCCTGCCCGGTACGCCGGCGCCGGATGTCCCCGTCCTCACGGTCTCTCCCGCCGACACCTCCCTGAAGGAACCCGAGGTGAAGACCGAAGAGAAGAAGTCGGAGGAGAAGAAACCCGCAAAGAAGAGAAAGTCTTGGGGACAAGAACTGCCTGTTCCAAAGACCAACCTCCCTCCAAGGTACGTCTCATGCCAGTATACGAGCGATCAGAACACGGCGCTAATTATCCTGTAGAAAACGCGCAAAGACGGAAGATGAGAAAGAGCAGCGCCGGATCGAACGAGTCCTTCGGAACCGGGCGGCCGCTCAAACCTCCCGCGAACGCAAGAGACTTGAAATGGAGAAGTTGGAGAACGAGAAGATCAAGATGGAACAACAGAACCAGTTCCTGCTCCAGCGCTTGTCGCAGATGGAAGCTGAGAACAACCGTCTGAACCAACAAGTCGCCCAGCTGGCCGCCGAGGTCCGTAGCTCCCGCGGGACTACCCCCAAGGCAGGCTCGCCGGCCTCTCCCTCGCCAACTCTCACCCCGACCTTGTTCAAACAAGAACACGATGAACTCCCTCTGGAACGCATCCCGTTCCCCACGCCCTCCACCACCGATTACTCCCCCACCCTCAAGCCTTCCACTCTGGCTGAGTCTTCCGACCTGACACAACATCCTGCAGCGATGTTGTGTGACCTGCAGTGTCAGTCGGCGGACTCGAAGGAGACGGAAGCGCGCTCCCGCTCTTTGACCTCGGAGCAGGCGGTGAATCTTACGCTGCAGATGACCTTGCAGCTCCTCTTTCTGACGATGACTTCCGCCGCCTATTCCACGGTGATTCACCCGCTGAGCCAGATTCTTCAGTCATTGAAGACGGGGTCCCCTTTGAACTTTTCGACGGCGGAGATCTATCAGCATTTCCATTTGATTCTATGGTTAATTTCGACTCCGAGCCTGTCCCCCTCGAAGACATCGAGTCGTCCCACCACCTTCCGGATGAAGGTTCTCGCCAGACTGCTGGCGTGCAACCCGGCCTTGGCGCGTCCACTTCGCGATGCGACGGGCAGAGCGTTGCAGCTGGCTGTTAGCGAGACGATCTCTCGGGAAGGCGGGTTGGCGCCCAGTGTCGGAGAGGGTCGATGGACCTGGGAGTTCTTATTAACCTTGACATGGGCGATAGACCGCCTCGAGCATTCGGGACGACGCAAACGAATTTTGAGCGGGTTACGGTCACCACAGAACGGGCGGCGCAATAATTTGGGAAAGACGCATCGATTCACACGGAGTTCATGGAGTTCGAATAATGCCGGCGAGACGTTGACGTCTCTGCTGATGGGCAAGGAATGGTGAGATATGATGTACAATAGCATTTGGGGATGGGTTCAATGAATCTCAAGCTTTCTAAGAATTATATTAAATTGTATCCAAATAAATTTGTACTTTGTAGGCATCGATGGAGTAGACAGTAATACCTATCGTGGGTAAGAATTGTGTACTCTGTAGAGTACCCGTAGAGGCTTAGGTGACGTTGCCACCCCTCTTCTAGAACCGGCAACGACCGTTGCCTCCGCCCCATCCATCCGCAACCAACTTGCCTCTCGCCTTTCTGTTCCTTGGACTCTCCCCTGACTGTGCCTTGACTATTTTCTTTTCTACCTCTCTCTACTTCTCTCTCCAGTCCTTCTTTATTTCCTCTGCATCCAAAATGGTGCGAAAAGATCCGATTTTCGAGGCCCGCACGAATGTGAAGGTGAGTGGTGCCTCAATCATCCCCGCGCTCGTCTCGACCCCCTAACAATGACTCCCTAATAAAAAACGCCGGCCATCCATTTACTGACAGAATCCCCTCTAATGTCCAGCTCCACTCCAACCGCCTAAAAAAAGAAGCCTCCCGGGCCGAGGCGACCTTCAAATCCGAAAAAGCCAAAGCCGACAAAGCCATGAAGAACCGCGAATTTCAGATCGCCCGCATCCACGCCGCGTCCGCCGTCCGCGAGAAGCGCCGACAAGTGACCCTCCGCGCGGAGGCGGCCCGCGCAGACGTGATCATCAACGAGCTCAAGGCGGCCCAGAGCACGCGCGACACGTCCCGCACGCTGGCCCTCGCATCGCGCGGCCTGGACGCCGCCTCCAAGAGCGTCAACCTCGAGACCCTCGTGTCGCATGCGAACAACTTCCTGGCGCGCTCGGAGGACTTTAAGATCGCCAGCAGCGCGATTGAGGACGTCGCGCAGGGCGTGTCGATGCAGGAGTACGGGGCGGAGGGCGAGGCGGATGTCGATCGGCTGATGGAGCAGCTGGCCGATGATGCGGGTGTCGATTTGCGGATGGCGTTGGAGGCGGATAAGGCGCCGAATGAGGAGGTGAAGGTGCAGAAGCAGGCGGACACGGAGGTGGAAGATGGATTGGGGGCGAGGTTGCGGGCTCTCCGGGCTGCGACCTAGGGAGTCTCCAGGTTGCTGCCTGTGTATGTTGTGTTTCGCTGTGCGGCTGCACTGGGAGCTTTGGGTCGCCTCCTGGAGATGCTATATCACGATGTTATGTCCTGTTATACAGTTATACAGTTTGCTTTCTGCTTCTCGGTCGCTTGGGTTCGTCAGGATCGGTTTGGCGTCTACTTCAATCGGATGTGCACCTACGATCGTTCTGCTTCATATAATACTGCTTCCGTGGCAATTCTATACACCTGTGTATATGCTCTGCTGTCATTGGGCCTGTCTATATTATGGCTCGACACGGTGGTAGGATGAGCGTGGTCAATATATATATCTGTAGCACCACCCAGGTCGACACAACATCGCTAAACAGACCGGGTTTGGTTACATGGGACACCCAATATGAAGCTCACAAGAGCTTTCATAGCACTGTGTATATGGGCATACCGCAACCAGACCCTCATGTGTACAATGAAGATGGCATATGGCTCATGGCCTCATGCTGAGGCTGTCTCTCCCTCTCTTAATGTTAAATAAGAATCGCCATTCAACAAGCGCGGCCGGGCTAGCTCAATCGGCAGAGCGTGAGACTCTTAATCTCAAGGTTGCGGGTTCGACCCCCGCGTTCGGCTTTCTTTTTTGCTCTTCTCTTTTTGCCCCTTAAAAAAGGTACACTTAATCACATCGCACTATTTCTCATCAGCCAGAAACATAAAGTCCAGCGAGGACCCAGTGTCTTTCCTATCGCGTTATCTCATGCCCAGTGAAGCCAAGCGTGGTTGACCCAGGATCCGTAAATACCGGTAATCCGCCTCGGAAGCCACCATCGCCGATACAACTCCCGCATTACCTGGGAACATCATCCTCATGCTATACAGCTCACAACGCATGGAGATTGCAATATCATTCTCTCGAGATCACTGGCAACGCACGCATGGTTCTCGCTAACGAGGAGATGGGCGACGCGCAGATTGAACCTCATCAAAGCAAGACCTCCTCCCATGCGAGACAAGCTGCATGCCTCAACTGTAGACGCAGCAAGATCCGCTGCAATCGAACCGAAGGCAGCGCAGCATGCGACAAATGCAGACAGGCTAGCCTAGACTGCGTGGTGCCCAGCCACCACGTGGGCAGGCAAAAGGGCGTCAAAAAGTCAGTCTACCTGCGCTATCCCACTCCCCAGTGTCTGGTTATACATGCTGACACCTCGCAGCAAACGCAAAGGACTGGAGAAAGCCCTGCACCAGATAGAGCAGGCTATTAAGCGGCCCAAGTCCGATGCGACGGGGTCCGATGCGGCTCAAAGGATCATCTCAAACCTCCAGGAGCTATTGAATAAGACCCAGCAGGGGCAGTCGCAGCAGCTGCAGAGCGAGACCGATGAGCTCTCGGAGGGGCCCGAGCAGTCGAATTCTTTCCCGTCACCCCGCGATATAAATGCGGGAGATAATCTGTCGCTGGACGATGCAGAGAACCCTCTCCAGCTACTGGCGCGCGCCTCTGACCTACAGTTATCACCGGCGGAAACGCGCGAGACCTCGAGATGGCATCCGTCCACATCCGTCCAGCCCACAGCCCTACCGAGGAGTAGCCTCAATGGCAATGAGCCGTCTGCCAAGTCTTTTTTTGTCCCCGTCAGGGCGAGTCTGGATGTCGGTCCGGACATGGATCCCATTGACGTGGGATTGGTGACCTCGAATGAAGCCGAGTCGCTGTTCTCATTGTACGTGTACCTACAAGCCCCCGCGAACATGCTCATCTGATAACCTAGTTTTTATCAAAACCTTGCACACACCCGATGGGGCCTGGACCCCCTGGTGCACACAGCGGCGTTCGTGCGCTCCCAATCCGCCTTTCTTTTCACCTCGATCATGGCTGCGGCTGCCTTGTTTCTGCCCTCCGCGGTGGCGTTATCCAAGAGACTCTCCAGACACTGCAAGTCCCTGGCCCACAAGGTGATCTCGCAACGGCTGAGATCGGTCGAGATTGTCCTCGCTTTCATGGTGAACGTGCCCTGGATGGCGCCGGGGGCGTGTCTGGGTGACGACGATACCTGCAGTTATATTGCGATGGCGCTCACGGTTGCGTTGGATCTGTCCCTGAATAAGATCATTGTACCGTCGATAAGCTTTGATAATGAGCTCTTAAGGAAGCTACCCAAGGCCGATAGCATTGATGCCAGGAGAGCCTTGCATATCGATGGATTCGATGGTGTGGATCCTTCATCTGAATGGGGGCAAAGGCTCCTGCGCAGACGGGAAAGGACTTGGATTGCATTATTTGTTCTTGAGAGAGGGTGAGATAATGAGTGATTTGGCTGTTTTCATGCTAACTTCTGTAGTGTATGTCTTGCGCGCGGACGCAACTACACCGTCCCGCCTACTGCTCTTATTGAAAACTGCGATAGGTGGCATGTTTCTGACTATGCGGACTCTCGCGATGGAGCGATGACTTCGATGGCGGTGTTGAGAAGAAATTTGGTATACACCTTTCGCTATTCGCCCTCTTTCGTCAAAGTACTAAAGTTCGACAGGATGAGCTCTTTAAACGGGTCAAGTCCAGCTGTGATAATTATCAAACGGGTGATACTGGGTCTGAAGCTGCTCAGTCGTATGATCCCCTGAGTCTGCTCTATACCAACGATACTAACAACAGCTAGAATCAAAACGATGATAGAAAGCTTTTATGATCGATGGTATGAGATGTGGGCCCCAGAAATCGGGGAAGGCCAAAGTAAGCTACACCACGTATAACTATGTTGGACAAACCTGATCATTTTACAGCTCTTTCTCTCCCGCCATACGTCGAGATTCTGGTCATACATACTCGTCTATCGACGTACGGCGGCGTGATCAATCACCCGACAGCGCCCCTTGAAGTGAAGCGCTTCTTCCGTGCAGCAGGTCTGTCGTCTGCCCTGAATGTAATGAGAGCAGCCATCCAGGGAGAGTCGAGACTAAAGTCGATGCCGAACAACACGGTTATCATGATCTCCTTCGCCGCATGCTCCGCGCTGAGTCTCAGCGTGATGCCAGAAGATAGCCGGTCTAGCCTGGCACCAAGCGTACGAAATCTGATCGAGGAGACCGCAGGCGTGCTCGAGCGAATCGGTGCAACTCCTAGCCATAGAAATGGCGCATCCGTTCTTTATGGACGATTTTTGCGAGAGCTTGTCCGTCGGGGTCCCATCAACTCTGCCACCCAGAGCCACAACGAGCCGCGAATGGCGCCATCTGGGACGACATTACCGCCCTCTACTACGCTAGAGGGATACGCTCATATCCCTCCCGCCACACAGCCTCCTTTTTCGGCGCCTCTGTTCTGGTCGGAGCCGTTGCATTTCTCTGCAATGTCCGACGACCAGATTATCGACGCGGTCAACCGGGCGGGCGGCGCGTTCGGAACGAGCTTTCCCGATGTCCCGCTCGACGATATGCTGAGCTGGGAATGGCTGGACCTTGGCAATACGGCGGATTTCAGCTTCTAGCAGAGGAGCTGGTGGATGAGCTGCCCTGCGTTGGGGCCGAGTTCCGTGCATCGGTCTCCAGAAGTAGCTCCGAGTACCGAGGGGCCCTCACACGTCACGGTCCCATATTAGATAGCCGACGAAACAATTCTTAAGACCGCGATCCCCTCGAGTTTATCGTCCTGGATCTTTTATTTTGTATTGTTCTGTACGTTTTATATTATCATGGCGACCGCTAGAATCTCAGCGCTGGCTTTGTCGCAGAGAGCTGTTACCGTCGCTCGGCCGCGAGTCCAGCTGGCGACACACCACAAAATCACCGCGCGCCCGCTGCTAACATCATACCCCCGTCGGATCGCACGGTATTCCACCGCGGCAGCGGATCAGCCGCGTGCACCGAAAATTGATCGCGCCGCTTCGAAGCTGTACAAGAATGCGGACGAAGCTGTCGCCGATCTCAAGAGCGGCTCGACCATCCTCAGTTCCGGATTCGGTCTGTGCGGAGTTGCGGGTATGATGCGGTTATCCTGAAACAAAGAATAGGACGACGTGCTAATGCCCACGCATAGAAACCCTTATCAACGCGATCCGCCGACGAGGCCCGGAGAATTTACACTCGCTAACTGCCGTCTCGAACAACGCCGGAGCTCCAGGAAAGGGCGGTCTCTCGACGCTGACCCAGGCGGGACAGGTCAACCGGCTGATCTTGTCTTATCTGGGTAACAACAAGGCGCTGGAGAAGAAGTACCTGAGTGGGAACATTGCCATTGAGCTGTGCCCGCAGGGTACGCTGGCGGAGCGCCTGCGCGCTGGAGGAGCTGGGATCCCGGCCTTTTTCACACCCACCGGTGCTCGTAAGTCTCCCACTCCATGAAACGCCACAAGGCCTAACTGGGGCCGCCTGCAGACACCCTTCTCCAGGAGGGAGAGATCCCGGTCCGCGTGGACGAATCTGGCAACGTACTGGAACGCGGCAAACCCCGCGAGACGCGGATCTTCAATGGAAAGACTTACCTGATGGAATCGGCGCTCACCGGCGACGTTGCCATCATCCGGGCATGGAAGGCCGACGAAGCCGGAAACTGTGTCTTCCGGTAGGTCCACGCGCCGTGGGAGTAGAACTTGGTACTAAGTGTTCTTGCTAGGTACACCACCAAGGCGTTCGGGCCGATCATGGCCAAGGCGGCCACGCTGACCATCGTGGAGGCGGAGAACATTGTCCCCGTTGGCTCCATCGACCCGAACGATGTGGATCTCCCCGGGATCTTTGTGGACCGCATTGTCCCCGCCACTGATGAGAAGCACATTGAACTGAAGAAGCTGCGTCCGGCGGAGGACGGCGCAGCGAAAGAATCGGAGAAGAGCGCGGCTATTGTCCAGCGGAACCGGATTGCCAAGAGAGCTGCAAAGGAGCTCAAGCAGGGATACTACGTTAATCTGGGTGTTGGTGAGTAGACTGCTGGAGAGGTGTAGACTTGCGCTCACGACTTTAGGAATTCCCACACTGGCACCGTCGTTTTTACCAGAGCACGTCAAGGTCTGGGTGCAATCGGAGAACGGGATTCTGGGCATGGTGAGTGCAGTGTTCCCCTGCGCATGAAGATGGCTAACGCAGGTTTAGGGCCCGTACCCGACTGAAGAGGAGGTTGATGCGTAAGTGCCATCGACTGGGGGAAGCGCTCTGTTCTGACGTGTGCAGGGATATTATCAACGCCGGCAAAGAAACCGTTACGCTCGTCCCTGGAGCGGCCACTTTCGACAGCAGCGAGTCCTTTGGCATGATCCGCGGTGGACACGTCGATGTGTCGATTCTGGGGGTGCGTAGAGCCACTGACTTCATCAAGAGTGAATGCACGCTGACTGGCTATAGGCCCTGCAAGTGAGCGCCAAAGGCGATCTCGCGAACTACATGATTCCCGGCAAGGTGTTCAAGGGGATGGGCGGTGCCATGGACTTGATTTCGAACCCCGACCAGACGAAGATTGTGGTGGCCACGAGCCACACGGCCAAGGATGGGTCGCCCAAGATCGTATCGGAGTGCAGTCTGCCCTTGACGGGTGCGAACTGCGTCAGCACCATCATCACAGACCTGGTAAGTGCGCTTGAGCGATGTTTGCTGCTTAACTGACTGTTATAGTGCGTCTTCCAGGTGGACCGGGCCAAGGGCCAGTTGCTGCTGACGGAGCTTGCCCCGGGGGTGGAGGTCGAGGAAGTCGTGAGCAAGACGGGGGCCAAGTTTAGTGTAGCAGAGGAGTTGCAGCTGATGGAGTAGGCGGTTCTACCGTATGCATTGTTCTATACCTGTGATTTACTAGATAAGCGCATATACTTGGTTCTATAGTCAGTTTTGCTCAGACACTTTGCAACATCCGATATGACTATCTGATCATCCTGGGCAGCGATTCTCTGCTTCTTCCATCTCTTCTCTAGAGCCATGCCCATCATACTGTGATCATATCCCACCCACGGCCAAATGACTAAACTTACCAGCCCGAATGCAATCAACACAGCCCCTGGATATATACTCATAACAATGCATATATACAACCAACGAGTCAGTTTTTTACAACTTCGCCGCAAACCCCGGCGCAAAATTCGACCCTCCCCCCTGGCCAATAGCCTCAACAATGCGATCCACACTCTCCAGAATCCACCTATTCCCCTCCTCACTCGCCAACCACTGCGCCCCAGCCTCCGTCTCGGCATCCTCCACCCACGACCCATCCTCCAGCGCCTTCCGCAGCCCAAACACATGCGAGAGCACCTGCGGCGCGACGCCCGTCTGCGCGCGCAGACACGCAACCGCCACGACCGAGGTCGCGACGCGGCCGACGGTTGCGCCCGTGGTCCGCCCCGCCGGGTCGGACAGCAGCGCGCCGTAGTTCGCGTGCAGGATGTGCACGGGCAGGTCCGGGTGCGAGTCGGCCAGCTTGTCGTACAGCTTGCGCTCGAAGGGGCGGTAGATCGAGTCCCAGAGGGCGCGGCCGCGCGCGCTGATGTCCGCGATGTTGGCCCGGGCTGGGGGTGCGGGTGGGCGTGCGCGAGAGCGCGTCGGCGACGGAGGCTGGGAGGCTCGCTTTGAAGGCGTTGAGGCAGTTGATCGTACGGGGGATGCCGTTGAAGCTGATGCATTTCAGGCCGACTTCGCGCATGAGCTCGGCGATGGCGACGGTTTCGGCGGGGGATTGCGAGTGCGCGGCCAGGTGGAAGAGGGCGGTTAGGGAGTCGGGGGAGTTCATGGTCATTGTTGCGGCTGTCTGGATGGATTCGAAGGTTAGTTTTTGTGTGGTTGGATTGGACTGTGTGGTTTCTTGTGGGGTGGATGGGACGCACCGACAGGGCGAGCCAGGACGGACGCGAGACGTTGTTGGCCACGGCTGTCTGCTGGATGTGCTGGTAGACGGATTGGATGTTGCGGGGGGCCGGCACAGTGTTGGGCCGTGCGGTGGGGGAGTTGATGAGGGCCTTGAGGCCGCTGGATAGCTTGGACATGGTGGTGGTGAGGTGGGAGATGTGGTGTGGGATGCGGGAGTTGGAGGAGCAGCGGAGATAATGTAGGTTCGGGATGAGGTGCCTCGGCGTCAGAAGTGGACTCCGACCGATACCAGCCGATGACGATACCGGCATTGCCGACATCGTGTTAGTGTCTGGAAGGTACTTTATGTATGTACTTGATAGTGAACTAGATATTGATGGATTCAACTAAAGCAGAGATCCGTGTTTCTACTATAAAAGGGAGTTAAAGATATCCACAAGGTGTCTTTACACTAGGTAACCCACAAGCGCCTCAACAATTCTCCGTCTCGACATTCGTCTATTAGAAAAGGCCATAACAAGCGCTACAGAAATAATATATCTACTTCAGGGTAAAGCATAGGCAAAATGTACTTATCAGGTAGACAACCCTGTGCATGTAATATTACCTCTGTAGTTGCGAGATATATGGCTTCTCCTTCATCCGGGGTATCCCCAAATAGCTCTGACAATAATTCTGCCTATTGTATTCGTCTATCTGTGTGTCTGACTGGATCGCTTTACGGCCCGGCGCGGAGACGCACCAGCGACTCAAGGTTCCGTAGATAAGATTAATGGCGCAGGTCAGCAGGTTGTATAGCTGCTTTTAATGGCCTACGCGTTTAGTGGGATTGGTTTTAGATGCCCAGCAAGATGGCGACAGAACGTTCCGTCTCTCTTCCGAGGAAGAGGGGGCTTGGGAGCAGCGGCCTTCGCTTCCTCGAACGCCTCCATCACTGGCGGTAGAAGTCTATAGAACTAGTTAACTCCAATGACTCATATATAAAACTAGATTATAAGGTAGGACTTACTGATTCCGGCGTCTTCTGCCATCTTGGACGGCCTCCTCTCTCAGAGGGAACTAGTTTCTCGCCTTCATGGGCCTTCGCGATGTGGTGGAGGAGATTGTTTCGGTTTGAGAACTTGGTCTAGAGAACTAGTTTAGCTGAATTTCCATATTGTTAGGGAACTACTTGTACTCTGTTCGTGCAGGCAGAAACACGGCAGTAGACCTCACCGGGATAGATAATGAGTTCACCGTTCTCCTAAAACCTAGTTAGTACAAATATCATGCTGCTTTCCAGAACTAGTTGTGCCGATAGACTAAGGGTTTCCAGAAACTTATCCCCAAATAATATATCTCAGTCGATGACTTACCGAGATCTCACTAGATGGTGTCTTGGGGGAAGATTGATTAGAACCACTGGACTTCGCTTCACTGAAAGTAGGCAGACCATCTGTGGGCGCACGGTTACCTACGGGTCTTGTGCGTAGGACAGGCGGAAATAGCGTATTAGTTGTGCTGTCCTTCCTCCAGACCGAGGGTTGATTTTGGCCCTTGTAGCTTTTGCACTGAGGGATCAGATTATCGGGCCAGGCTCCTGACTGGTGCCTTAGTGGTGGTTTCTGATATGGGTGCGGAGCTATGTAGTACTGGTTAGCCATATTCAGAGCAGGTCCACAGAAGATACTGACCTAAATTGGCTGGTAAAGCTCTGCCCGCACATCGAGCCGTCATGGTGCTACTCCTGTTTCTGCAGATCCACTATTCGATGTGGTGATTTCGGTAGGAAACGCTTGGATGGATCCGGCTTGTGGAAGAAGAAAGATTCATAGTCCCAGTCGTTTCTCTTCCTATACTATTTGGACTTTTTAGGCATTGTTATATCTGAGAAACAGAAGTTAGTTCAAGTAGCCCTCCCTTGGAAGGTGTACTCACATGTGGGAGACTACAGTGGGTAGAAGAGCCTGACAGTCCATGATTCGTAGTCCATTCTATAGAGGGCAGGAGAGGGCCTGCGAAAGAGAATATATACCGGGTGCCTGTAGAATGAGTGGGGAGAAGTAGGGGAAAAGGAAAGGAAAACCGAACAACTGCCTTCGTATAAGAATCTCTGTCCGTTGGTGAAGCCATGTTTGACACATTAACGTCGGTTTGCCATTGCACACCTCTTTCATGTCGCTCTACTGAGCTTTCCAAGTGACTGGCACCTTTCAACAACGTGAGTGACTATGATTATTTACTGAGTAGGGTACTGATCTACCAAGACTGCTAAGCAGTCGTCTTGGCTAATGCAAGCTTTCTGACAGTCCCGTGATCTGGGGTAGAAACGCGGGGAAACCCCAACCAGAACATGAGAGTCCACATTAGGAACTTAAAGTGAGTCCGTCGGGAGCAGAACTGGACGCCGATCGCCCGCCATATTTATCCCCTGGTCCCTGCGTCCACACCTCCCCCTTGCTTCACTCATCCCATTCTTCCCGGAGCTGGACGTCTGGAATCCTGATAGCTTTTCCCGTCTGCTCCCACTATGGATGACAGCAAGATTCACAGCGAAAACATCGAGGACGCCAAGCAGCAGTCCCTCGGTGAGATGACGGGGAGCGCTGAGGATGAAAAGAGGCTGACCCGAAGTATCCTGCTCAAATTGGACACCAGGTATGCCCATCCCGTTATGACCGTTCAGCTGTGATGGTATCTCTTGACAGTATCCCATACTAATGAATGTAGGATTCTACCCATCCTGGCAGTGCTGTTCCTGTGTTCCTTTCTCGACCGGACCAATGTCGGAAACGCAAAGATTCTCGGTCTCGAGGATGACCTCAACATCACCGGCCACCAGTACGACATCGGATTGACCGTCTTCTACCTGACCTACATCTGCAGGTGAGTCCATTGTCCCGTGGCTCTGAACAGAGCTGACGGCCGTGACAGTGAGGTGCCAAGCAACCTGATCATCAAAAAGGCTTCTCCCAAAATCTGGCTGCCGACTCTCACCGCCGTCTGGGGAATCATCACCATGTGTCTGGGATTTGTTCGCAACTTCGGATCCTTTGTTGCAGTCAGAGCGATCCTAGGAGTTGCCGAGGGTGGCTTGCTCCCGGGAATGGTGTGTATGTCCATGTCCGTTCAGGGGAGATACTGACTGTACATACTAGGTTTTGTATCTGTCGTTCTTTTACAGACGCGGCGATCTGGCCTTGCGCATTGGTTTGTTCTACACCGCGGCCTCGCTGTCGGGTGCTTTCGGAGGTGCGTCCCAAACAGATGCAGACGATGATGGGTTGGCTGACCTATGTAGGATTGCTGGCTCGTGGATTGGCAGAGATTGGCCCTCGCGGCGGCTTGGAAGGCTGGCGTTGGATTATGATCATCGAAGGCTTGCTGGTATGCAACCATCCCCCCGGTTCGAACATAACTAACACCTACAGACATTTGTCTGCGGTGTCTCAAGCTACTTCGGCCTTCCGAATAGCCTGGAAACGGCCTCTTTCCTGACGGTCGAAGAACGCGCGTACGCCCGCGAACGAATCCTACTGGATAACCCGTCCGTGCAGGAGAAGTATGCTTTACCTGTACCTCGACTTCAATGGCGCAAGACATGCTAACAGCCCAGTGCCCTGGCGGAGGAGCAAGAAACCCTCAAATGGTCCGAGGTGCGACGAGGCCTGCTAGACATCCAGATGTGGCTGTCCGCGACCGCCTACTTCGCCATCCTGTCCGGACTCTATTCGTTCGGCCTGTTCGTACGTCGCTCACAATCTCTCCCCCATCCCTGCGCAGCTAACACCCATAGCTGCCGACCATCATCGAAGAGAGCGGGTTCGCAACCGCCGCCAACCAGGTCCAACTGTGGACCGTGATCCCGTACGCCGTCGCCGCAGTCCTGACCGGTAAGTACGACCTCCCGGGACGAAGACAACGCTAACCTTGAGGTCCAGTGGTGGTGGCCTTCCTCTCGGACCGCCTCAAACTGCGCGGCGTGATCATGCTATTCACGCTCCCCATCGCGATAGCCGGGTACGCGGCCATCGCGAACATCGCCGACGCCCGCGTCAAGTACGGCATGACCTTCCTCATGGCGACAGGCATGTACGCCAGCGTGCCGTGCATCCTGGTGTGGAACTCGAACAACTCGGCCGGGCAGTACAAGCGCGCCACGACGTCCGGCATGCAGCTGGCTATTGCGAACTGCGGTGGTTTTGTCGCGAGTGAGTTTTTTTCTCCGGTGCGGACTGGCGGAGCACAGCTGATGAGTGGTAGCGTTTAACTATCCGAACCGCGATAAGCCGCAGTACCATCGCGGGCATACGGTTATCTTAGGGTTGTTGTGTTTTGCGTGGGTTATGTAAGTGCAAGAAGTGCTTTGGTGTTGGTGGTGAGGCTGACGTTTTAGGATTCTGTTGAATGTGCTCTACTGCGCTAAGGTTAACCGCGATAAGAGGAATGGGAAGTATGACCGGTTTGCTGGGTGCAATGATGATCGGGATCCTAATTTCAGGATGGTTTTGTAATGACTAGTCTATGTGATGATGATATGGTTGTTTTGCTTCGGGTAGGATAGGCAGGGGAGTATAGTACGAACAAGGAGAATGAAGATCACATTTGTCGGCCATTGGCACGAGTTATCGCACCAATTACAGCACAAACATCTGTAGAGCTCCTCGGCGTATTCTACTATTTTGATCTAGTATCTGATCTAGAGAAGGAACTAGGTAGATAACGATGTGCACCAGGAGGGGTTCGGGGTCGATTTCCCCGCAGAATCCCCATCCGGATGCAACTACTCGGACTCTGTCCGTGGGCATATATAAATTGGCATGATGTCCATACCGAGGATAAAGAAACAATCTTGAGCAGATCAAAATGTACATGCTTAAACCATCCATCCTGGCCCTAGCCACAACAGCCCTGGCCCAGACATCATGTCTCCCCGCCTGGTCCGCGCATACATGCCATCTCTTCTCCGAGTCCATGGCCTACCTCGACAGAATCTACGACCCAGCAGCGGGCTACGTGTATGACCCCAGCGCCGCGACCGCAATGCGCCACGACACAAGAACGTCAGTATGGTACGCCGTCGGCCTCCTGGCGCGCAACCAAGCCAACGACGTCGACCACGCCGCGACCATCATCACCAACGTGATTGCCGCGCAGTTTAAAGACCCCAACGACCAGTGGTGCGTCCCCCCTCTCTATCACCAGCTTCTCCACTGATAGTAGCCAGGTACGGTGACTATCAACAGTACCCCGAGGAGCCCACCGTCGGCACGCCCGCCTACCAGCCCATCATCTACGACACCTGGGACCCCAACTGGCGCGGCTTCATCGGGATAGCGTTCATCATCGCGCTGGAGGAGTTCGCGCCCCTGATCCCGGCGGATGTCGTGCAGCTGATGCACGCGTCGCTGTACAATAATACCGTGGGAGATAGCTATCGCGTCGGCGGCGTGGACGGGGATAACCTCTACCCGTCGTATACCAATCCAGTACCCCCGCCCTTCCCTCCACCACATCACTGCAAAGAAGAAAGACAGGCAGCTAACCAGGCAGGCCCTGATGCGCGCGCTGGTAAGCAGCTGGACCGGGCACGCCCTCTCGGACGCGAACATGACACACGCCGGCGAGACCTACGCGGCCGAGATAATATCCCTCTTCGACCGCGCGCACACCCTGTCCGAATTCAACAGCGCAACCTACACCGGCGTCTCGCTCATAGCGCTAACAACCTGGGCGAAATACGCGCCGCCGCACTCCGTCATGCGCACCAAGGGCCGCGAAATGCTCACGGCGACCTGGTCCACCATCGGAGACCTCTACCACGCGGATCTGAAGAACCTCGCCGGCCCGTGGGACCGGGCGTACGGCTTCGACATGCGGAAGTATTTCGGCATCATGGCGGCGCATATCTGGACGCTTGTTGGGAAGGAGGCGGCGCCGGTCGCGGACAAGGTGTATATGATGTCGCACAATGCGGATTTTGCGATTGGGCCGTTGGTGGCGGTGCTGGCGGGGTTTCATAATGGGTTTGTGCCGCGCGATGTGGTGGGTAAGTTGGGGAGCTTTTCGGGGGAGCATCTTGTCGAGGCGGAGGCGTATTCTGTGCCGTATGACTTTGAGCCGAGACGGGTGAGGGCGTGGCTTGGGGAGAGGGTGAGTATTGGGGCGGAGAGCTTTAATGAGAGTGTTGTTGGCGGGCCGGCGGTGAATGCGGAGACGTTTAATCCGGCGGTTGTGCAGTGGGATACCGGGGATGGAGTTGGGTGGATTACTGTATGTTTTCCCTTCGGAGGATCCTTCGGGGTATACATTGTTAGCGTGGTGCTGACAGTGACAGCTGTATGCGACAGAAAAAGCCCTGGATGTGGCCGTTGGTCCTGGGGTCTTGAATCTGACGTATCCCCAGGGGACGGCTGAGTCCCAGTTTCAGTTCCTGGTCTCGCCGTTTGCGCGGAAGAAGGATGTTGCTGGCTGGGAAGATCTTCCTGGAGTGAAGGTCTCTGTTTCTGGGACGGTGGACCTGACGCCGCTGGTGTCGTATAGTGCCAGTGATGCGACCATCAAGTATGTTGTTAGATATGCTGGCGTGGCTCTGCTAACGATGACAGTGACTTTATGTTCTGGAATTTCACTTATACGATGCCAGCCAATGCAACCTCGCTCCCGAGCATCTCCTTGACCATCGAGATGGAGTAGGCAGGTACGAATGCATTTGGTCTATAAAATCTAGATGTGATATAGACAGTATATCCGGTTATGTATATCCAATGAGACGTCTAGGTCAGGCAGCCCCCTGCGGTTCGGCCCGGCGCGAGGGCTCCCGGCCAGCAAAGCTGAGAAGCATCCCGATATCGTAGATGAACTTTAAGACACCTGCGATGGTGAAGGAGAGGCCAAACATGCCATGGCTGGACAGGACACCCGTGATGAGCGGACCCAGGCTTTGAGTGCACGTCTTGATGACATTGACAGAACCCATAATGGCGGTGCGCTTGTCAGCCGGAAGCGCCGCAGCTAAGAAGGCCGAGCGCGGCGCAACGTCCATGCTCTGAGAGCACGCACGGAGGATGAGAAAGGTCAGTGCCAGGGGGAGAGTGGACGGGACGGGGATGAGGGCGAGGCATATAGCGGATGGGAGGTGAGTGAAGACCATTGTCTTAAGCACGATGTTAGCTGCGCTCGGAGTGCAAGTGAGATGAACGCTACCTTGACGTTGCCAATGCGTTTGGCAATGGAGGATGCCACGAGCATGGATGCAGCGGAGATGAGGCTGGTGACGAAAAAGATCGAACCGAGTTGTCCTTCGGGAAGGGAGAATTTGCCCTTGAAGAAATAGGTCATCCATGAGCTGGTCGGATTAGCATTGCTACAAACAGGTTCGGACAGTTAACGAAGGACGCACAGTGAAGCCAGACCCGATGCGAAGGAGTCGAGGCCAAAGAGAATGAACAGGCGGATCACCAGAGAAACCAGGGCCTTATCCTCCAGGAAAGGGAAGAGAGGTTTCTTCTGGGGTTGTTGTGTGTCATTCTGCTCACCCAGAAGTGGCTGGGTTTCGTTCTCCTGCGTCGGCGCTGGTTTCTTCTCCTCTGCCTCGACTTTGCTGCTCAAGGAAATGGACAGAAGAAACTTGAGCGCCCCGATGACCGCATAAGCGAAGAAGATGACGCGACATGCGTGGACAAAATCCCAGCCTTTCGATGTTTGTAGAATGTTGACGGCCCATCCACAGGCCATCATGCCCAAAGCGGTGCCGGCAGTGCCGATGAGGGAATACCAAGCGAAGATGTCACTGAGCAGGTCATGATGGGTGAGATGAGCCAGGGTGGACTCTTCGACCGCCCGGAAGGGACCAATCTCATTTCCACTGGAAAGTCAGTGACTGACTGATTGATTGATGGGTAATGGAGAGAAGACAGATACCTCGGACTGATGACCCCCAGGACGGCGGCAATCAAAAGGACCCAGTAGTTTGCAAACAGGCCAAACACCACCCCGCTGGCGACCATCAGGGCGGATCCCAGAGCCAAGACGGCCTTGCGGCCCATGGCATCGGCGAAGAGCGTGAGGACAAAGCTGATGACCACATCGCCGACTAGCGTCAGGGTCATGAAGAGACCGATGCGGGCGTCGGAGATGCCCAATGCGGAGAGGTAGGAGGCCAGAATGAGAGTGGAGCCGCCATAGGCAAAGAGTCGGATCAATCGCTGGGCACAGAGCAGCTTGACGTCGCGGGAGGAAGTCCAGAGAGTGACGAGGCCGAGTTCATCGAGGATTTTTCTAGGCAACTGCATTTCGATGGGGGATATGCGCAGAGGTCAACCCGTGCGGGAGAAGATTGGATCATACAATTGAATCCAATAGGGGGTGTATTTGGGGTTCTGCGATGGGACGGAAGGGGAAGTGGAAGGGGAAGTGGAGCGAGGGGTGGAATGCAGAGGATGCAGAAGATGGATGATGATGGTTGATGGATGTTGATCGACGCCAAGCTTTCTGGTCCCGTCTAAATTGAATGAAGAAGGATCCACATGCAACACAAATGGAGTATTCATAATTCAGTGTAGTATTATCGAAGTAATAAGCAGTAATAGTAGTAATAGTAGTAGTTCTACTAAGTACTAGAGGCATTGAAGATCTATGCTGTACTATGGTTACTGTTACTACTCTAAAAGTCTGTTTTGGCTGATGAGTCAGCATCTTAATACTCTGTACTATTAACTCAGAATCTAGTAACGAGCTACTAATACTAATACTAATTACCTACCCCCCATTGGGCAATGCCTTCACCTTGAGGACAATGGAATCGAATCCACGGATAGAACACACATTGGATACTTCCTCCGCCCTCGGATCGCCGCTGATGTCAAACGGGCGGCGTTCTTTGTGTGAACCATACTCGGTAAATACCTACCACTGATCGACGATGAATCATCGACGGGCCACCGATCGACCCAAAACAGCTAGGCGCATCCTCCGAACTGGGATTTTGTGGGGTAACGCCCAAGCTCCAGTAGTCTCTTGTGTCTCTCTCTTCTTCTTCTTCTCCTCCTCCTCCTCTCCTCTCCTCTCCCTCTCCCTCTCCATCTCCGTCCCATGGTTATTCGCTTCTCTCTCTCCAACCCCCTCCATCCGACCTGCTGCTTTGTCCGTCTTTCCCATAGTCACACTCCCTCCGTTTCCCCTCTCTGGTAAGTCAACTCTCCCCCTCGAGCTCCTTTTCTGTCCTCCCACCGTTCTCTTCTCCCCTCTCTTCCCCCTTCCTCCTACTCCCCCTCTCATATACTCTCGATCAGCTCGATCAGCCCATTCTATGTCTCCCCATTCTTCCAGATCATAGACTACCCCTGCCGATATCCGATCAGCCCACCACACAATCCTCTTTACGAAACCCCTCTTAACCAGACGATCAGACGATCAGTCTCTCCTAGCTTCCACTAACGCCCTCTCACAGACTGTCTCTCCTTTCTTCCTCCTCCTGTCTCATCCCGTCTCGCCTACATCACTTGACGTCACTCTTATGATACCCTGAATCGACCTCTCACACCATCCCGTACATTCAAATCCTC
>NT_165927.1:0-208276 GCF_000149615.1 Aspergillus terreus NIH2624 | reverse complement strand
CTTTGCTGGACGAACTTCCGTCATGGCAGCATCTCAAGCTCGATGGGATCCAACTCCGCTAACGTGGAAGAGGCCGTGGCCGAAGACGGTGAAAGCGGGCCCTCGGGCGCCAGCTCACCCTTCGCCCGCCGCGTCTCCTTTGGTGCACAGGCTCTGCGCGACGCCCGTGCAGGCAGTTTGAGCAATGGTAGATACCCCTCTCCTGGGTCTCCTGTCTCCAGCGCACGTCGGAATGCTTCCTCCATCAGCAGCTCTTCCTCCCCCTACACCCCCACTGCTCCGCTTGCTGCAAGTACCAAAGCTGTCTCCCAGAACGATAGATCTAACCCGTCTTGGCGACCACTAGGCGAAGGCTTCAACTGGACCGAAGCGCTCCGGTCCCGGGCTGAGCGAGCCCCCTCCTTGGGTAACATCTCCCCCAATGCGCCGCCCGGCCATCACGCGGCCGCAATGAGCCCGTCGGGCCACCATCAACGGGCCGCATCGATTGCGACCATGGAACAGCCTTCCCGCGAGATGCCGAAGCAGCCCAAGCAGAATAAGCCGGACTTTTTCCAGGAGAAGATTCTCCGCGGGGATTTCATGGATTAGTCTTCGACAAGTTCATTGAGAGTTTACGAACGATCGGAGGGATTGCCTTTCTTATGAGTTTCCTTTCCTATGCCTTCTTTGGCGAGCGCTGCATGTTATGCAGGAGCCTGAGCGCCTGCAAAGCTTCCGAGCTCGATGTGCAGCAACGTTACGAGTCGAGTTGACCAAGTTCCCTCGCGAATGTCTTATCATTGATGTTTACCAAATTGGTTTGAGCACATACTGCACTTTATTCATGGGGGTTATATGTTTCAATCCGGAGCTGCTGGTCAGTCATATTGAAGGATTACGATTGAAAATGATGCATTTATTTATGAGCTGGAGGGATTATCTGGAAATATCTGTTGTATTTGATTCAGTTGATTATTCGCATATGATAGTGAGCCGAATGTACCTGTTAGCGATGACTTACTTCCTGGCAGTTGCCTAGGTAGTTAGACACTTGGAAATAGTCCCGCAGACAACAGTTAAATCTCTAGTATAGTCAAATAGAACGTAGATGAAACCAATACCAACAAAAACATTGGAACTATATACAATACAAACACTAGTACGGAATTCCGTTAGTCAACAACTGGAACTGATCGTATCCCTTGGTCGACACGCTCATGTACGACTTCCGCACCAGCTCGCGCATATACTCGGCCGCCTCGCGCTCACTCTTGTCGAGCACAAAGCGATCGCGGAAATTCTTCAGCGTATCGGGCTTGAAACATGGCAGCCCGCTATCCAGCATCAGCGACACAATATGCGCCAGCTTGCTGCTGTACGGCCGCGACGCCAGGAACGCCTTGACGACCAGCGCCTCAAACCACCGGTACGGCTGCGTGCTAGTGGGGTGGTGCGACCCGCCGCCGCCGGTGCCGGTGCCGGGGATGCCGCTGCCGCCGCCCTGGGCGGCCTGGGCGCCGCTCATGACAGCGACCATCTCGGAGGTCAGCTTGAAGGGGGCGCGCTCGAAGCGCACGCCACCAGGGGCGATGTCAAAGCAGAAGCCGAAGTCGATGTGGATGATGTGGCCGGCGTCGTCGACCATGATGTTGCCGTTGTGGCGGTCCTTGAACTGCAGCAGATACGAGATGACCGAGTAGGCGGCCATGCTCTTGACGAAGTTGGTGCGCGCCTCCTGGAAGCGGATCGAGTCTTCGCCGCCGTATTTCGACACGAAGTAGTCGTAGAGGCCGTTGACGGCCTCGCGGCCTAGCATGTCGCGCGAGATCGAGTTGGGGAGCACGTCGATCACGCCGCATCCCGGTGCGGTCGACGTGACCCGGTACGGGAACACCCAGACGTCGAGCCCGATGCTGGAGAAGATGCTGCGGAAGGCGGCGATCATCTGCAGCGCGAGCATGTCCTGCCGGCAGTCGTCGCCAACTTTGAAGATGGCGGACTGCCAGACCTCGTAGGTCTCGGTGTTGTCGTCTTGGGTGGTGGGGGCCATTACTTCGTTTCCGGTGGTTGATTGCGGTGCTGTGATTGAGTCCGGGCGCGCCCGTGTCTTTTGGATCCGGAATGTCGCCATGTACGGCGCTTTGGCGTGGCTTTGCAGCGGCTTGCCGGACTTGCGGTCGATGCCGACGACGACTCCGTCGGGATTGCTGGGGAGGTAGACGCCGACTTCGACCTTGATCTTGCGGAGCTCTTCTTCGATCTTCTCCTTCTTCTCGGGTTTGCTCTTCTTGATGTACGGCCGCAGCTTTCCGGAGATCCCGGTGATGTCGTTGAAGAAGGAGAATTCTCTCTCGTAGAACTCGCGCTCTTCGTCGCTGAAGCTTGTTACCAGGGTGTCCATGAATCTGTCTAATGTCGGCTTGAGGGGATCAGGCTGTTCGCACGTTAGTATGCTGTCTTGGGGGTCCTAGTGTCATCACTCACAATTTGAGAGTCCTCATCCTTGTACGAATTGGCCTTCATGTTCCAGATCACTTGGTGCGCGAACAGCTGGGATTGCTTGGCCGTCTCCATGATGTACCGCTCCACGTAACCTAGCGTATCGTATCTCAAGGCTTGAACCAGCTGAGGGACAAAGTAGAAGCGGACGTCGATGGAATGGCTCTCCATAGCCTTCATGGCGTATTGCAATATGTACGGATGGTTTCCGTATGCCGGCAGGAAGTATGTCAAGGCTTCGGTAGGGTTTACGGGCGCCCAGTACAATAGGTACTAAATAATCAGCCCTGGCCACCGACGCAAACGGGCGAAACGTACCTTCAATTGGAAAGACACATCCGAAGGGAGAGAGGTGCCGAACATGATCTCAAGGCTGCTGGCTTCTTCGATGACCTTCTCTGGGAAGTTGAGCAACAACCACCGAACATCATTCTTCAGCTTTGGAGACGGGAATCGGGCGGCAAGCTGGATAGCCAAGCCCGGGCTCTCGGCCCAAGCAAGCCACAGGAGAGACGTCACCTCCTAGAGTACCGTTAGCATTCGTTGCCAATTGATAAGTTCAGATACACCCTCGCATTCAGACGCACCTCCATGAGATTCCTGTTCCCAGATGGATGAGACATGTAATGCTTGCGCTCCGGGTCCAGCGGATACAGCCAAACCCTCAGACGGGACCTCTCATTCTCGATAAGGGCATGAAGGAGGTCCTGCTTCCCTTGCAGCGACTTATAGGCGCCACGGTTTTGCGAAGCAATTCCGGAAACGCTACCCAAAGCCGATACAACATCACTCAGGATCTTATCTTCCGCTTTGATCTGCAGTCGATTGCCTCCAAAAGACCATCTCGGCGGATGTTTGAACCAATGCAGCGCCGCGGACAGGATCTGATCTTTCAGCTTCCACGACGCGGCCGGGTCGGTCGAGCTGAAGTGCCCGAGTACCTTCAGACTGAAAAGAATGATGCGGAAGTGCAGTTCCCTAGATAAGGGATGGCCGGCCGTGTGCAAGAGGCCTACGGTTGTCCGGTCGATGAGTCGACCGAACAGGCGCTGATCTTGCACGTTACCCAGACGTATCGCGCTGTAGTGGCTCTCGAAGAATTGAAGCACGAGAAGGTGTGGCGTAAGGATATTTTGCGCCTTCTGTTGCTTGCTGAGCATCAGTGCCTTGTCTGTTGGCAAAAGCTCGATCTTGGCGTAGAGCGGATCGATGTAATCGAATGACGGGTCGAACAGTCCTTTGCGCCGCTCAATGGTCCTCTCCCAAGCTGTCATTACCTCCACCAAGATCTTCGGCTCGACTCTTGGGTTTTCGTTAATGACTCCCAACCAAAGGGACAGTCCGAGACTGATGGATTCTTTCGTAAATATCTCGAACGGCAATGCAACCAGGTAATGAGAGAGAGCAGGGTGGGTGTCCTCTTTATTGCACAGGAGTGCAGCAGCCTGTCGGAGAGTATCGCGAACTTCAGTGTGTGAAATCTCATGCCCTGATTTGGCATGTTCACATAGTTGGGACAGGGTTCTTTCCACGGTCTTTGTCGAACCCAACAGGGCCATGGAACTTGGAGCATGATGGAACCCTAAACAGCTCTGGATTAGCTTCCAGTACGTACGAGTATGGTCAGTATACATACCGTTGACCTTCGCCTGACCGTGCCCCGAAATGTTGGTCGAAAGAGCATCGGGATATCTGTACTTCTGACGCGTTGTATATTGAGCGATAAAGTCAGACGCAACATCAACTTTGTTATCTCCGTAGCTACCGATGGAACCTAATTGGGACTGTGTTAGCCCGGGCCATTGCATTCTCAGTACCAAGTGCACTTACCGAGTCGTTGGTCACTGTTAGGGACAAGGGCTCCCATATCTAGCGCAAAGGAGCGTCCCATTGAAACGTGGCCAAACTCAGTATTGACCTCGGAGACAGATAAATATGTCTGATTGACAATTAGCATCAATCCTTCATACTGTGTTTATGCCATACCTGAAGGAGCCCTTTAATATCTAGAGGAGCGATGTCCATCACTGCTGTCACCCACGCCCAGGCACGCTCAACAAGCATATCCAAGGTCTTCTTTCTGAAGTTGTAGTTATCAGGGAGGTCAACCTTGACGAGCCCTGTGGGGGAGGTGAAAGAAGATCGCCATTCAAACTCATCGAGTTCCTCTTCAAGGCACGAAGACCACATCACTGTCAGAAGTTCAAGCAGAGCAAACAGCGAGTGCTTCTCACAGAGAGCTGACGGGCACTCTTTTATGATCTTGTTCGCACAGAATACCGCAACATTCTGTACTCTTTCGATGCGATGGCAGCAAGCCACAAAGAGATTAGCCAGCTCCTTTGACAGGAACGGAATTGAGAAGTCTTCGTGTTTTTCAGACAGGGTCAAAGACAGATAGCATGCTACAATCTTTTCCGCAATTGCACTCATGCAGGAGGCCATCTCGACTGTGGTGAGAGCAGGGTCCCGGAAATAATGGAGGAACTTGGTACAGTCGCCCGACAAAGCTCGCAGGCTCTCTACCAGCATGGCCGCATTCAGGAAAACGGCCTTTGGGTAGTTCAACCGCTTGATGTCATGTTCCCGGCTCGGGAGCTCTGTCATCAGGACCTTCTTTTGCTCCAGCAAACGCTGTTGGCTCATTCCTCTCCTAAGAATCGTGTTGAGTTCCACGTCGCTCTCAAGCATCTCCATTCGATCTTCGGCGACAAGAGGGGGTGTATGTTTTGCAAGGAGGCGTAACTCCTTGAGGTGGCTTCGAGCGACGGCAGAATTGAGCGAGATTCCATGAACGGCAATATTGAACCAAGCATCACGGAACAAAGTGGTGACATCCTGTTCGTACTCCATCACGGGCCCATCTTCTTCACTGCCGTCCCCTGCCGAAGCGACAAGTAGAGCCAATGGCTTAATAAGAGGGACGATCTCATCAGGTGCCAGAACAAGCTCCTTCTGTCGCTCGCTCTCGAAATCGGGAGCGTCGCCTTTGTTCACAATGCTCTCCAGCAGGTGGATCAGATATGTCCTGTAAAGCGGGGAATGTCTCTTTAGAGTGGTTGACAAGGACGTCATTGCACTCTGGATAGCATTTGCGGTACCAGCATGTCCCTTGCTTAGCCCATCCCGGTAGATACGATCGTAAAATTTGAGTAAAAGGTGGAACTCCGCTTGGCCTGTGCTAAGAGCCAGCGAGGCGGTCTCCTTGACAATGCAGCAATCAACTGCAGCGTTGACCTTTCCTATCTTCTGCAGCAACATGGACTGGGCGAGAGCACTGATTTTCTCGTCGTTGCAACTCGTCGCAATCGTCACGATGGCATGAATGACGTTTTTGTACGGTACGGTGCCCTCCTCACCATCAGTTGCGAGGGACACAACGCTAGCACCAAGTGCACCATTTGCCTCGCCGGCGTGAGCATGGTATGCTTTGTCCGTGCCCGAGCCTGGGCTCAACACATTGCCCAATGAATATAGGGTCGTGATGACAGCATCCTCAGACAGAATACCGAGAGCCTGAGCGAGGCATCGTGCAGCAACAGACCCAGTAGGTTTCGCGGGAACGCTACCTTCCACGATAAACCTCAGGAGAGACCGACTTCCTGACGAGGCATTGTTGAAGGACATCCGTGCGACGATTGCAATACTCTTGAGAGTTGCTGTCGCCAACTCTGCGCACGACATCTGATTGGGATCAATCAGCGTGTCCTCCAGCCACGAAAGGAAATCTTCGCTGCTCCCTTTGTCTTCGCTCAGAAGGACACAGTGAAGAAATCCAATCAAGGCAAATGTCTTTGTAGAGAAAGTGAGTCGCTGTTGCCACGGGGAGCCCAGCTGCAGATAATCAGACCCGTCCTCCAAAAGCTGGATCTGCTGGGCAATAATTTCTGTGACCCGGTCCACAAGCGCCTTCTCGGCATGGTCGTTGCTCCTCGCAATCCCAACGCCATCCATGTAGTCGTCCAGGAGCTCATCGTCCGATAGGTTTTGCGCCCCGATAAGGGATGTCATACAAGCCTTGACGAAGCGCATGAACCCTTCCTGCAGCAACATGGCTCCCAGAGGGCGCCCGTCGCTCGCATACCGTCGGGTATACCTCCTCCAGTCCCTGAGCGCCAAGTCTGGGACAGCCGCATTGCGCACGGTCGAAGACGCAGTCTCGATCGCAACCATGAAAGGTTCGGACAACATGGACCGCATATGGTCGACGATGCGCAGCTTCTCTGTCGCATACCAGAATGCAGTATACTTCGCCGCCGCCTCCAAAAACCCCACCAGAGAGACGGTGATCGATAGCACACTAGCACATTCGTAGCCCGCGCCATGCTTGACAGCTCCTTCATCGTAGGGTCTGAGAGGGACGGCCGCTTTGACAGCTTCGGCGCAGTTATATACGTAGTCGTTCAGGGCCTGGTGAACGGTCTCTCGCAGAGCGGGGTACTCGGATCCTAGGAACAGCAGCGCGGACGTAAGGTTATACGTGAGGGATTCCCAGGGCGACGGCTTGATGTTGTGTAGAAACGGCGATTGGCGGAAGAGCTGGCTGTGGGACTCGGGCAGATACTGGGCGAGTTGCGAAACGAGTTTGGAGGCGTGTTCGTACTTCGATACCGAGGAGGAGGCCTTGCACAGCGCAATGAGGACATCTAGCTCTCGAATTCCCTACTTTGGTCAGACTATCCGATCAAGACAGTAAAAGGGCATGAACGAACCATGGGAATCCGCGCGGTAGGAGCCTGGTTTTGTAGGACGCCATTGAGTCCATTCGCGTGGGCGGTAGACGATTGATAGTGGGTAGTCAGTCGTACAAGGTCGGTCTCGTCGTTTTGCGGCGCTGCGACTGCGAGGCTTGCGAGCTTGGCCAACGCCTTGGACCGAATGTTCTCCGGTAGGCTGGCAAGGAATTAGTCCGGGCGCATCGATGCGTCTTGGGAAATTCAAGCACTCACTCTGACATTGTAGGAGAGCCCAGGACCAACACACAAGAGAGTTGGAGGAATATACTCCGTCCGTAATTGGGCTCCAACCCCTGGACGTCAGCGGAGGGCGGGAGTCTATGTAATTCCGAAACGCCGCCCCCGGATCCACATGGCGCCCCGGTTTCCTAGGTCCTCGGTGTTCTTTGAAGAATCACAAGAGAAGGAAGTAAGAACCTAGATCGAAGTGATGAATGTTGATAAAAGCGGGTTAGTGGAATTTCGTGCTTTGGAAGCTTTTGGGTGTTTTTTCGATAATTATGTATCTTTTGGTGAGGGAGGAATTAACATAGAATTTTGAACTGAATGAATGGAAATAAGAGAGGGCGAAAAAAAAAAAAAGTCATATGGAATTGATATTCTTGCTACCGATATATATTGTCTTGTTGGACCTTTTGGTAGGAATCGGTACATGGATATATATCATGGCCACTACTCTACCCAAGGTACACACGGTAACACCCATAAACACAGCTAACTAACTAGATCAGTGCTTTCGCAGACACCAGAAATCCATGGATACACAATGAGTCAAGACAAAAGCAATATTCTGATGACTTCTACGTGACCTCGAGGTACATGGATCCCCTGCACCCTAGTGTTTGGCAGGAAGTAACTCTGAGGTACCGCTTGGCGGTGGAAAGCTAGACCGTCAATGGACGCGCCTCGCTCCTTTCTGACTCGAGACCAGGATTATCGGCCACAGCCTCGTCTCTTTCTCTCTCTTCTGCCCCCGACTCACCTTTTCTGCCAAATTCTTACTTATCGCTATTTTACCAATCGATTGTCCGAGATCTCAATCTATCCTCGGGGAAATCCCGTGTTTGTTTGGGTCCTAATTCCCAATTACTCACCTCCGGCGTTCCCTCCGCTATCGCCTTAGTAGCACAAAGCATGCTAGATCTTGGGAAAATCTAATCATGGTGCCCAAAAATGAAAAGAGCTCCCTCAAGCGTGGCAGAGTCTGTCTCATCCCCGTTTCTTGCCCTCCAGATGGCTAACCTGCTTTCGCGCTATAGGGTACTGCCGACAGCGATTCTCAAGACCAGAAGAAGCCCCGGCGATCTCAAAGAATAACTTCGCAAAGCCAGAAACAGGCCACCCCGGTTAGCGCGTCTTATCTGCCGACACCACTCACACAGCATGATTCAACGGCGACAGACACCCGAAAGGAGGCCACCGCAACACCTCCGCACCGTCCCAGTCAGGCTCGCCCTCAGACCCCAACCCATTCGGACTCGCTCGGACAATGCTCTTCACCTCCGGGAGACACCCAGGCTCTGTCCCAGTTTGTGTATCCTCCGAGGTCCTTTGCCAACGAGGTGGAGGATGAAGTCGCCGAGGGCGTATGGGGCTATTTGATCCCACTAGATGACAATTTCCGAGATATCCTGGTGCTGAGGAAGCGGGACACCTGCGGCCAAAGAGAGGACTCCAAGTGCAAATCGGGCAAGGAGCAAGGCAAGACCTCAGCATCTAAACAGGGTAAACAGGGCAACAAATCGGCTCCGGGAGGTTATCTTGTCGGTCGTCACCCGGAATGCGGTAGGATCCTTTCCCGACGAAGCCCTTCTCCTAGCCTGACGATCGCCAGATCTTGTTCTCAACGTTCCCACCGTATCGAACCGACACTTCCTCATTTTCTCGGAAAACCGAAAAGGCGACTCCATTGCCGTCCTGGAGGATCTATCCAGCAACGGGACGTTTGTCAATGATGCAGTTGTTGGACGGAATAAACACCGTGAGCTCGAGGATGGCGACGAGATCACAATCTTGAACGAGGCGAGGTTTGTCTTTCGGCAACCCCAGACCAGAGACACCAATGGCTTTCGACAGCAGTACCGCATCTTTCGACAACTGGGCAAAGGTCATTTTGCAACTGTCTACCTCTGTGTTGAGCGGGCCACCGGGACTCAGTATGCAGTGAAAATGTTCGAGAAACGCCCTGGTGACTCCCAAAAGTCTCAGACGGACCCTCTGCAGCAAGAAATCGGCCTGTTGATGGGAGTGAACCATCCAAATCTGCTGTGTCTGAAAGATACTTTTGATGAAACTGACGGAGTGTATCTTGTGCTGGAGCTTGCTCCCGAGGGCGAACTTTTCAACCTCATTGTCAGCAAACAGAAGTTTTCGGAGAAGGAGACGCGTCATATTTTCCGTCAGCTTTTCGAGGGGCTCAAATACTTGGTATGACCGGCATCTTTTGAGTAACAGAAGCATGCTCACAGGAACAGCACGATCGGGGAATTGTTCATCGAGACATCAAACCCGAGAATATTCTGGTGGCAGATAAGAACTTGACCGTGAAGTTGGGCGACTTTGGGCTTGCCAAAATCATCGGAGAAGACTCCTTCACTACGACTTTGTGAGTCTAATTGCTGTCCTCTTGGGACCTTCCGGCAGATGCTAACCATCACGACAATACGATAGATGCGGAACCCCAAGCTGTAAGGAACTCTCCAAATCCTCTACTTTCAATACCATGCTGATATGAGTTCTGTAGATGTGGCTCCGGAAATCTTACAGGAATCCCGTCGCCGCAAGTATACCAAGGCGGTGGATATCTGGTCATTGGGCGTTGTTCTCTACATCTGCCTTTGTGGATTCCCTCCTTTCTCGGATGAGCTTTACACGCGCGAGAATCCATACACGTTGGCGCAACAGATCAAGATGGGACGTTTTGACTACCCCTCCCCCTATTGGGATTCAGTTGGCGATCCCGCTTTGGATCTCATTGACCGGATGCTTACAGTTGATGTGGACAAGCGGATCACGGTGGATGAATGTCTGGAGCACCCATGGCTGACAGGCAAAACTCAGAGTCTTACGGACAGTACTGACGGGCTTACCGGAGCATTGGGACAATTGGATTTCTCCAAGCGCAAAGTCGCACGCGAACGCACGCTGCTCAGTAGCATCAACGATGCGGCGTTTAGTGAATGTGGCGAGGGAACTGGCACACCCGTCAAGGTCTTCCACAAGAACAATGCCGGAAAGCGCATGCACAACCAGCCGATCACTTCGAACCAAGCAACCCCTGGAGGACAGACTGCGCCTCAAGACTTTGTCAACCTGGGCGAGGGCGGAGACCCGGTTCTATTTGAAGAAGACCCGACCAGTCGATACAAGTAGAGTGGTTTGATGGCCGGTGGGCGTCATTCTAATTGGTTCATAGACTCTGTGATGCTGTCTTCCTTTTGTTAGGTTTATGTTGGAGTGGTGTCTGACGACGAGGTATTCGGGATGGCGCCATGGGGACAGGATGATATTCCAGGACGACATTGGTATTAGTGCTAGGTGTAAAAAGTAGGTAGATCCACTGGAAACGGTAATGCAATTCATCATGAGATTGCATTCGACTCCAAACTTCAGGCAGTCATTTTTACTATGTTCTTAGCGTGTTGATAACTAGAAGTAGACTATTATCAACAGGCCACCCTAGATCGGCTGATGCAGGCACAGCCGAAGTGGCGTGATGTGAAATTGCCCCGGGTGTGATTCGCCGCCGACTTCCCTTCCCAGGGGTGCTTTTCACCCAAGCCACTCTCCCAGCCGGTTCGTCCGGTTTGTCTAGACTCCTTCGGTACTAGACCCAGCTTAGTCAGAAACTGGACCCCTGGCGCGGCGTTCTTTTTTTGAGAATTCATCTGCGACTGCGTATTCCCGTATCGCGCGCCCCATCTCCCTATTACGACGACTGCCACGGCCTCTCTTGAAAAGGACCCCCTTTCTCGTCCTATCGGCTCCCATCGCGAGCTTCACAGGAGGGTGCCTTCATATGAGACACTTGTCCTTCTCTGTTAACGTCCTGCATCGCTAATTCGCCTCGTTTATTTGTTGTTCTGAAATCATGGGTGTGTTTGCCGACATTATCGGCACCCTCTGCGAGCATTGCTCGACCCTCTCGATATGGGCTTTGGGGGGAGCCGTCCTGTTGGCCGTGTTTGTCCTGTCGGTCGTCATCAACGTCTTGCGACAGCTCCTATTCAAGAACCCTCACGAGCCTCCGGTGGTGTTCCATTGGGTCCCCTGGATCGGTAGCACAATCAGGTACGGCATTGACCCATACAAGTTTTTCTTCGAGTGTCGCGCAAAGGTTGGTCTCCTCACCAAACGAAACTGTCCGAGCGAATGGTTGGATTGACTTGGTTGGGTAGTACGGCGATATCTTCACCTTTGTCCTCCTGGGAAAGAAGACGACAGTGTACTTGGGAACCAAGGGCAACGACTTCATCCTGAATGGCAAGCTCCGTGATGTCTGTGCGGAGGAGGTCTACTCGCCTCTCACGACCCCTGTCTTTGGTCGTCATGTGGTTTACGACTGCCCCAACGCCAAACTGATGGAGCAGAAGAAGGTAGCTCACGCCTGGAGCGCCCCAGCCAAATTGCTTCTCGCTGACTCGTCTAGTTTGTGAAATTCGGTCTCACCTCCGATGCACTCCGCTCCTACGCTCGCCTCATCACCGCCGAAGTCGACGATTTCGTCAAGAACAGCCCGACATTCCAACAGCCGAAGGGAACCTTCGACGTCTGCAAGACCATCGCGGAAATCACCATCTATACTGCTTCGCGTTCCCTTCAAGGAAAGGAGGTCCGCAACCGGTTTGATTCCACCTTTGCCGAAATGTACCACGATCTGGACATGGGCTTCGCTCCCATCAACTTCGTCTTGCCCTGGGCTCCTCTCCCCCACAACCGGAAGCGGGATGCGGCGCAGAAGAAGATGGCAGAGACCTACATGGAGATCATCAAGGAGCGTCGCCAGGCGGGTGGCAAGAAGGACTCGGAGGATATGGTCTGGAACCTTATGTCGTGCGTCTACAAGGATGGTACCCCGCTGCCTGACGAGGAGATTGCGCACATGATGATTGCGCTTCTCATGGCTGGCCAGCATTCGTCTTCGTCTACCGCCTCCTGGATTGTCCTGCGTCTTGCCGAGAACCCCGAGATCACGGAGGAGCTTTACCAAGAGCAGTTGCGCGTGCTGGGCTCGGATCTCCCCCCGTTGACCTGGGACAGCCTGCAAAAGCTGGACCTCCACGCCAAGGTGATCAAGGAAACCCTGCGGATCCACGCTCCCATCCACTCCATCATGAGAGCAGTGAAGAACCCGATGCCCGTGGAGGGCACTCCCTATGTCATCCCTACCTCTCACAATGTGCTGTCTTCGCCTGGTGTCACGGCCCGGTCGGAGGAGTACTTCTCCGAGCCCCTGAAATGGGATCCTCATCGCTGGGACGAGACCGCTGCGCCGAGTACCGAGGAGGAGGAGGAGACGATCGACTACGGTTATGGTTTGGTGACCAAGGGTACGAATAGTCCGTACCTGCCATTCGGTGCCGGCCGTCATCGCTGCATTGGTGAGCAGTTTGCCTATGTCCAGCTTGGTGCCATCACCGCCGCGCTGGTGAGACTCTTCAAGTTCAGCAACCCCCCGGGAGCCAACAAGCTCCCCGACACAGACTATTCGGTAGGTTACTTATCCTTCAAGAATCAGTTTTTCTATTTGAAGCTAACGGACGAAGTCTCTTTTCTCGAAGCCTCTCGGCAAGTCGTACGTGCAGTTCGAAAAGCGCGAGACCAACACCAAGGCCTAATAATATCTCATTGCATGGGAACACACTTAGCTTATGGCCTCGAGTGGTTGAGTTTAGATGACTGGAGTTCTTCTATCAGCAACTTCTTTCCCCGAGAGGTTGTACATGACGATCGGATCTGTCCTTCTTGAACATGTCTATACCTATACTTTTAATCACGCACTGTACTACAAGCAATGAATAGAAAGGATTTTGCACTATATCCATCCTACACAATGATGGACTAAATATAAACCTGGGAATTTATTGGCTCTTTCCGAGTATCAGTCTCCGGTCCACGACCAAATAGTACATAATAGATTCAACAATGTATAATACAGGCAATTGATGTCTTACAACGATGAATGAGGCTCAACCCAAATCAACCATTCATGCAGTCCCCTTCTTCCTCTCCTCGCTCCGCTTCTTCGCCCGGACTTCAGCGCGTCTCCTCTCTCCGCCATCAACCTTGTGCCCCAACTTGTCCTCCCACATGCCCTCCTGGATCTTGATGACAGCCGCACTGCCATTGGTCCCTTTCAACGGCTGCAAAAACGGACCCCGTACCATCGACCCATTGTGAACCTTCATGTGCGCGAATTTCTTGAGCGGTTTCGACGGGTCGTGCGTATACGCGGTCGCATCAGGCGGGAGGTTCACGACGACCTTACGCATGCCGGGCGACAGCGTGGCCGACGCAGGCGCCGTCTCGCTGCTCTGGCCCGCCGAGTCCAACGGCACCTCCACCACGCGCAGCTGCGCCGCCCCGTCCACCACATGCTCGAGATCGCCGCCCGGCCCGTACGCCCCCTGCCGGAACTTCTCGCGCTTCCGCAGCAGGTACCGCCGTTGGCGGGCGGGCTCGATACCCAGATCGCGGAGCTCGCTCGAGCTGAGCGTGAAGAGCTTCTCCCACGAGGGCAGCTTGCTGGCGTGCTTGGACATGCCGCGTCCGATCAGCGTGAGGAAGGTCTCGACGTTTGGGACGAAGGGCGTCGGTGCGGGGACGGGCGTGGGATTCGTCGTGTTTTTGTGAAAGCAGCGGATGCAGGTTTTGCTGATGGTGAAGGGGCGCAGAAGGCGCGAGGAGAGGAGCGTTGAGTTGCGCATCGCTGCCATGTTGGGTTGTTCGGGGACTCGTTCTGTTCCCTTCTGTTGTGGATTGGGTTGTTGTGGGTGGAGGGACGGACGAGGGAATGTGTGCGTGTGTATGGGCGAGATATCCGGTGCAATTGTGGAATGGATTATATTGTAGTCGATGTCATTGTCGATTGGGTCGTGGAGCTGGTGCTGTTGATGGTGTCCGCTGTGTTGCTGAGAAATTTCGGCGATGTTGCGGGATTAACAAAACTCCGAGCGGTCTGCCGATCCTCCAGTGTAGTTACTTTACTTCCGCACCTCGAAGCGCATCCTCTTGACAGATCATTATTCTTAACCGCGCGATCTTCTGAGAGGAGTCTGAAGCTTATGCTTCACTATTGAAGGGATTCAATAGCCCGGATCACAACAATGCGCAGTCAATAACTCGTTGGTAATAAGCTACGAACAGCGTCTTCGTCACGTATTCTGAGATCGGCCGCTGCCTTGCCACGATATGAACCT
Organism: Aspergillus terreus NIH2624; assembly: GCF_000149615.1. Taxonomy (NCBI): domain Eukaryota; kingdom Fungi; phylum Ascomycota; class Eurotiomycetes; order Eurotiales; family Aspergillaceae; genus Aspergillus; species Aspergillus terreus. Next base: position 193,641 of record NT_165927.1, on the reverse strand, counting down.
TTTCGGACAGAGTGACAAATAAGCCCAGACATCGCACTAATGGCTGTTTCACCACTTCCTCCTCAGTCTCCCGCAGCGGCGGCGTCATCTGCCCATGCAGAGGCGAAACTGAGAAATGTTGCGGCTCAGGCCTCGCTCAACAACTCCCGCGGGAGTATCCCTTCCCCGCAGCCCGCGCAGGATTCAGATCGTGAACTCACAGAGCAATTGAACGATGAAGTGCGGAACAAATATATCAAAGGTGGAGTCCATTCTTGGTGTTACTCTCGCGCGTACTGTTGAGCTAACGAACGGCCGGTCTATAGATAAGAAGCTCGGAGAGGGTACATACGCCGTCGTATACCTGGGACGTCTCCGGGCCGATCCATCTTCCCATGTCGCTATAAAGAAAATCAAGGTCAACGCCGATTTCAAGGACGGGCTGTCGATGGACGCCATCCGCGAAGTCAAGTATCTCCAGGAACTCGCCCACCCGAACATCATTGCGCTGCACGATGTCTTTTCTTCGAAAGATCAAAATCTCAATCTGGTGCTCGAATATCTGCCGCTCGGGGATCTGGAAATGCTTATCAAAGATGGAAACATCCACTACGGTGTTGCGGACGTCAAGGCTTGGATGGGCATGCTCGCGCGCGGGGTCTGGTTCTGCCACGAGAACTTCATCCTGCACCGCGATATCAAACCGAACAACTTGCTGATCGCCTCCGACGGTGAAGTCAAACTGGCCGATTTCGGTCTGGCGCGGTCCTTCTCCGACCCGTACCTGCGAATGACCCATCAAGTGATCACGCGTTGGTACCGGCCTCCGGAACTGCTGTACGGGGCTCGGTTCTACTCTGGCGCCGTCGACGTCTGGTCGATGGGCATGGTGTTTGCGGAGCTGCTCCTCCGCGTGCCCTTCGTTGCGGGAAACACAGATCTGGACCAGATCTCGAAGATCTGCGAGGCGTTCGGCACGCCGACGGAGGACAACTGGCCCGGTGTCACCAAATTACCGAATTATCTACCCCCCGATAGCAACCACGTCGTGCCGCTGCAGGGCCGTGAGTTCTTCCTGAGACAATTTCCCACGGCTGGTCCTGTGGGCGCGGATCTGCTCATGTCGATGTGTGCGTTGGACCCGAGGAAACGGAGCACCGCATGCCAGATCCTCCAACATGGCTGGTGGTTGACGGAGCCGAAGCCCACGGACAAAGAAAACCTGCCGCGCAAATCGGGTGGGACGAAGAAAATGGGCGATGATCTCACGCGACGCGGTGGAGAGATTGATGATACGACTTTTAAGAATGCGGCGCGACAGCTAGATTTCGGTGCGATGCGATAAGAGCGCCTAGCCGAATGACATCTGACAAACGGAGCTAGCTGGCTGTCTGACTAAAGTACGTACCTAGGTAGAGAACGTGCCGCTTGGACCAGGACGAACGACGGAGATCGGAAAAAGGGATAGCAGACGGTATTGGCGATACATCAGATACATCGGAGCTCCTGCGCGGTGCTGTAAGGGCGTACCTATCAGATTATCTGCCTCCAAAGGATAGACGCCTTTGCACGCCCCCTGAAACCGCTCTCATGGGGATAATCTCCCATAAATTACCGCTAGTCTTGGATCAAACGGCGATTCACCAACCATCAGGCGAGTTGACAGGGAGCAGACTGCGTGCCAGATAAACAAACACCCCCGGTGGGGCGTCAATCATCATTTCAGGAGTTCTCGGGCGTATCCATCTGATATAGTTACAGAGGACCTTTACATACACCCGGCCGATGTGGGAGCAGACAAACGAGAGAGCTGCGAGGACAATGAGATTGTTGACGTTAGGGATAGTAATTCTCATTTCTCTCTTATTAGAGGCGTATAATATGGAAAAACACTAGAACACCCACCATAACAATAATAATGACAAGTACCTTAAGAAGAACTGTCTAGTAAGAAGGGTTATTTTTACTCCGCTCCCCCCTCGAGGCCATCAGCGGCCAGACTAAGACAGGAAAAAAGACTAAAGATGATCCAAAACATCCCCAGGTCGCCCTGCACTTCCTCTCCTTCCTCTGTCCTCCTTCGTCCCAATCCTACTCCCACTCCTACTAACTAATACATTATAATAATACTCTCCCCTCGTTTCTTCTGTCCTCCCTCCTCCGTCGCCATCCCTCCTCCTCGTTCTCGCCCGACCTTCGGATCGGCGCCGCCACTGGCGAAATCTTCCACTCCGCCATCACGGTTCGCGCTATCGCCCCGTTCGTTACCCCCCCGGGAGCTCCGTGGAAGCACACACTCGCGCGCTGTGTTCGGATTGAAGTTTCCAGAGCACTATCATGAAATAAACGACAGAAACCATCAACGACGTTGGATCGCATGCGGTAGAGCCCCTCAGGGATCTTCAACTACCGAATTACACCACGTCCCGGCAGATACTGCAGGTCTCCATGATCTTTGCACAACACAACAATAACCCCTTCAGAAGAGTCGACTTTCATCAATCTTAGGTGAGTGTCCTGGACAGCATCTCGTCTTCTTTCCACGTGCTATCGGGAATGAGTCGCCTCGGTCGATGCGCGGGGAATGCAGAGATAACCTTCTCTGCCTTAAGCTCTGTGCAGAGAATGCACCGACATTCCTGATCCATTCCATCCTACACTCATCCAACATGGTCGCATTCGCGCCGAATCTCGGTTCATTTTCATCTCGCTAATAATGATGTCGACTTAGTTACCCGTCCTCCGTCCTGCCATCCACGGATCGCCCCTAACCAGAACCGCACCTGGCCTGCGTATGGCTATTCCCCGCATTTGAAACTTACCGACATCAGCCTCTCTCGTTCGATTAGAAATGTCTACCGTATCGCAACCATCCGGCGCTACCGCCAGCCCGTCCACCGGTTCCTTGCCCACGTTGCCCGCCCCCAAATCACGCAAGAGCTTCCCCGTGTCGGCCGACTCCTCCCGCGTCTCTTCTCCGTCTCACTCCGCGAAACTGCGTTCGCCATCCAGCCCACGACCAACGCTGACCAGATCTTCGTTGTCGAATCCGGCGTCGACTCTGAGCGCCTCCCGGTCGATCCCCGGCACCCGGACCCCGAGCAGTCCAGAGAAGTCCCTGCGGAGGACGATCAGTATCGCGGCGTTTCCCCAACCTCCGAAAGCGGGAAGCCGCTCATCCACCGCATCGTCCGCCTCGGGGATCCCGGGCATCCACTCATCCGGCAGTGTGAAAGTCAAGGGTGGCTCCAGACTCAGTGTCGGTACCACTAGCAGCTACCGCAGTTCCAAAGCCTCCTCCCTGCTCAATGGAGGCGAGGGCAAAATTGCGACGGCCGCGGATGCTCGTGAGCATGACGCTTCGCCGCCGCACAGCCGAAGCTCGTCGGCGCAAGGCTCCTATTCAACCAGCGCAACGACCTTCGAGGATGGAGATGAAGCGACCGGCACGGCCAAGACCAGTTCAAAGGCGAAGGAAGTCAAAGGGAACGTCATTGTCAGTGTGCGAGTACGACCTGACGCTAATGGGAGTGACGGCGCAAAGGCCAGCGGCGAATGGATCGTCGATGGTCGCCGGGGATTGATTTCTCATCACGGAAAGGAAGCGGGTGATTATTACTACGGTAAGTCTTCATTTCTGTTAGTTGGCGCACCATGCTGATTGTCTGATTACTCTAGATAATGTCTTTACTGCTCACGAGCATAATTCGCGAGTCTATGATTCGGCCGCCAAGCGCCTCGTGAGGAGGGTAATGGAGGGATACCATGGGACAGTTTTCGCCTACGGTATGACTGGAACTGGAAAGACCTTTTCCATGCAGGGAACCGCAACCGCCCCGGGTGTGATCCCCCTCGCGATCACGGATATCTTCTCTTTCATCAGAGAAACGCCGCATCGCGAGTTTCTGCTCCGCGTCAGCTACCTGGAGATCTACAACGAGAAGATCCACGACCTTCTGTCTGCCTCCACCTCGGGCGGCACAATGGCTCAGCAGGAAGAGATCAAATTGCGCGAGGACAGCAAACGAGGCGTGTACGCAACCCCTTTGAAGGAAGAAATCGTGCAAAGCCCCACACAATTGCTTCGCGTCATCGCGCGCGGTGACCATGCTCGGCGCACGGGAAGCACGCAGTTCAATGCTCGCAGCTCCAGAAGTCACGCGGTGGTGCAGATTGTCGTGGAAAGCAGAGAACGCGCCCCAACCGGTCCCACGCAGGACCGACGCTCCGGAATGGCACCCGGGGGTGTCCGAGTGTCTACTCTCAGTTTGATCGATCTTGCTGGATCAGAACGCGCTGCAGATGATAAAGAGCGGCGCACTGAGGGTGCACATATCAACAAGAGTCTTCTTACCTTGGGGAATATTATCTCCAGACTGTCGGAAAGCAAAGATAAGTCGGGTGCAGCCGACAAGGAGGGAAGACATCTACCATACCGTGACAGCAAACTCACGCGGCTGCTGCAACCGGCGCTGTCTGGAAATTCGCTGGTTAGTATCCTCTGCACCATCCAGCTGGGTAGTGCAGCAAACTCCCACTCGGGCGAGACCCTCAACACTCTAAAGTTTGCCGCGCGTGCCAAGAACAATATCGTCAGCCATGCCAAGAGAGCGGAAGAGGCTTACGGTAGTGGCGGCGGTGATGCCGGTAGTCGGGTGCTTCTGGAACGTTACCGGATGGAAATCCAGGCCCTTCGTGGACAGCTCGAAAGCCAAACCAAGGCCCAGGCTGAGAAGGAACTCAAATTGGAAGAGCAGCAGCTGGAAAAAGAGGCACAAGCGCGGCACGAAGAGCAGATGCTCGAGATGCAGCTCGCTCGGACTGCGTTGAAGGAGAGGATCGAACATTTGAATCGACTTATATTGAGTTCGAAGTCGACCGGGGTGAATATTCAGGGCAGCATGTCCGCACTCGGTCGACTATCACGGATGTCGTCTTTGGCGGAATCCGGCTCGCGGTCGTTACGATCCTCCGTGAGTCAATCTACATTGGGGGCGTATGGCGGTATGCGGCCAATGTCTTTCCTGTCCGTCAACAGCAATGACCCGTCTGTCTTTTCTGGCGGACCGATGAACAATGATGACGATGATATGGGCGAGTTTGCCGACGGGAAGGCCAGCGCGCAACGACAGATTGCGGCCCTCCAGGCTGATCTGAGCGATAAGAATCGCTACATCTCCACCTGGAGAGACGTCTGCTACAGGCTCGACGGTCCAGTCACTCCCGCATGTCGGTGGGCGTCAAAGCTGGGAACACCCCGCCTGAAGCACCCGACATGGCGGCTCTGCTTCGAGAGAAGGACCTCGAGATCAATGAACTTCGCCAGCAGCTCGATGACAAGGACCGCATGCTGGCTGCACTCCGGTCCGCCGCCCGGCATCGCGAAGTGGCCCACATCAATACAGATACATATAGTACAGACGGGAAGGAAAAGAGCAAATCCCCGGAGAAACGCCCGAGCAGCATTAGTACGCCACCTGCTGACCCTGACGTGCTGGCCCCGTTACCCGGCGAAACCAAAGACGGACAGAGAAAGAGCATGGATGAAGTCTCGCGCATTCTCGACGAGATGATTCAAGACCGCGTTGAAAGCGGCCAGTTGATCAAGGGCTCCCGCGGTAGCGTTCGTATCGCTGAGAGCCGGCGTGCCTCTGATTCAGTGACTAATGTACCGGGATTGAGAACCGCGAGCTCGGGGACTGGGGATCCAGATACCGGCGTGGATACGTGATCTGCAGGATGGTCTTCTTGCTTGCCTCGTCCATACCTGATTCTGTTTACGGCCTTGTATTCTTTCGTGTTGTGTTTTGGTACTCTACTTTATTCGTTTCTGTCCAGATACCCAGGCTGTCTTTGACTTTTTTATGACTACAGGCTTTACATAATTGATGGTTGTTTGTTGATTTATTAAGATTTATCACGTGTTGAGATTGAGCATGATGGTGAAGCATCACCGTGTACTGTTGATGACCAGCTTACTACAAGAAGCCAGATTCCTGAAGCGACTTGAGAGATGTACCTCTATCAGGGACGGGATAGTTAGGGCACAGGTGTGCGACTCTGGGTATTGCCATCTAGAAAACATCATCCCAACTACGCCTCCCATCAGAGTTACCACCATTCCATTCCCCCTACCGCTGGCGTTGTAGCTAATTACTTTGCCTGGTATAGTGGCCGACCTGATGGCGCTCCGCTCCTGGTGCATTGGACTAATAGCGTAGGCCGTTCTTGCCATCACAGACCGTCGAGATGGATCCGGCGCCGGGGAAATACCACTTGTCAATGCTATACCGTGATGCGACGGACTCCCTTGAGAGATTCACCATGGGCCGGGAAATTGCCTTGGTCTATCCAGATTGTCGAGCGGAGATGGTGCTTTTTGACGAACAAAGCCGTACCGCGCATGAGAAGTAATCCCCTGATACGAGGACGAAATTCTCCTTTATTTACTACCTTATACATGGGCCGATGGCCCACTACTTTAAATACGGCCCAATCGGATTCGCAGTAGTCGCACAGTTCCCGCTCTGTGGGTCTTTCATCATGGCCTGGAGAATAGTGGCATATCTAAGCCGACTCCGAGGATAAATGTGAACGACAGAGGCACCTCTTTCTCTGCCTTGTTCAAAAATACTGCCGGAACAAGTTGCTATGGCTTCACAATCCGGTACATTTGCTAACTACAGGGAAAATCTCCTATAGAGATATAGACAATTTAGGGCCCAACAAAAAGCAGACTGAGCTAAAAAAGGAAATAGGCATTCCCCCCCGGCTGTCCCCCGACAATAACATTCTACACTTTCACTCTGCCAGTTGTATCTGGCCCACCCGTGTCCCCCGCATATACCCATAATATCAACCGAATATCATCATAGCTGGAAGATCTTGCAAATTTACCTCCTCTTCCAGGGAGATGGCCATCATTTCATCATCTCCATAAGTTTTTATATAAGCCATATTATCCGCTCCTCTTATTCCAGCTCTGATGCTTTGGACATTCGTTGCCCATGCCCTGATAATGCATACAGCAGCCCAAGAACAGGCCTCTGCACCAACCAAATGTCCTCTACCATGGCCCGAGTTTACCATATCAATGATCTTCTGGATAACAGCTCCTAATTGTTTGTCGAGATAATCACCGTTCGCCCGAGATTCATCTGTTGGGAGCTTCGTGTTTGTGTAACTCTCCTCTAATAGACCTGCTGTCTTAACAAAGACAAAATCCTTCTTCTTATGCAGGTTATTTTCCTCCGGACAATATTGATCCACCATTCGCTCAAGTAGCGTCATATATCTGCCAAACACCGCGGCAGCGTCATTTGTGTTCCCACATTGGATTGCATACTTGGCATCTTCCCAATTCCCTCTTTCGCTGACATATGTTCCAAATACCGAGCCTGGAGCTTTAGAATGGAGCGCGTTCTCTAAGTGTTCCAAGGCTTCCGTACAGCCAAGGTCACTCTGTCCAAGGCTCCTAAGCCAATCATGTTCCGCGAACAACGTCTCCAAGAGTCCAGTTGTAAAAACTATAGCTTTTTTACCTCTTTGGTAGTCTGAGGCACCAACCCTCCGAAGGCAATACCAGCCACGGCCGTCCACACAATCCCCCACCCGTTCCGCTCGGGCCTGGTTCTTTTTTTCTCTGCCGGTGAATTATACCGGCAGGTAAATTCCTGTCGACACCAAAATGAGGCCACGCTTGAGCGAACTTGGACGTTGGAAGTCTCCGTATATACTCAATGGCGTCAGGTTGATATGGATCCTCGTCTATAAAATATCTTTCGCTCAATTGAGGCGGAACCGGAAAAGACCTGGATTCCCGCGGGGCGCTCGGTGAGACTTTTCATCCAGCCAGTCCACCAGCGACAAAGGGTATTAATGTTCACATTATCAAGCCCATCCATCAGGAGCAGTTGATGCAGGTGTTATGGAACAATATGATTGACTTATATTAATAAAATATGGGTTTCTTAAAGGCAGTGGCCCTCATGATCAGACCTTACGGCTCATGTCCCGAAACCAATTGGAATCGAGACATTTGTGTGTAATCTATAGATAGATTATAGTGAACAGCGGTAGGTATTGCGCGATATTAGGATACAGCCTCACTGTAACCAAGTGTCTACCGCATGCTTAAGTGTATTTGTCAACCACGGCTCATCCAGATCAGTTTCAAAATCAAATGCATGATTACCAGACTCTAATAAGGTGAGCACCACCTTATCGCCGCCTTGCTTCCCTCTCATGGTCGCCCTTGCAATTTCCGCAAACTTCCTGCTGCCTTCGACAGGAACCGCATCGTCGTCGATACAATGGAAAATGCAAATCCCCCCGCGCGGAAGTTTTGTTTCAGTTTCTCTTAGTTTGTCTAGCGGAAATAGTAATCCTCGGCGCGAGGAGTTCTCCGATTCACGTTCATAGAGCTCAGAGAACATCCCATAATGAAAAACGGCGCTAGTCAGCTTGGACCGATCAGGTTGTGGTGCGCTGGAAACTATATCTCCTGTTTCCAGGTTCTGGCAGTGCTCCGTCAAGACCGATCGAGGAACGAATGGTAAGCCGGTTATTCGCCTTTCTCGAGGGGTAGAGAATGCGTCTGATTGTACATCAAGCATGGGGTAAGCCAAAATGCCGGCGCGGATATTATCAGGATGAGAGAGCGCCAAATAGGCGCTTAACAACCCCCCCGCAGAGTCGCCAGCAACAATCAAGCGGTCCAGGTCAAGCTCAATTGGAATAGGCCGAGAGTATAGTACGCTCGCTAGCGTCGGCGAGTGGATGTATGTCCAAAGGTCCTCAACGTCCTGCAGTATTTGCAAACCCGTGGCCTCGGGCATAAGGCGATAGTTCCCCGATATAATAATCGCATTATGTTTGTACGCGAGGTCTGCTAACCATCGAGGGAATAGTTCAGGTACAAGAGAGTCACCTTGTATCTGCAACTTGTCAGCTCTCTGTATATAAGTAAACTTGGCGGGCAATTTCACTACCAATCCTCCACCATGAAGACGAATTATGGCCGGACGTTTCCCTCCAAAGTCTGTCTGGGGCACGAGGATATCGGCACGGATGCCATGCTGCGACACAACTTTGTAATAAACCTGTATCACTTGGAACCTCTCCAGCTTATTAGAGGTGGATTCAATGGGTGTGGTCTTCCCAGGATCCATATTCCGTACAAGACTGTGTGACAGACAGTATAAGTAATGTTTGTGAAATGTGGTTTTTGGCGGGAGGTGACTTATACAGCCTCACCCCTATTCTTATAATCAAGAACTGCTCCGTCCCCAGGTGAGAACTAAGGTGTGCATTGACGTAACTATTTCCAAGTGTCACCTAACATTTAATAATCACCAGTGATTGGTAAGATTGGTAATCTGGATGCAAACGGACCGGTAAGATATACGTGAATGGAAAACTCTATTTTTTAAGTTTTTATATGTCATAGCCGTCTCCAGTAAGCAACCCCATCACGCCTGAAAACCATGAGATATCTCACTATTATGGAAGGAAACCAAAAGCAGAATGGTTTTGTATATTTGAATTATCAAGGTCTAACACCACAGCTTGTTCTAATATGATTAATTTGATAGCATTTACTACATTGTGGTGGCGCATACTTCTTGGGAACTGGTTGCATTATCTGTATAGCTTCTTGGGGACGTTGCTAGCCTTTAGCACCACTTAGAACACCGCCAGTAGCAATTAACCTGACATCCTCACCGACGATCTCAGATGGGTCCGCCATTTTCAAGTTCGGACATTCCTCTGCTCCGGACAATCTACACCACTGCACTGGGTCTACTTCAGTGCAGCCTTTTTTTCTACCAGCAGCATTCATCGCGCTATGAAGGAAAGCCCAGCCAAACGTAGGAATGAGAATATCATGCGAGTATTAAATTCATTACAGATGCCCTAGTAAAACATGCCCAGTCACCATTACCCACACGACGCCTGGGCATGATGGCAGCTCGAATAGGGGAAGTCGTCGAAAGTGCCCGTCGTTAGTCCGGTTACTTTAACCGGCGCCGCCTTTCAACCAGCAGACAGAGTTGCTTGCGCGTTAGAGTACCCACTGGGATGAAGCTATAGACTACTGTTGACTCCGCGGTTTGGCGGCGAGACGGGAGCCAGTCAATCATCTCGAGCGCGACAAAATCGTTACTGTTTCTTTTTGTATTGTTCGAATAGTATGATGCCCGGGAAAGTCCGTCCACTTGTGTCAGCAAACTCCAACGCGAATGACCGACAGCAAATGGTAAGAATTGAGTGCGAATCATTTCGCCGTATGCTACCAGCCGAGGGAATGGTCATGTTGGACTTTTATGCCCGGTCCATTGGCTTTATATTGTACAAACAGTCCTGGGAAATCCAAGTATCTCTAAGTCTGGCCATTGTCATCTCTTTCATTCAGTTCTTCTTTTCTTCTGTGTACCCGGCATTTCTAAACTGAACTGGCCCAAACTTATGGAGGCTGTGTTTCAGGAGCCATGACCACGGAGGAATCAAGCATTTCGCTAAGGCTACGTATGAAAAAGAAACACTATAGCGAAAACCCCAGCAGAGAAGGGAGCCGTGGAAGAAATCCAAATATGAAGGGTGCGCGGCCCAACGGCAAGATAACCGGCTACGTTCGCCCAAATAAAGAGCATATCTAGGTTGACCGAACTGACCCCTTCAGCTCGGCTCTATTGAAGCAACTTAGTCTATTGGCTTGATAGATTCGGATATTGATTTTTTTTCTTTCTCTCTCTCTCCCTCTCTCTCACTCTCTCTCTTTTTATTTTATTTTATTTTATTTTATTTTATTTTATTTTATTTTATTTTATTTTATTTTATTTTATTTTATTTTATTTTATTTTATTTTATTTTATTTTATTTTATTTTATTTTATTTTATTTTATTTTATTTTATTTTATTTTATTTTATTTTATTTTATTTTATTTTATTTTATTTTATTTTATTTTATTTTATTTTATTTTATTTTATTTTATTTTATTTTATTTTATTTTATTTTATTTTATTTTATTTTATTTTATTTTATTTTATTTTATTTTATTTTATTTTATTTTATTTTATTTTATTTTATTTTATTTTTTATTTTTTTTTTTAACAGAAGAAAAAAATAGGGAAAAGAAAATAGACCGATTAAAGACTTGCTGCGCCTTGTAGCTACGAGTCGCTGATGACACTATTCTCAATAGCGCTCCGTATTCGGCCTCGTTCAAATGCAATGCCCTGACCGTTGCACTGCGCAAAACCTTCCAACTTTTGTTTAACACCGATGATGTCTACTACACCCGCTTTATACAGTGCATGGTTCTGAATCATGTCCCACGCAGCAACTTTATCTAAAAGCTTGTCACCGTCCTTGCTCTCTGTTAGCCGATGGACCGGATGGTAGTATGGGCTACCACTAGGCCTCAAATCCGACGCGGAGTTCAAGCTCGGAGCCTCGACAAGTATATCTGCCAATGCAGCCTCTGATGCGCGCTCTTCCGTGGCTGAGATGAAACTGCTCATACATGTTGCAAGGCACAATTCATTTTCCGCTGCTATTCTCGCAATCTCAAGCTTGAGCTGTTCATTGCTCGCATGAAGGCCCGCATTCAAATCTTCCATGGCGCTAATTTGCTGGTTTAGGCGAATAAGATGTTGGTCCTTTCGTTCACGGTAGGCCCGTTGACTGACAGTGGGAGTGTTAGTAGTCGCCCGGATCATTACATGTAGGTTGGATAAAACGTACACAGCTTTTGCTCGAAACTTCCGTCGGTCCTGCTCGGTGGCGGATGAGTGGTATTGCACCTGTGTATTGTTTATTAGAGCTGCATTTTGAACACTTTCGTCTCCGTCTTTCCGAAGTGCTGCTTGCATGGTAGCGCGTGAATATGTGAATGTATCAGGAGTAAAAAAAAATAAAATAAAATAAAATAAAATAAAATAAATAAAATAAAAGAGCAACCGGGTGTTGGTATCGACTTTAGTAGTTAATTGGAACCGTGAAGATCATGCATGACAAGGAGTGGTTTGCAACAACTTGATTGTGGTGGCAGCTTAGTCAACCCGTTCTTCCATAGCACCACCGACGAAAATCGACTGCCGACTTGAATTAGTAAAAGGCTATGAGGTGATGGAGATGAAACTGCTATGCCTCCAGTACGATGCGAGGCTATTTGCCGTTGATAGTCTTCAAGGTTTGTGATGTTTGCAAAAATGGGCAAAGCGGGACCTGTCTTGCTCAGCAAACAGAAAACAAAGGTTAAGAGAATTAAACTTCAGCATTGAAACCGTAGTCGTCATGCCAGTCTGTTTGTATCCACATTCCAAATCGCAGTATTGTGGCTTGCTAGGTTGTGGATTACGTTGGTAAAGGTGGATTACGAATCAGCATGATTTGTAAGTATAGTGCAAGACTCTTGTCACGTAGTTAATATTAAAGTTGGATTATAAATTACTTCAGTCCTAATATCCTAATAGCACGACGTCAATTTAAAGCATATATAGCACACATTGCTTCACTTTTAGGTTTATTCTGATAAGCATAAGTGCTAAAACTGAACCACTAAGGGCTAGATCAGCATACAATTCCCATATTGGATTATCTCCAGAATGTCCAAGCCACTTGTGCTTATCCTCGGAGCAGGTGCCAATGTAGGCGCAGCTGTGGCTCACAGATTTAGCCAAGATGGGTATCAGGTCGCAATTTCTGCCCGTCGCATTGCAAACGGCATCTCACCTGAAGGATATATCACAATTCAAGCAGACTTGTCAGAGAAAACGGCAGTTCCTCTAATCTTTGAGAAAGTTAAATCAGCCGCAGGAATCCCCAGTGTTGTTATCTACAATGGTAAAGTCCTGAGATGTTATGCTGAAGTAGCGCTAATTCTTTCTATCCTAAGCGGCAACTTTCACGCCTCCACCCCCCAACGCCCCGCTTTCTTTTCCCCCGGAAGCCCTGGATCGCGATATCTGGGTTAATACTCACAACGCAATCATTGCTGCTGACTGTGCAGTGAAGGGATTTGAGCAGCTCCCGGAGACCGTGAGGAAAACATTTATCTACACTGGAAACTGGCTGAATACCACTATTTCGGCTTCCAATGTTCTTGTTACTTTAGGGATAGGCAAAGCAGCAAGCGCATACTGGGTTGGATCGGCGGACCAAACATACTCTCTGAAGGGGTACAGGTGAGTAATACCGAGCTTTTGTCTTCAGCCCCCATAGACAATGCTTACTATTTATCTCAGGTTTCACTATGTCGATCAGCGCACACCAGAAGGAACAGCGATGCGAGCAGGTGTTGATGGCAAGGCCCATGCTGAGTTCTTTAAGCAGCTTGCAGACAGGCAGGACCCTTCCGTGCCATGGCTTGCGACTTTTGTCAAGGGGAAAGGATATATTGATTTTTCCAAGTAATTCACCCAAGTGGACTGAATGAACTGGTGATATGCGATGTGTACTGTGGTTGACACCGGTGGTTTGTTCGTACGGTGGGACATGTAAGGGAGCAAATCATTTGATTCTGCTGCTCTCTGGTTGGGCTAATTTTGCCCATACAGTGTGCGCCGCCGTTGTATTGCGAGCTAGGAGTAGCTGAATAAGAGTGAAGGAGTGATTGACCCTGTCCTAAGATTCTAACTTTGGAGACGGTCTGCGGGGATAGTGTATTCATAATGAGCAATTGCTGTTGCTGTACCAGGCCAAAGATGTGTTGTGGTACTTAAGCGCCCATTTATGGCTTGCTGAGGTAATCTTGACAGTACTGACTGCCATCCGTTGCGATTGTTAAACCAGACGTCGCACTCAAAGCAAAACTCCGCAAAATCGTCTACACTCATTTGACTGAGTCTCTTGTGATAGCACCGATATAGATGTAGCCATTGACGATGAGCGTGAAACCTACTAGATCAGTACAATGGTATATATTAGCAGGGAAAGACTTACCTATCGACTAATCCACCACACATACACTTGCCGTCGTTGCCGGGTCGTAAGCCTGACCGATAGGTAACCGGATGGTACTGGCTGCAGATTGTTTCCAGTGCCTTCATAGCCTCCAGCCCAGTTGAGCTTCGTATAGTTAACCTAGTCAGCAAAATCTGAGCGAGGAGGTCCCGCTCTAGCATAGCTCGCCGGCGGTAGTAGAAGAAAGTTTGTTCATAGACACTTCCTGTTTAGGTACCCTGTTGGACCCCCCGTTGTCGTTTAAGTTCCTCAAGATAGAGCTTATCCTTTTGACTCGGGACTCGACGCCGTTGCAGGTAAATCTCATACGCCATTTCCTGGCTGTCGGCCGAGCTAAGGAGTGCGAATTCTGTGTTAAGTGCCATAACGTCCTCTCGTTCCTAGAATTCAAATTCCGCCTTTGCGGGTAGAGATTGCCACAGATTTAGGTTACAGTGTATGCCCATGCTGCGTCGATTTTAGATATACTCATGGCGGGAAGCAATATTCAAGTAAGTTACAGGTCCATCCACTTCGCACACAGGATGAGCGTACGATCGGCCAAAAGTGCGTGCTTCAGTGTGAGAAGCATGCTTCATTCGAGCCGTCTAGGAGTATTTCTTATCTATAAAACGTGAGTGGCTCATACAGCGACAGTAGATTAGCATATTTCCCTACCGGTTTCCATCAGTGCCCATCGACGACACGCACAGGCAGTAACATTCAGTTCATACCCGCTCCGACACCCAAATACAGCAAACTCTTTTCCAAATGCATCGGCACCTCTTACCCTACCCGTGGAGCTTTCACAATCTAGCTTGCTCAATAGTCTAAATACCGGAGTATCCAAGAGATCTTTTCGAAAATAGATCCTGGAGATAACGTGGTTGGACTGTGACTCTAAGTCGCTGATCTTGATAGAGTCTACTTCGTTAAGGATCTCGGTATACGATTTGCAATGGCGGAAAGCATAGTCAGCAGAAAACAATGGAAGCATGAAAAAAATCAAGTTAAAAAAGAGTATAACATTCTCTTTGTACACCTCGTAGAACGCAGCACTGGAGGTTCCCATTTTTTCCTTCTCCAGTACCCCTTTACAAACTTCCGAGCATAGGTCAACACCAACATCGGAATGCCATCAACCAGTTCTATGGTAAGGATAAAATGCTGTGCGAGGTCAGCCTCCAAAGCCTTCTGCCAAATACAAATAGCTGGATACGGACCTTGTAGCATGCAGCCATGGCGCTAGCTCGGAGATTCGCGTTATTTTCGTCGCTACTGTCCTTCTGCCGGGCAAGAGACCGGCGAGCTGTTAACTTATACACCTCTCCAGTTCGGGCGGACAAAAAGCAATAAAGTAGTATTAATACAGTAAGCTACATTCTACTCCGGTCAGAAAACTGGCCTCAATATTCCTTAAAGTCCCGACACCAGAGTTATATTAAAAAGATAGTCAAATTATTTGGAGAGAGTCCATCTCTAGATATCTCAACATCTAGAAGACTAAATTTAGTCTTCAAATCCGATATAATATAGTTAGAGAGATTTATTAGTACAGACTATATTAGGTTTGAAAATCCATAATTCCTTCAACATATTAAACATGTTCTTTGGGACATAGAAGCCCCTTAGCCGAGTAAGAGCTATTTCGAAGTTCCGGCGGAAATTCTCCACGGTCTCTGTTGTAGGCCTTTTCTCGATCCGACCCTTTATATTTCTTGCGTAGAGTTCCAAAAACCCTTTGTAGATTTTAATATCCGGGGAAGAGCAGGTAGCAGGGTACAGCTTAAGGAATCTAAAAGGGTAAGAGGCAAGACTCCGCAAATTCGAGTAACTTACTTGTTAAAAATCTTCAGACTCCGCTTATACTATTCGACTGTCCGTGGAAGAACAGCTCGTTTAATCTCTTTATTATCATGCTCGTTAAGGTTAATCACGCACGTAAAATTTGCAAGGGGCTTGTTTAGTATAGTATCCGATCAGTTTCAAGTTATGGATAAAGATGTAAGAGTAAGACTGACGTATTGTGGTTTAAAGTATATTCTCTCTCACACATGGGCGCTATTGTGTGCTTTTGTTAAAATGCAGCTTCTTGGTAATCGAGCGCAAAATATTCAGATACCTGAATGTTTACCTGAAGGCCGCCGGAACGTGGGCGGCAAAGCGGCGAGGGAACAGACGCTGGGGTGGGTGAGCACCGACATATATATGCTATTGTATGTTTTTCTTTCTTACTTTAAATGTTTTTTGTTGTTGTTGTATATGGGAAGACACTGGAAAATTAATTGTTCTTAATTACTTGCATCAAAGACAGCAACCAGTCTAAAGAGACTCCGGAAACACCATCGCTCTTTTCCATACACCTCCAACAGGCCATCCTTTATTAGCGCCCTCAAGCTCGATGCCCACTATCGCACAGCCTTATTATTCAAACGAAGCACCGGGCGAGAGCGCAAACTTGCTCAAGGCACGCAGTCTCGCACCATAGAAGTAAAGCAACCAGATACCAATGATGCCAATAACGCTCAGTCCACCAAGGAGGCTGACACCGCGAGCAACGCCCAAGTTGCCGAACAATGGGTGTGCAAAGAGCACACTGCCACAAGCCAGCGCACTTCGGAAGAAATCATTCGCGGCAAACAGACTGGCAGCGTAGTTGGGGTAGCTGAGTGGGATATAAACAAAAATGCACTGCATGACGACGAATACGGTCGCGCCGTAGATGGTGATTCCGATCGTAGGCGCGATCCAGTGGATCGAGGCGCGAGCTGTCCAGGCGAAGAGGAAGAGACCAATCGTGGGTCCGAACGAGGCGGGCAGCGCTGGGACCAGGCGCGTCTCTTGTTCCGGGAATCCAAAGCGGGCGATGCGCGGATTCATCCAGAAGTACAAGTAGGAGAAGTAGATGGCAATCCCGAGAATACAGGATACCAAAATACACAGGAAGACTAGACCGATTTGACCAAGGTTCATGTTGTAATCGACCGGGTAGACCAGCGGGAAGACCTCGAAGAAGGAGTAGTAGATGCCGTAGATGATAGCGGTATAGATCTGCACGAAAAGCACGGCGGGATCCTTGATCGTGATTTCTAGGGGCTTGATCAGCGCATCCACGGTTACATCAGAAATGCGCATGTTGCGCTGGTCGATCTCCGACTGGGACATGAAGCGATCGTCCTTAAAGATGCGGCGGAGACGGCTTGCGCGCCGGAGCAGGATGGTTGAGGTGCTGGTCTCGGGGAGGAAGAAGAACATGAGGAGGAACACAGGTGCCGAGGCCCAGATAGATTCGAAGAGAGACCAGCGCCAGGACTTGGCTGGGACGGCGAAGCCGCTGAGGAGTGGCCCGAGGGCAGCTATATCATACTGTTAGGACCGAGGGCACTGAACGGAAAAGAATCTGAGGGGCGAGACTTACGTCCGCAGTACGCGGCAGCAACCCAGGCCATCATGGCGTAGGGCAGAGACATAAGGCTATACATGTCGCCGATCGAAGCACCGCCCGAAGCAAGACAGGGAGAACCGAAGAACCCCTGCAGAAAGCGAAGCACCATCAAGCCGGGGAAGTTGCCCGCGAAAGCTGTGGGGATGGATATGATGACGAAGAGGAACATGGTCACGATATAGACGGGATTGCGCCCAATAATGGGAATCTCACTCATCGGTGAGAAGAGCAGCGGTCCGATCCCATATCCAAGCACATACAGCGAGAGACCCAATGTAGCAAGTAGCTCGCTGACGCCGAATTGCGCAATGATGCCTCCCACCGACGACGTGTAGATGGCCGAAGTGGTGTATACGACGAAAGTATAGAGACAGATGATTGTTGCTACCAGAGCGCGCTTGAGATTGGACCAGTTGTGTGGATTCTCGGCATCATCGGTATAGTACCAGTCGACCAGGATAGCGCCATCTTTGGTCTTTTTCGGGGCAATGGGAATCGACTTGACTTTTTCGATCTCATGTTGCTGGTCCGCTTCGAGGCGGGCTTCGGTAAAGGATAGACTGTAATTGGTGGTGACTTGACTGAGACTTTCATCACTGTCGGGCTGTCGTGTTGGTGTTTGAGCGTCGGTTTGAGCGTGTTCGGAGCTGGCTGCAGCGTCCAATCCGTCCATGACCTTGATCCATTGATCAGGTAGCTTGAAATCGGCCTTCTCCTCAGGATATTGAAAGTATTTGTTTTTTGTAACGAGACGGACGAGCTGCCCGAAGGCGGATTCTCGGAGGACTGCCTGCATAGTATGAATGGAACGCCCGGAGACGAACTAAACTTGTTTTTTTTTCCCCGTTATGCGAAGGCAGAGAGTAAAGTACGCAGTGGAAGACTGTCTGGAGGATAATATGTATACTGAAAAGTGACAAGCTCTTTATAATTGTTTTCACCGAGCTTAACTCCATCTACAACCATGACGTTAACAACCATAACGTTATCACCGAAGGCGCTTGCTAATCCGAGGCTAAACACGAGAAATTATAAATCAGACATTGATGCCATCTCTCACTGGATGGTAGAATGACTCATTTAACAATGGTGATGATTGGATCATTTACCAATTCGAGACTAACATCGTCCGTTGGATTGCCCCGATCCCGATGTGCCCAGAGATCGTAATAATCCTCTAGCTAGTGGAGATATAGTTCATCTCGGATGTTTCCGACGGAGATAAGGATAGATTTATAATGAGAAGTGACGAGAATGAGCTTGATGATTAGTCAACTTGGTTGGATCTGGGGCTTATAAATCAAGGCTTAAACTTTGTTAACTACTCACCCGTCTGACAATTACTCAAACACGAGAAGTCTAAAGTATTGATTACTCTCTACTGTACTGGCCTTTAGACAGGAGCATTTCTGGGGGGGAAACAACTGAAGTCAGGCCTGAATCTTGGTCCATGTAAGTGCAGCAGAAGAGCTGTCTTTTCCTATCTCCGTGGTGCTATATCTAACAACTGAACGAAAGATCGTATTTGATATGGACCAGGGCAAAACCAGCTTCACCAAATCAGACTCTCTTAAGTTACAATTCTCTCCTGAAAATTATCCGACAAAACAACCACTCTATTAATTCGTATTCTATGTTCTAAGGCCGTACTTAGAAAAGGGAAGACACTCGACCGCACTACTATTACCAAATCAAAGGTCGATTTAACGCAGTAAGTTAACAGGTCATTACTTAGCAAGGTTGGCCTACTCTCCATATCCCGTCCATAAAGATAAATTAATCATTAATACGGCGGGTTAACGGTCTATTATTTAGTAAGATTAGTTTATCTCCTATATTTCGTTTTTGGATAGCTCTGCTCTAAATCCAGCGTAACTCTCTTTTTGTCCTATTCTATCCCGAAATCTTGGTTAAAGATGTGACTATGTACTAGGTAGTTATGCAGGTGGTTGCATTGCTTAATCATCACCAGTGGTGCCAAGACCGTTCTTGGCATGTTCATTTACTCTGTACGACGCGGATATAGTATATTGTAGGTATACATGGGCCGATAGTCCACCCACTACCTAAAATACAGCCTAATCAGATTCGCAGTAGTCGCACAGTTCCCGGTCTGTAAGTTATTTATAATAGCCTAGATAATAGTAGTATATCTAAGGCGACTCCAAGGATAATAATAAAAACAGAGAATATAAATATTATATCTATTTCTCTGCATTATATTATATATATTAAATATCATATTAATTACAACGGGTATAGTTAGATAAATAACAAAATATTATGCGCCATGCTCTTGAATAGTGTCTATTATTAGTTATTTTAGGACTATATACCCTGGAGATTAATCCTGTGTTCAGGGGCGCAGTGCACTATGAGCTTTGAGCCAAACCATCCGTGGGGCAGGGACAAGCCATTGTTCTGTTGATCCGATCCCTGGCGTGGAGATGAACATGTTCGCGAATTAGCTCTATCTAAATTAGTGGGTCTATTCCAATCAGGACGGTCACAGCAAGAACAGTGTGGACAATCCTGAGCGACATGCTGATCGCTATAATATCAGAAGATGCGACCACGTCCTATATCAGGGGGTATGTGAAGTCATATTGCTCCCTTGTATACTCGTGGCTGTTAGTGTTTCCTCCACTGTCCTTTTCGCTTGGTTTGTTTTTTCTTACTTTCTTCTTTATGTGGCCTAAAAGTTGACAGGCGAGTACTATGTAACCGCCGATCCCCAATCGCGAACCTACACCACAGTGACAAATTAGATGAGACCATTGACTGCCGATCTCCGCGCCACGAACAACCCTTCAGCTGAGCCCATGCACCCTCTGCCTATAACTTCGTTCCGAATCTCACCCCTGGTTGACCCTCTCCGAGCACTTGCGACTACACAAAGCGCAAGATCAACCATGGCCCTCGTGACGGCCGATGCCATCCCCCGTGGGGTGAACGAGGAGCTCAACAGACAGTTGGCAGAAGTCTGGCTGGATATGGGCCAGCAGATTAAAAAATACGCAGACTTGTGGCGTATGGAGTACGACGAGAACTTGAAGGCCGAGCAAGTGCAGGCCAACTTGGAAAGAATAGAAACTGGGCACCGCAAGAAAGGCGAGAAATGGGCCAAACTCAAGGAAGTCTTTGACCGCACCCTTACTGCCATTGCAACGGTGGGTGATATGGTGGCCAGCGCCGCATCTCAGGTATGTGTCAGAGACCTGGACAGGGAGGACGCGACTGATTGCACGCAGGTGTTTGCCCCGGCTGGACAATGCTATAATGCCCTCAGCTTTATCATCCATGCGTATAAAAACTACCAGAGCGCTTTTGCGTCACTCCATGAAGTTTTCTCACAATGCCTCGAATATTTGGGCCGCTTGTCCCGCTACGCGCAGGGCAACCAAATGACTGCCGGCCTGACTAAATTGTCCTGTGATGTTTTGAAGCACTTCGCAAAGGTGTGCACGAAAGCATTGCGCATCCGGAGTGATCGCCTGTTTCGGATCAAAACGATGGCCAAGGGCGCGTTCCTTGACATTAATGAGTTTACTGAGATGCTGGGAACCATGGAGAATCTCACCAAAAAAGAAAGCATGGAAGTCGCGCTCGCTACTCTGGAGACCACGCGAGAGGCCAGGGATTTCGCCAAAGCCAATCACAATATCTTGGAACAGGGCGAGAGCGAGCGAGCCAAGGAGAAAAGGGACAAGAAAGACAGAAGACTTCTCCTCGAGACCCTCAGCTTTGAGATGACCGACGACAAATGGAATAGCATCGAGTACGCCCCTATTCCAACCTGGGGAACGACTTGGCAAAGAATCCACAATCATCGCGTGGATGGCACTGGCCAGTGGGCGCTTCAGAGCCCGAGATTCAAGGCCTGGGCGAAGGAGGATGGAGATGAACCCATCCTAGGGATTGTTGGTCCAGAAGCCTCGGGCAAGAGCTTCGTATCTTCCACCATTATCAGTCATTTGCGGGCCAGTGCACCGGACAAAGGGAGCAACTCCAGAAATCTCGTGGCATTCTATTTTCTGGATAGCAAGAATGCCACTTCGAACATTGACATGTACAAAGCGATTATCTGGCAATTCGCTGCCAGCGACGCATCATATATGCAATCCGCAGCTACGACGTGCGACGGGAGACACATTGAGGCCAACCACCTGTTGACTCGGCTTCTCCTTGATAATCACGAAGAGTTGAGTAACGTCAACGCAACCTTTTATATCGTGATCAACAAGCTTGGCGACAAGAATGGCTTTGTTCACGAGGGCGTTCTACACTTCCTCCAGAAGCTTAGGAAACTCAAGAAAAGCTCTGTTCGGGTTGCCTTCACGGCCACACCGCAGACGATCGACGAGCTGAGAAAGCATGACATCCACTGTCCAACAATTTCCATGCAAGACAACAAGAAGGATCTGGAGCTGTACATTGATTACCGCTTAGACAGAATGCGTGGTCTATCAGACAGAGGAGACAACCAAGTACTCAGGATTCGCAAAGAGGTGCAGTCCAAATTACAAAACCGACCCCAGAGGAACTATTACACCATCAGCAACATTCTCGACGAGGTTAGCTCCTTGGATCTTGACAAGGATATCTTCAAGGCTCTGGATGGTCCAACGAAGACTCTCAGCCAGAACGTCAGGGCTGATATCGCGGAGCTGAATAGAAGTCGTAAATCTCATGAATTGGGAGAGATCAACGAAATTATCCTGTGGATCACGTTCGCCCGCGAGAAGATGACAGCCGAGAAGATGAACGCAGTGCTGCAGTTCCACAATAAGGCCGTCTCATTGCTTCGTCTGGAGGATCGACTGAGGAAGTTTTTGCTATTTGAGATTGACAATGACGGGCTTGTCGATTTCCGATCGGAAAGTATGCTGGACTACATTCCTATGCGAGCCACCAAGGCGAAAACTCGTCAGGATCAGAATGAGGTGGTGAACCCGAGCGAGATTGGCATTCTCAATCATTTTCTCGGCAACGTCTGCCCCCCGGGGCTCATCGACAAGCTCCAGCTGAAAGCGCATTTCGAGAAGATCTTGACCCCACAAGAGGAGATTTTCCAAGAAGACCCCAATACAGCCAACTTCAGGCTCGCTCGCGTATGCATCTTTGTGTTGGCCAACGAAGAAGGTCAAAACCTGCGCATCTTGCGAGGATATGCAGCCCGCCAGCTTGTTGGCCACATGGCCAATGTGAACAACCTCGCGATGATTGATTCAAAGTGGAAACGCGGGGTTGGTAGTGATCTGCTAAAACTATTCCGCACTGGCTATGCTATCGACAATCTTCTATGGGCAAAGAAGCAGCATCCAGAACTCCCGCCCTGGATATTCGACGAAAAGACGATCGACCTCATTTGTTCATGGCTCAAATATCTTTCCTCCGTTGAAATGCTGGACGATGACTGGCTTCAGCAAGTGATGCATGACGGACATGTGCCTATGGAGACTATGGTGGAGGGCATCTTCGCTCGAATGGCGCAATATTGCTTCCGAATCGAGGCCTCGAAGAATGACACACTCGCTGCACTCGAAATAGTTTCCAAACTAGTCTCTAAGGTGAGTTTTCCCATTCCATATTTCAGTCGGTTTCTGGTGGCTAACGCGGCACATACAGTCTGTGGAGGACCCAACTCTGGAGCACATTGAAGACTGGTGCCAGAAAAAGCTCGGAGTTGCAAAGAAAAATTCAATCTGGCATTCCCAGATGGCTCTGCTATATTTCTTGAACGGTAAGAAGGACCAGGCTGCAAGTCGATGTCGAGAGGCACTCCACATGGACGATAAGAACTGGCGAGCGTCCCTAGTCAAAGCTCAACTCAGCGAATCCAATGACAAGCGCCGTCGGATCCTGAAGGATCTTTACCGACGTTGCGAGAAAGATGTGGAATGGATGAAAGAGCACAAAGAGTTCCTTTCTGATATGGCCGAGCCTGTTGGCCATGCCTACTGGGAAGATGGAAACTTTGACAAGGCAGCCGTGTGGTACTCAGCTTGTGTGGAGCATGGCGCCGACCGATACACGACTGTGGTTTCCATTCTGGAAAGATATGACAACGGGGCACGATGGAACGACATCATAGAATTGCTACGCAAGATGCACTCGCAATCGCATTTGGGTCCAATGTTCGTCCATAAAGCTCGGGCCGAGGAGCTACATACGGCCGTTCTGCACGCTGCAGTTGGCGAACAGAACTTTGACTTTCTTGATGAGGTATACGATCCTGTGATAGAGTATGCCAGGCAAAACCAGTGGTACGGGGCCTTGTTTTATCTTCGCGAAGCCTATGCTAGCGCTCGTTCCGCAAAGCCATCCGACTCCAACGCAAACGTGCTGGAGTTGCTGGAAGCGGCCGCAGCAGATGTTGTCTATACAGATGAGGATCCGGCTTCCGCCTTCTTCCGCGTTGGCTATCGATTGGGAGCAATCTACCTGCGAAACGCCACAAATGCTAGGGACGCTCACAAGATGGCCGAGGCAGAGATGTGGCTGGGCAAGATGAGCAGCATCATACCTGAACAAGTCAAAGAAACCCAAATGCGCCTCCCGCTCAGCCTCTATGCTGCACGGTATCACCGCATCGCTGAAAACGAGGCCGCAGCCTTGAGAGCAGCCCATAACACGTTGCAAATGGCCACGGAGCTTTTGTCGGACGGCGACCCTACCAACGACATGTTCGCCTTCCAGAAGATCCTCTATGCTATGATCCCATTCAAAGACGAGCGGAATGCCACCACCGCCCTTGCCATGATGAAGATTGCGAGCCCAGCTGGCAGGTTCTCGATCCCTTGTTCCTGCAAGTGCGGCCATATATGGCTGTCGCCTGGGGAGATGTGGTGGTGCATGGATTGCATCAACGTGGTTTTGAGGGAAGAATGCCGCCAGAACGTCAAGGATAAAAACATCTGTCGCAGCACGCATGAGGGCTTTACGATCCCTAAATTGGATGAAACTTTGCTGAAAACTGTCCCCAAGGACCATGTGCCGTGGGACGGTAAATTCATCCATATGGACAAGTGGAGGAGTAAGATCGCCCACGACTATCGCTTGAAGAAAACGTGATAATGCTAGCCATAGCTATTGTCATCACGTTTGCCAACGCACTTGCAGGATGTCGAAGGGATGGAGAGAAACAATGGGAGAAGACAAAATGGGTTGTCTTTGGTGAAGATCAGGTCGTGGTTATAGTCCAGTCAGGGAAGTTGGAGCTACAATCCCAGACCGCCCAGTCTGGTGAAGGTAGAGTCTAGACATAATACTATCTCGCTAATGTGATACGATCGATGTGTTCTGCACAACTTTTGCACATTACGCAGTGAAATGTAGGTAGGGAATATTCTACTATGTGCAAAACTAGTCTATTGGGAAATCTCTTCCAAGGCTCGGTGATGCATTAAGAACTTGCAATTAGCCAAAATGAATACGAGTGATATGCGACTTTCCAAATAACAGATCGATTAGGTTGCCAT
The DNA here is from genome assembly GCF_000149615.1 of Aspergillus terreus NIH2624. NCBI lineage: Eukaryota > Fungi > Ascomycota > Eurotiomycetes > Eurotiales > Aspergillaceae > Aspergillus > Aspergillus terreus. Next base: position 168,791 of record NT_165927.1, on the reverse strand, counting down.
AAGATTACATGGTTTCCCTGGGCCTAAGTACCCCAGTGGGAAAGTCTCTGTTGGATCCTGACGACGTCTATAATTCGAAAGGCTGCAGTGCAGTATCTTATTAGTCATTATAGTACTTAGTGCCGCACTCCGATAACTCAGGGACAAGTCCGCGTACCAGCAATAAGTGGTTTCAACCAACGATAAGGTCTTCATAATGCAAGGCTCGGTATATAGAAGTAACCTATCTCTGAACCCTTGAACGAATCTCGTTGTTAAATCTGGCTGACCTGGGAACGCTAGTCCGAAATCACGTGTATCTAGTCAAAAACCAGTACTAGTCAATAGAGGCTCTATATCTTATTACTGGCAAACGCAGATATTCCTGCTGCTTAGTATGGACCGTAGCGAAGTGCATAAGCCAAGTTGCCCAACTGTTTTACAAGGTCAGACGAAGCGCAATAGAATCATACGGATTCCTTGCTAGGTAATCTTTTAGCGCCACGAAAGGAATATCACACCAAAGATATAAGGATTCATACAGAATTGCACATTTTTATAGTGCACTGGCGCTACGGAGTAGTCGCGCGAGCGCCAACATTACGCACCAGATTACACCCTTAGATGCACCTACTTAGACCCATATACTCGAGCTCGGGCTTTATTGTGGTGGGTGTAGATAGTGCCAGGCCTAACCCTTGCCCAATCATGGTTTCAACTCCACATTTTGTTACTGCATGGTGAGGAACTATGGCTGCATTGGGCGCGTAGGGCTTGGCGTAAGCAGTGAAGTTATGTTGTGGAGAGTCATCGGGGATGTCTGCTTATGTGCTCGCGAATCGTCCGTCACACATCAGCATTGAATGTCCTCTCATCCTCTATTTCTAGAGAATCAATCATATTTGGGCTCGCTCCAGGTCCTCACGTCCGGGCATGATGGCGGAAATGACCTATCGCAGTTGGTCTCCTGAACCCCCAGCCAAGGGAGACCCAAACGGGCCAAAAAGCAAGTCATCCCAGTTTCAAAGTGACAAGAATCGAAAGGCCATATGGCGACTTCTGGGGAACGGGTTTAACATTAACGATGGGGGAATGGATGTCCAAGCAGCCTTGCACTGGGCCGCAGAGCAAAATGATGTTGTCGCGATTCAAATCTTATTCAGCCTGGGCGCAAGCGCAACTGGGACAGCCCTCCGCTACGCAGCCAGTGGATGGCGCTGTGCCTCCGCGGTTCAGCTCTTAATTGATCACGGAGCAGATATTGGAGCCCGGGATGAGCCGCATGGTCGGACAGCCTTGCATTTGGCCGCCCTCATGTCCGTCGCAGATCACGTTCGTGTGCTCCTCGACAACGGAGCCAAGGTGAACACCCGGTCAGGAAGAGACGAGACAGCCTTGACTCTTGCCGCTTTCGCCGGCAAAGCAGCTACAGTGAAGCTCCTTTTGGGGCGGGGGGCTGACGTCTCTTGTGCTGACAGATCCGGGTGGACTGCTCTCTCGCACGCCTGCGATGGCCAGGACAAGCAGGAGGTCGTGCAACTTCTCCTAGGGGCAGGCGCAGACATAAATATTCGAGATAAGGACGGGTGCACACCTCTTTCTCGTGCCGCGCAATGCCGGTCATCTATAAAAACAATCGAGTTGTTGATAGCCACGGGTGCGGCCGTGATAACTCAAGATAACTATGGGAACACTCCACTGGCTCTGGCTGCTCGCCTCGGGGATGTTGATACTGTTCGGTGCCTCGTTGAGAGAGCGCCTACGTCCCTGCGCATGACCAATAACGCTGGTAAAACGCCACTGGCCCTGGCTGCGGAGTACGCGCAGATTGATGTACTTTGGCTTTTATTCGAGCTGGAGAATAAAGATGGCGGCGCTGATCTCGAGCAACTGGATGCTAATGGCGACAGCTTGTTAGCGGTGGCAGCTGCGCATGCCCAGACCGAAGTAATCAACGCTCTCCTCAGCATGGGAGCAAATTTGAATTCCGTCAATGTCAAGGGACGTAGTCCACTGGCTTTGGCAGCCCAGCAAGGGTACGCTTACGCGGTGGAAATGTTGATAGAGGCGGGAAGTAATGTGGAGGCCGAGGATAATGATGGCTATACTCCTATCGCTTTGGCCGCGATGGAAGGATGCGTCGATGCGGTCCAAACGCTTCTCGATGCTAGTGCGAAGACAAATCTCCGATGCCAGAACGGGCTAACAGTCCTGGACTTAGCCAGGGCGCACAATCAGCAACAGATTGTCCACCTTCTTGCCCTGGAGCAATGGAAGCAGACGCTGCTGGACCAAGCGCGAAGGGCGCCATCCCATATCGCTTCCAATTCGCCCCATTCACAGCAATTAGCTTGCCCTCGAAGCACTAGAGTGTTAACGTTGCACGCAGGTGGCTTCGAAGATCCAATTTGCTGTTCCCTGGACGTTATCAACTACACATCCCGGCATTCCCAATACGAAGCCCTGTCCTACCTCTGGGGCTGTGACAGCCCCAGCTGTGACATCTGGATTTCGGGACAGAGAGTCCTTGTTCGGGAAAATTTATCCTGGGCCCTGCGTTACCTGCGCGATGAGAAAAGCCCTCGGGTACTATGGGTGGACGCGATCTGTATTGACCAAGAAAATATCGCGGAGAAGAGCATGCAGGTCCAAAATATGACGGAAATTTACAGATCTGCATCGAGTGTCCTGATTTGGCTTGGCCAGGGAGACGACCTGGGACATGCTTTCTCCCTTGTCGAGTATCTCACCTGGAAGAAAGAGAGAGCTCTTCGTACCGGCTCCTACCACGATTTGTGGGATCAATCAACTCGACCGCTTGCCTCCCTTCTAGACCATCCGTACTTTAACCGGGTTTGGATCTATCAGGAGATTGTCTGTTCCAATAATGCCACCGTGTACAGTGGGACCTTCAACTTAGGCTCTCCAGAAATGTACTCCATTCCTTGGGACACTATAGCCAAGTTCTATCATCTGGTTGGGGAAAGGGAGCTTAAGTCGGAAGTATGGCGGGCCGCGACGAGCTCTATCTCGCGACTCGGCTCGCTCATCAAAGGGCAGAGATTGTTTAGCAAACCAGGCTTAGACTTGCTGTCTCTTCTTGAAGTTCAGAGGGACAGCCAAACAACCTTGCCCGTTGACAAAGTCTACTCCGTCGTCGGATTATCCACTGAGGGAAATCCGGCCGCATGCTTGCTGACTATAGCTTAACAGCAGTCGAAGCTTTTACGCATGTAGCTAGGGTCCTGATTGAGTCACGGCGTGACCTGCGAGCCTTGAGCGCCGTTCAGCACTCTGCCGAAGAATCCTGCCTTCCATCATGGGTCCCCGATTGGCGTAGATCCTGGGAACAACGACCTATCCTGTTTGGAACCTCGGAGCGTGCAGACCCCTTGACCTTCTCGGGTGCTGGCGCAGAACGGAGGCGGCGGCTGCAGGCATCCGAGTTCACGGCAATGGATGCCAACTACGGATCGATTGAGAAAGCCCAGAGAAGCTTTGATGCAGTGGGTGGTCGTCCTGTATCCCTTGAGCCGTCCGAGAATCCGACAGAGCTGGGGTTGAAGGGAAGACGCGTCTCGACGATTAAGACTCTGGTCGAGTTCGACGACGATGTAGCAGTCCCGGATGATTGCCTCGAGACCCCTATTATGTCATTCTTCTTACGCGACTTGAGCGCCTCCTGGCAGTCGCCGTACCCTGGCAGCAAGGAGGAGACCTATTGGGACGCTCTCTCCCAAACAATAATTGCCGACCAGAATGAAGATCTCGCTGACTTTGAGGAGCTCCGTTTCCCGGAACCCGAATCCAGATTTGAGGAAGGCTTCGTGGAGCTTTTGCACTACAGGTGAGTCCTCCATGCTTGTGTCACTGTCATATTCCGATCAGATCCGCTGACCCAGTGGCATGCAGGCAGCGATGGGTCAACGAAAACCGGACCCGTCGACTTTTCCTCACGGAAGATCAGAGGGTTGGACTTGGGCCCGCGCACGCACGACCCGGAGACGAGATATGTATTCTCTTTGGTGGTCATGTTCCATATATCGTCCGAGGCTCGGGGCGTTCGCGATTTATCGGCGAATGCTATTTACACGGTGCGATGAATGGTGAAACGCTGGACAATGGAGATGACCAGGACGATAAAGTATACATATTGCATTAAATTTTCATCACGTCCAAGAACTGAGGATTACAACTTTAGCAGCGCATAGGTGAGATGCTACAAAGAGCTTTTGCATTGACAATTTCGATTCGAATTCCAGGAACTTGCGGGGTCATTTCAGTAGGCTTAATATTTTCCTTAACCTCATGAATAACTCGTCCGCCATTAACTGTAGTTAATAAAATATGCCTTAATCTTTGGTTGATTTGTCTGTTGATATGATATATTTCTATTCGTCAAGATCCGTAGAAAGTGCTTATTCTGCCTACTGGGAGTGTTGTCTTCCTTTATATGTGGTTTAAAAAACCCCAGAATATTCGTTTATCTTCTAAACTGGCTTAATTAAGCTAATGTTCATTTGGGATAAACAGTCATAGACATTGACCTTCTTACGCTCTGCTAATATTGTTCGGCGGTTCGTGTGTGTTTACGACGCGGATATAGTAAGTTTAGTAACGGGTCCCTCCTGTTGCCTCTTCGAGGACCTAGGTACTCCTATAGCATGTTTTTTTAAATGTACATAATCCTCCCATTCATCATTTCATCTAGACCCCTGAAGCCTGCCGGTGCCATTGGGCGCCCTCCGACCCAATGAGCGGACTCACGTCTAGCACGAGGATCCCTAAGCTGGCCCGCCATCTTGGCAGCCAGACTATATGAGCGGGCGAGTCCCCGAAGCAAACAAGCGGCAATTGAGGGGGAAAAGACACAAAGTCGACAAGATGAGGCTGGCATGTGCTCTTGGATCGCTCTTTGCCCTTTTTCTGAGTGTGGCTGCGTCCGCGCCGACGGTAAAGGTCTCCATCTCTGCCCTAACCGCGGGAATAGAGTCCGACTGGGCTGCTGTCTACTATGGCCCTAGACCACAAGACTCGCTCCTTGTCGGAAACGACGGAAGTGCAGCGACAGGCGGTCTCCGCACGTATGGCCTCCTTGACCGCAACCTGAACGAAACCGCTCGGCGAACGCCCGGCCGGACCAAAGTAGTAGGTGTCTTGTACGACATCGGCGGACGCGATCTGCTGGTGTCGATTACCACCACCGAATCGATCATCCGTCTGTATGACGTTGATGGACTTCGAGAGATCTCTGGTGTGAAGAAGAAGGTGCTCGGCGACTGGTCGTGTCTGTGTACGTGGCGGAGTCCGCGGGGTGCGGATTATGTCTTTCTGCTTGGGAAAAAGCAGGCGGTTCAGTTTCTCGTGAGAGGGAACCGGAAGGAGCTGGAGATTCTTGAGGTTAGTGGACTTGTATCCGCTGCTGTATCTGCACGTTGGGGCTGATCAGTATCTACAGGTCCAAGCTTTCCCGCTGCCCGTCGAACCAAGTTCTTGCGCTGTTGACCCTGAGGGGGTTGTCTACTTCGCTGCAGAAAACACGATGTTATACAGTTTTCAGGCGGCAGAGTCAACCGTTGCTCCTGAGATCAAGGCGTTTGGAGAAGTCGGTGACGATATCTCAGGTTTGGCGGTTTACGTCTCCCACAGATCACATTACCTGTTCGTGGCACAGACAGACGTTATAGAGATCTACTCGCCCAGTCTGGAGCTCAAGGGGTCCCTTGCTGTGACTGGAGCCGAGGACATCGAGATTGCAGGAACGGCCATCTACCAGAGTAGCTCAAGTCAGTACCCCTACGGACTGATCAGCTATGCGATTGAGTCGGATTCTGGCGTGGGCTTCGGCGTCAGCTCCCTTGAGCCCGTCTTCACCGAACTGCGTCTTGAGCCAAACACCCGCTATACACCGCGCTCAGCACGTCCTCCGCAGTCTGAGTCAAAGCTAAACGGGTTTAGAAATCGTGATGGCAGCCTTTCCTGCTTTGCCGGCTTCACAGGCCGTAACTGCAACCGTGTTGCCTGCTCGAATGACTGCTCCGGACACGGATCCTGTGTGGGACCCAATGAATGCCAGTGCCGTGATCCGTGGGCTGGCCCCGATTGCTCCTGGATCGGTGTAGAGGCAAAGTACGAAACGGATGCCAACGGCGGAGATGGTGACGACCCGGCTATCTGGATCTCTCCTACGAGCCCGAACCTGTCGACTATCATCACGACGACCAAGTCCGAGGTGGGCGCTGGGCTTGCTGTTTTTGATCTCAAAGGGAATCTCCTGCAGACCATAAGCGCCGGCGAGCCGAACAACGTGGATGTCATCTACAGCTTCCAGCTCGGCAACCGCACAGTCGATCTGGCTTACGCTGCGTGCCGAGCGGACGACACGCTATGGTGCTTCCCCACCCGCTACCTCTCCATCTACTGAGCCACCACTAACGCTCTACAGCCTGTTCGAGGTCACTTCCGACGGCCTTTTGGCCGAGGTCCCTGGCGGAATCCAACCCGTCCCTGAGGACTACACCGTCTACGGCTCGTGCGCGTACCGCTCCCCCTCAAGCGGCAAGCAATACCTCTTCGTGAACGCGAAATCCGGGCAATACCTGCAATACGAACTCACCTCGCGCACCAACGGAACCCTATCCACCACGCTCGTGCGCACCTTCACCGGCGGCACCGGCGGGCAGCCCGAGGGGTGCGTCGCCGACGAAGAAAACGGCTCCCTTTTCCTCGGCGAAGAGCCCTACGGCCTGTGGCGGTACGACGCCGAGCCGACGGGCTCGAGTAATGGGACTCTCGTCGCGAAGGCGGGGGACGGAACACTCTTTGCGGACGTCGAGGGCGTGACCCTCCTCCCTGGAAAGACCGCTGATCAGGGGTTCATCGTTGTATCCTGCCAGGGGGTCAGTGCGTACTCGGTTTATCGGCGGGCAGAGCCGCATGAGTATGTGATGACGTTTACGATTGGGGAGTCGAAGGACGGACGAGTTGATGGCGTGACGAATACGGATGGGGTGGCTGGGGTGCCGAATCGGTTGAATGCTGATTTTCCGCATGGGTTGCTGGTGGTGCATGATGATGCGAATCAGTTGGCTGAGGGGGGGACGGCGGAGTTGGCGTCGTTCAAGTTGGTGAGTTTGGAGGATGTGTTGGGACCCACGGTGGGAGGGATGTTGCTGCTGGAGCTTGATGCGGAATGGAATCCGAGGACTACCGTGTGAGGGTACAGTATGGTGTTGATGCTGGAGACTGTAGACGCTGAGTTCCATGTCTATATTGAAGTATACTGACCGAGCAAAAAGTATTCTCAATATGCATCTTATGTAGGTCTATCGAAGGAGAAACGTCAGTGCCGCTTCCTTCCCTTATTACGCAAATATAACTTCTTTCTAGCTTGGGTGTTTAGGTGATCTGAAGGAAGCCTCTTCAGCAGTTGTATGATTTGATCATCTTAAGCTTCTTCCTAGGCTGACCGCGGACTAGTCTATACAATTTTAGATATATTTGGCCGGGTCAGGTTCCCGTGTTATTTGCAGACTAGCATGGCATGCGGGTGCTTAAACATCACTTTTTTGACAGGGTTTACTATTAATCCATTTATTCAAATGAGTCTCTATGTATTTCTGATAACTAGAGCAAAGGTCAAGAATAAAGCCTATTCAAAAGTTCTGTTCGATTGAACCTCCATGAGCAGGATATATACCATCATCAGATACCCTGGGACCGAACAAATCCACCAACAAACAAGGCTACCCGAATAACGCGTTGGATACTATGTATGTCCTTCAGTCCTTATCTTCTACTGCTGAGCTGGAAAGTGTACACGTGTACTATGGAATACTCCTGAGCGGGAAGAATGTGTGGCCATCGTTGGTATTAGGATATAATATTGAGAAAGAAAGTGCAATCAATTCAACTGAGTCAAGCTATTCCATCTGACTTTCAATACGAGCTTCAACGTCCTCTCCGTGTTCAATCTAGTATGGGAAGTACTTGGCCTGGAAATTGAATGGCATCCGGATACGAGATAGCCACATGATGGCGCATACCTCCGCATCCATATACTTCGATCGTGCTGTGGGTGAACCAATTTGGGTCATCTTCAAGCGGGACATACGTCCCTCATCGCCAGCACGGCCCGAATGTCCGTCTGAAGTACGGAGTCAGGACGAGAGAGAGAAACTTATAAATACCATGCTACCTCCAGCCCTCTCAACATCATCATCAACAGCTGAACATCCCTCCCCAGTTCCACAGCGACCAACCAGCCCACCAACCACGACAGCCAACGTGTATTCGTCGCGATGAAGTTCACCGCAATCCTCGCCCTCGCCTTCGCAGGCTTTGCCATTGCATCTCCAGTTGCCGGACCGGCGCTTGAAAAACGTACGCCCCCCACCCCTCCTCGAGTCTATCACGCACAGGCTGTGGTGTGCAATGACGATGATACTAAAAGAGTACAGGGTCCTGTAAGAGCGACTGCTCGAGTCTAGCTTCCAGATCATGCAACTCGAGCTGTGGCGGCAATGGGTCGTGCTTTAATGCTTGCTATCCGGCGAAGTACAATGCATGCGTGGCGGATTATTGCTAGTCGCTGAGTCGTGCTAGAAGCATACTTGGTCTCAGAGTGGGGGATATGGCAGAGATATCTGACATGGGCTATAGTCTAAAGAGATTTCTCCATGTCATTGTGCAGTCTTGACTGCCAATTATATCTAACTGACACTCCATATCATCCTTATACTATAAAAGTTTAGTACATACGACCACAGGGTGTGGAAAACAGGGCTTCCCGTCCGCTCAGCCGTACTTAAGCCACACGCCGGCAGGTTAGTAGTTGGGTGGGTGACCACCAGCGAATCCCTGCTGTTGTATGTTTTTTTTTTATATACTTTTTATAGTCAGTGGATATGTGATGACCCGCCGTCCGTTTATGGGTAAAGTGGCCGCCGGGGTGATGTAGGATCCCGACTCGGGTATACCTATACTAGCGGTTGAAGGGCCACCGAGTGAACCAGTTTCATTCTTGCAGCCTGTACGTCCCTCTTGGCTGATATATGCGTGGAGGCTCTACACCTTAGCATATTACGATTTACAACCCGTGGTGACTCCGTGCTGACGGGATATAGGATATTCGGTTAGATCTGATTGCATCTGTTAGATCTATAGTTTGGTAAGGCGATCCGAACTCTGTTCTTCCCCACGTTTCACTAGAACCATCTGAAATATGATGAAAGGCAATACCGACACAATTTCCAAGCCGTAGTTCTACATCTTGACTTGGCGAGGACCTCAGTTAGTCCTTGAATCAGCAACTGTACCTGTCGCTGCCTCCTACGCCCCATCACATAGTCTAGAACACAGCATAACGATAAGAGATATTAATAACAGTATAGAACTAAACAAGAAAGCAGGTATAGCAATTGAACAAGCAGAAGCAACTTGGAGCCAGTGGCTGATAGGTAGTAAGGTGCTATAAGACATGTGCATACGTCAATCCAGATTATTCTCCGCAGGATCGATCATGATGTCTAGATCCTCTTCCTCCTGCTGCTTTGCTGCCAGATGCTTGTCTAAAAACGACTGAAACCGAGGGTCATTATCTGTAGACGACCAGATACTGTCAGTTTTACCGGTCATCCGCACACGAAAAACGCTATTGTAGGTAAGCTTTGTCGCTCCCCGCTGGTAACGCTACTAATGACTATAATAAGAATTAGAATGGGAACAGAAGAAGTCCTCCTTAAATAGTTTCTATTTTTACTGCTATCTAAGGGCTTGAAGCAGGTATGGAGAGACCAATTCCGTATGTATCGACCTATTGTCTTTGATGAGAATACGGAAAATAGGAGAGTAAGGGCGACGACAAAGTTTTATGAGACTGGTATCAATGAGTTTGAGGGCAAAGTCTGGGATAGGCCCGGCTACTTCGACAAACTTATATTTGACTTATTCCGAACGTAATATCCTTCTGAAATAAGATTTGAATTTGTAACTGTTTATCTTACCTGTACCAGAGATGGGATGTGAGGGGTTATTCTGTCTTATGAATATAGCCAGGGAATTATTAAAGACGGCCTTGTCGAATTTATCTATATATTGCAGCATTATATCGGAGATCTCTGATCTAACAGCCTCGGACAGGCCGCTGGGGGGTCTCTTCTGTAGCATCTTGCGTTGCTGAGATGTCACGTCTGAGCCCTGATTTATTTGTGCTCTGTATCCCCTCAGCCACCGAAGCATCTGTGGTATGTTTTGAAGTTTCTTAGCTTATCTTTGTGAAGAAGGCGACTTTCTTTGTCTATCTTCTTCTGTAGATGATCTGAAGTGATCTGGGCAGGGTGCTTTCCTTGACGAATGGCCTCTATGCCTTCCCCTGGCCCAGACTCGCCTCTCCGGTTATCGTTGTTGGAGTTAGAGTCGCTGTTGGACCTGTCTCCTGGAGCCGTTGCTTGCTGTCTTCTTTGACTGGACGTGTTTGGGGGAATCTGCCCTTCTTGTCTCGGCATCTCTGGAGGCGGTAGTGTACTAGTTTGCCGTTCGGTTCGCCGGGAGATTTCTCCTGCGTGGGCTCTGCCGCTTGGACTCTGTAACTGAATCTCGAAGGGTTTGGCGGTGTGTTTAAGGTTTCTAAAATCGTGTGGTTCTTCGGTAGTGTCTGTAGGACGTTGTTTAATTACCGTCTTTTTAACCCCTCTATGACTCCGGTGCTGAGGATCGGTAGTGTAGCTGGTCTCGAGGGGCATGGGAACCGGCAGAATAACGGATCACTTACAGGAAGAAGGGGGAGGAAAGAAGAGAAGGAACGGAACTGCTCGAATTGAAAGGAAAGGGAGATTTTGAGTGCCGACGCACAGCCTTATTTGGCCTATTTTGCCTACTTTCCGGACGTCCAAGGCTGAGCTCGGTGAGTTGGGCGTCGGCGCCTGCATTAAGATTGCACGAATTAGCGGCTTACCGAGGCGGGAAAGATTTAGCCTCGTGTGCCAGGTTTACATCACTTTCTGTCTGGCTGTTAGCACTATGCTAGAACATGCCGTCTCCATCAGAGTCGACAGCTCATTTACCAACCCGTTGTATTCAGAGATAATGGCAACATACGATGTTCCTAATTAACGCCTAGACGGAGGCAGCGTACCGTCGATATTAATACTCCCGGTCTCTTCTTTTACAACGGCCGTCTCGATATCTTCAGATACTACAAAACGCATATTCTCAAGATCTTCTATACAGCCTTTAATACAGGAGGAGCTGGACTAGAAGCCCTGGAAATATATAGGTGAGCCTCACAAACACTGAAACCCTTGATAAACGTATATTAACGTGGACCTGGAAGGATATTATAATTTTTCAACGTTCCTTGCTTCTGACAGCGATTTCTGTAATTTCCGACGTTTTGATCGTCTGAACCCCCGGGAAATCTTGGCCTTGTAAGATAAACTATCTTAGATAGAAGAATCCTTAGACGAGATCGATAGGTCCTGTAGCTAACGCGACGCCTCTGATGTGAATAACGTGTTATTCCGGTAGGACACACAGTAAGCTTGAGTGGATCTTATATGGGAGGCTTGTCGAAAACTAGAAGAATATAGTATGTTCTAAGGTTTTGGACGGAGGACATGTGCTGATATGGAAGACCGATATCTCTACCGGTATATCTACTTTAAGATATGAGTATCCGCGGCCGAAAAGGATATTACTAGTCTAAAGAATTGGTTCTACAACTATGATGGAGCTATTATGTCCGAAGAACGGATGTATATTGATAAGAATAATCTTTTCGCTCTAGTGCTTAAAGATCGAAGTCCTTTACAGTGTCTCTTTGAGCGGTCCTCTTATTTTCGATTCTTTAAACTCTGGCGATAAAAGCCCTAGTCCTTAGATCTACCCCTTTATATCCGACAGTATATTTATTACTCGTCTAATAGCCGAATCGATTAGTTTATAACGCTTACCATCGTTGTAACCGGACTGGTTATATTTATCGCGTCTATCTGGATTCTAGCATTTATAAGGCCTGTTGCCCTTAAGTTGGTAGTTATCACTATTTTTATTCTTTTGTTCTTGGCGTTAGTTGTTTTTAGGACATATGCTAAGTCATATAAGTCTTTGGCGGCAACCGCGGCGTAAGTAGTTCAAACGCATCTGTTCAGGTCTTTCCAGGCCCCAAATTGCTGATTCTTTGCAGTTATTCTGCCATTCTAATGGTCTTTCTTCAGATGGGGAAGTAGAACCTTAGCTAGGGAGGTACAGGATAGGTAATTGAATAGGGCTTGTGTTTCAACAAGCTGGTGTTGAAGATCGATTTTGCATATAGAGTAGCCCCACAAATCGGGCTCCTCAATTGTAGCCTTGAGACGACCTCCTAGCGCGTATCGTTTGATGTCGTGCTTAATGGCTTCCTTTAGATATGCGACTAAGATAGGGCGCCTGATTGACCACTTGGCCGTTGAAGATGTTGCCTTAATTGGGGTTGAAAGAGATAGAACCGAAGCGCTACCTAGTCGCAAGAGTAAGTTATCCGGCGTTAGCGCTGAGCAAGAGGCCTCTAATATAGCTGAATGGTTGAGCGGCAAAGTCGCCTACCACAAGAAGCTGCGCGGAGGTGTGCACTTCATAGACCAGACCCCCAAGAGTGCTACTGGCAAGTTTCTACGACGAGTACTGAAGGAGCAGGCGAAGAAGGAGGCTACTTCCAAAGCCAAATTAAAACATGATACATGGAATGGCTACGAGCACTAAGATCCACTCAGGAGTTACATCGATATCTACCTAAGGCTCAAATCCATCCAGCGTCCGCTCCTGTTTCTCGATGCGAGATCACTCGTTATGCCCCCGGCCCCCAGGGCAGACTTGCCTTTTCCATCCCTAGCCCTTCGAACGGGCAATTGACTCGACGATCAGTTTTTGCCCGGGCATAATGGTGCATAATGCTACGTGGCAGAGCGATGACATCAGCTCTTCTCCCAGCGTTGCTCTGCTGGATAAAACACGTTTCCTTACTCCACATAATGTCATGCAAAGCCTTTAACTGTTCAATTCATGCCCATCACGAGTTAGAGCCGAAGCCCGATATCTCGGGGATAGGGTTAGGTGACCTTCTATGGGCGTTGCGATACAGGAACTCAAAATATGCAAAGGTTGTGATCGGATTCATCGCCTCCGGTTGGACAACACTCTTGTTTTTGGTACTTCGATATGTTGCTGCGTCGTCAAACCCATCAATCGACGACGACGCGGCTCTCCTGGACAGCTCGTTGAGGAAAGCGGCACGGAGGATATTAGGAATATGGCCGCCACCACTGCAATGGGTCCCAACCCTAGAGACGGTAAGGATACGTCTCTCATCGAAGACGGCAGCACCGGACGTTAATCGTTACCCGAGCTCGTGTTGGCAATGAGCGACCAGCAGCTAGTGACCGGTCTTTCCATCGTTATCGGCGGCTACTCCCAACTTTGATGCAGTCTATCATTCTATCATTGGAAGCTGATAGCCATGCTCGCCTGGTTCTCATCGGCAACCCACCTTGCGACCCTGCTGTTCCTCCAAGAATACCTACAGAAAAATATGAGTGGGAGGTTTGGGCAGAGGATGGATCAATAAAGCAGAATCTATGATTGGCACATCGATCGTGAGGACTAACCCAGCCAGCAACGGGTTTCACTTGAAAAGGTCCTAGTGGAATCATGGCGCATTCCTGGTGATATATGTTCGGACGAGTCCCGAGCCTCCAGTCGGCAAAAACTCGTTCAGGAAACTTGTATAACTTCTCTAGTATCTGGGAACTATCGACGGAGAGTATTATATAAGATATCTCTTTTACGTCGGTGTTTTGCTGAGTTGCCCCTGAGGGCGTCTAGCAGTATATACGGTGCAGCCTGAGTAACAGTAACTGGGTAATGAGGGCTATTTTAATTAGTACGGAGGATAGTAAGAGACAGCGGATTGTTTGCCGCTGGGCAAGTTTCCGAATGGTTAGGACTAAATACTTTCTCTATGTCTACTAGGGCTCGCTAGTACATCTCCTTGCTCTCTTTCACCTTGCCCTGATTAAAGTAGAGATTCCCAAGATTGATAGATTCCGTAGGTCTCTCTTATTTATACTCATTTATAAGCGCTATTTAAAGCTTGGACATACATCTAACATGCGAGAAACTTTGATTGCCCAATAGAGGCAGCGAAGAAGATCTAATATATATATCTTTCTCATCTATATCATGTCCAGCCCACTGATGATTTCCTTTACATTTAGGACCAGTCTCCTTCATCTTCAACAGGCTTGCCACTCTCCGAAGCGTCCAGAAGCTCCTTGACAGTCCATGGCTTGTATGTGTAGCCAGGTACAGAGTTCGTATTCTTGAATGGCGTACCCTTAAGGAGGTGCTCCGCACATTTGCCGTAATTCTCATATGCGTACTGCTCTGGGTCATGGCGTAGCAGCCAGTCTCCAGCTATTTTGCCGAATAACTGGGGTTTCTTGGCGACGGCATCCCAGTCGGTGTTGTGGAAGGACTCGCGGTTTTTGAAACCCATTTTCTGGGCGCACGAGACTCGCTCAAACCTGTTATTAACGTGTGTGTTATCAGCGCCTGTAGCATCTACTCCTTAAATCCGGCAGCGAAATATGACTCTTTGGCTGCCACATACCTCAAGTAGTTATGCACTTTCGTTGCTAGAGATACATCCTTCCTCCCGGCAATATCCAAGCACGCTGCCAGAGAATACGCATCCTCCATGGCCATAGTCCCACCACTGGCTGAGGTCGGCAGAAATGAATGTGCGGCATCACCGACCTGGACGACGCGGCCGCCAGGTGACGTCCAGCGCGGTTGAGGGTTACGCCACATAAGCTTCCAGTCAAGAACGCGGTGGTTGGGTGTTGCCTTGATAAGCTCGGTCACGAACGGCTCCCAGCTCTCGACAGCCTGGAGGGCCTTGTCGATCGTTGTTGTCTTCACCCAGTCTTCTTCGGCAACACTGCCTTCCTCCTACGTGAGGTTAGTATACAACCGCACAGCACAAGCCGTGGAACGTGACGGGCACATACCTTGCGAGTGAGCAGCCAACAAATCTCTTCCGCAGTTTTGCAAGTAACGATGTGTGCCCCCGGACCTGCGTGTAGGAATGTGCGGTCATTGAATCCTCCAAGCTCCGCTGCGATGACTGGATTTTCGAGGGCCGGTGCTACCGGGAATGTGACACGATAAAGCACGAATCCTGAGCTGATTGGGGGGTCGTTGCTGCCAACGACCAATGCCCGCGATTTGGAGCCAACTCCATCGGCCGCCACCACTACGTCAGCCGTGAGACGGCGCCCATCAGACAGGACCACACCACCATGGTCGTCCGTTTCGAAGAATTCTGAAGCAGTCGCAGAGAACTCTATCGGGATGCCGAGCTGCTCGGCGTACTCGGAGAGCAAGTTATGCAGCTTTGATCGATAGATGGGTAGAGATGGGTCGTCTGCAATACCCATAGGGAAGGATCCGATCACAGTCCCGTCGAACTTTTTCATAACAATCGTCGGGGTGACTGCCTCTCGTCTCGCCCGTTCCATGAAACCCGGCCATTTCTTCGGGGTCTGGAGGGCAGGGCTTGTAATCACAATGAGTTCGCCTACACCAAGGGTTAATGCGCCACTCAATGAGCTAGTATGTACAGCACGGTGATGTGTATAGAGATGCGAAGGAGTTGAAGACGGTTCTTACCCGCAGTCTCCCCACGGAGTCGTTGTTCGATAACCTGGACATTGTGACCCTTCCGGTGAGCCTCAATAGCGAAGGTTAAACCTGCAATGCCACCCCCGACAACAAGAATGGAGATTCCGGTATCTTCTCCTCGTTCCATGGTTGAAATTGCGCGGGCCGATGAAAGATGGTTTGTTTTAAGTTGGACCCTTGCCCGCTTTTTAAAGGGTTCATGTTGTTCGTGTGTTGGATGTACCCAATACACTGAGAGATCGGCAGGAACAGACGGCTCCGGTACCTAGATGGCCCGTCCGGAAGATCGGGTTGGTGCTGTATCCGCTGACTTAGCGATATTGGGTCATCCAATTGGGTAGCTGTGCCATAATCCCACACCATGCGGTGTACAATAAATGTCTCTACTATAGTCCGGAGCTTGCCTACATAAATGCCGCTGTGGGGAATCCAAACTGTCGTACCAGGTAAGAAAGACGTAGAGCCGCAGGGTCCACGACTTAATAAGCGGCATTTCGGAACTCACGCACTCTCCGATTCCAGATTGAGTTATACTATGAACGGGGAGGAAGATCTTAGGCATCGAACTACTGTATAGAACTACGTTGCCATAAATATAAATTTGAGGGTTCGGAAAATCATCGGCAAATTGGTAATGTTGACAAACGGAAGTACGAGAGCTCTGCTCACTACTGTCTAAACAAGGGGATATTTACTATCCGCAGCAAGTTGGACATCCTATGCCACAACTTCCGTTTTCCTTCCATTGCTGCACACAGAGATTCTGTCTAAGTGCAAGACAGTCGCAATACTTGTGCGTCGAGATTCCACTGCAGCGGCGTCCCACCTACGAAGCATCAAGACCGTTGTGGGAACTTTAGGCATAAAGCGTAGGCCATCAGAAAGCCTAGGTTATGGTAGCTTAGCTTCTTCGTTGGCGTAGGCTTGCCATTGGCCTACGCAGTCTGCTTCGCTGCCAGCACACACTCCTCTAACAGTGTCTGCTCACATTTCCATAACCAGCATAGGGATGTCCAGCATTATGAGTTAGTGAAGTCAATTCATTCCTAAGATTTGCCGTAACATTCCTGATCTATTCTGAACAAACTTGCCCATATCTCGCTTCGAGATCGTTTTCCATCGCGAAGGAGAAAGACGGTCCGATTCATGTCGACTTCTGAGGAATCCTTCCATATCAGCCAGGGCCCACGTGTACGTGATCTCAATATCCACATCACATTACATCTGTCAAATATGCACATGTCTGAATTACTGCGTAATCTACCGCTTGAATAGGACTGTGGCAAGGATTCTGATTCCTCTAAATCAACTAGTAAAGTGGCTCTATTTATGATCAACCTTGACCGCCATTTAGGGGTCATTTCCCGAGCTCTGCGGTCCGGTTGGACGTACGAGGTCTAGGAGCGAGGTGCAGGGACTGTCTGACTAGGGCAATTTGTATGGGCGGTGAGGTCTCAGCACCTAATACGAGACGCCCTGGTTTGACAACATCCCACCCCCGTCCGTTCTTCAAACAGGGGCAACCGTCTTTACCCCCTGGGCAATCCGCTGGATCTGCTCCGCATAATACGACTGCAACCATTAGCACGCCCCTCAGGGAACCACACAGCGACACGAAAACATACGCTCTCGAGTCCAGCCCCCACCGCCCGCACAGGCACAAGCTTCATATACCACGGCGCTGGCACCTTATTCAGCACCAGCCGCGCCTCCTCGTCGGCCACACTCTCGTCCAGTAGCAGCCGCGCAAACGCCGGGTCCACTGCCGCCGGCCGCCCAATACCGATCAGATCGCACGCTCCCTGCGCGATGGCCGCCTGCGCGCCGGCGCGCGTGCGGAACCCGCCCGTCAGCATAAGCACCAGCGCAGGATACCGCTGGCGCACGGCGGTCGCGAACTCGAGAAAGAAAGCCTCGCGCGCGGCGGTGCGCGCGGACTTCGGTTCGTCCAGGCCCATCATCTACCACTCATTAGTATACTAACTATCCTCCAGCGAAAGGAGACGGAAAAGCTACTACCTTTGGGTCTTCGTAGGAGCCGCCGCTGACCTCGAGAAAGTCGATCCCGGCCTCGATCAGCAGCCCGATTTGCGCTATGGTATCCTCGAAGCTGTCGGCGCTGTGGTCAGCCGAGTTAAGCTTGATGCCGACAGCAAAGCGCGCGGGCACGACCGCGCGCACAGCCGCGATGATGTCGAGGACAAATTTAGCGCGGCGCGCGGCGGAGCCACCGTAGGCGTCGGTGCGTTTGTTAGTCTGTCTTTGCTTAGCTATCTTCCCTGCCTTTTCTTCCCTCGGGGGGATCTACCTTGGGGTTAAGGAACTGATCTGCGCTAGCATTAGCATAGCTCGCTACGCTCAGACACAGGGAGACGACAGTACCAATAAGATATCCATGCGCGCCGTGCAACCGCACCCCAGCAAAACCAGTATCCGCCATCAACCGCGCGGTGTCGACAAACCGCGCCGTAACGGCGTCGATATCGGCCTGGGTCATCTCGCGCGGCGCGGGGAACACGATCCTGTTAACAAGGCGATCGAGCCAGCCGTCGCCCATAGCCAGCGGGATGGCGCTGGGCGCTATAGTAGGCGCGAACAGGCCGCGTTTGCCAGCGGCGCGGACGGACTGCCGGCCCGGGTGGCAGATCTGCACGATGGCCGGGGGCCCGTGCTGCTGGCAGGCAGCGGCGTATTGCGTCCAGAGGGCGACGAGCTCGGGGTTGGACTCTTTGCCGCTGTAGGGGCCGGGCAGGGCCGGGTCAAAGGGGGTGCCCAGGTGGTTGATGTCGACTTGTACGTTGCCTTTCGTCGTCAGATTGCGCGGGACGCGGGAGAGGAAATGGGGGATAGGAGGATACCGGTTAGGACGGCGCCCCAGTCGCCTTTACCCCATTTATCATAGAGGTCGACAAAAGCTGGGTTCGGGGTATTAGACCAGCCGGCCATGAGCTCGGCCATGGCGGCCTGGCTTGTTAGTTGGAGTGGGCTTTGGGGTTAGGGGGTGTATACCTTGACCAGGCGGTTGGGAAAGACCAATCCGCAGGGAAGTTTGACGGGGTCACGGAGGGACATGGTAGGTAATTGGATTGTGTAGCGTATATTGTGTGGTGGATGGGGGAGGTCCCATATAAATTTTGTATGGGTGCATTATAAATTCTTAGAAATAGGGAGAAGCCGAGGTCCCGAATGGAGATGGGAATACCGGCAGGCGGATGTAGCTGCTCCGTACAATCGGCAGGCGGATCTACAATACACTCGCCACCTGGAGCCAGTCGGGAATATGAATCTCTCCGCAGCTCCACCTCAGATGCCGACCTTCTATTAATGAACTTGTAACAGTTACCGGCGATAAAGATTAAACTGTTCATAGACAAGAAGATAGAGCAGCTAAAGCAATATAATATAGAATGGGCGGCAATGAAAGAGGAGCTCAATAAAAATAAGGCGGAGTTCCAAGCGCTCAAGGCAAGAGTAGAGGAGGATGCAGATTAGAAGGGCCAATCACCCGGGTAGTTCTTTTATGGAAGAATCACTATAGGTGCCTCCTGGTCTATATCTATGGTAAAGTCTCACTCTAGAAACTATACCTTAAAGTTCCCCATGTATTGCGGACGCCGCAGGATTCAAGAATGATATGGTAACTTAGTATATTGATATTAACCACCCATTATAGGAGTTATCCTGGGACATGGGAAGTCCTTCTAGACAACGAGGTTCTCCGAAGTGGAAAGTCCCTCGTTTGGCGGTCAGGAACCAGGGGATAAGGTATATAGTGACTGAAGACCTCTGAAATTAACAGTTTCTGGAAGAGGGGAAGTTTCCCTTAGGCGGTGGGAAGTTCCTCATTCGGATTTCGAAAATACTTTGGGGTCCTAAGGTACTTCCTTCTGACAGGCAACTACACGTCTTAGTAGGATCCGTTTTCTGTTCGCCTACTGCTTCCCGCACATCTTGCCAAAAAGAAAAAAAGATAACTATTACCCTACAGCTATATACAGAGTCATGATTGCCTTGGTCAACAAACCGAACCTAATTGCACGCCGGGCAGTTGGTAGTATACTAGGTAGCGAGATAGCCGTTGTGAGCATCCATGCTCCGTCACCTGACCGGGCCTAACCCTATACCGCTAGGACCAACGTAGCTTCAAGGTTCAAGCTTCAAGCTTTCCTCATCATAAACTCCTCAACCAGAATAAGCTGGCCACTCTCACCTAAGTTGACCGGCCGCATCATATCCTATCTTGCCAATCCTATAAACAATCGAGACAGTAAGCCAGAATTAGCTTAATATATTACAGTAAATCTTAAATAGCAGGTCCTCGTTAAGAAATAATCCTAGGCTATACTGCGTATTAAGACAGGTACTCTATTAGATCTGACTATATTTAAAAAAGTAATAGACTACTCTTGGCGATGGTTGTATATCTGGAACATCGAGCTGATCGCGGAATTGGAGCTATATGACGAAGCTGCTCGCGTTTACTTCGAGACGGAAGCCGAGCAGGACTGTAATAATCGAATCTTCTCTAAAGTAATCTAGTTAATGCTTCAGATTCTCGCTTAATGGCCTGCCGACTACCCGGGGATCTTACTCCCTATTAGAGCCCAGTCTCCTAGTGATCTGGTCGCGTGTCTACGTCTACACCGACTAAGGCGGAAAAAGGCTGCCCGTGCCGACTGTACTACGGACCTGGTAAACCGCAGATTCGAAAGAAATTATCTTCGGCTTGACGATTAGTTTGAGAGCTAGATAGAGCTGCTTAAGTTGGTGTATACTCTTAGGATCGAGGCGTTATCCGACAGACGACAGATTGACGCGGCTTCGTGCGTCTGTTTTGCCTCTTAATTTTCTCGCCTTCATAGCCTTAATCTTTTATTAAACGATATCTGTAAACGGGATAAAGCCCTGAGAAAACGTAACCGTAACGGTTAGTCTATTATCTATATATTTGTTGCTAGAAGATAGACTAGTTATTTTGTTAGAATTTGCTGCTTGTTTCGGCCTCTTACTATTGACGGTAAAATATTTTACCTTATATTTTAATTATAAACTTCTAGGAGACTATAACTTCCTTCCGGATGATATTATCGAGAATAATATAGATTCTCTAAATACGGGGCTGCGGACGTTCTTCTAATAGTTTATAATTCTTTATATATACGAGACAGCTATCGGAACCGATCTTTTCTAGCTACTAGGCCCTAGCTCAGGCTAACTTCTATTCTAGCTATATCTTACTACTGTTACTATTAGCTATACACCCGTAACACCCTTGCGTAAGTAGTTTTTTTACGACCGCCCCGGCCGCGATAAAAACAACTACTTTAAGTTTGAGGATTCTAATTTAGATAGAGTTTTCTCCGAGTATATAAGGATGTCTTTCAAGGACTATAGCGGTAAGTTTTTTTGAGAGGTCGGCGTGTCGGACTTATTTAATAATCTCTATATGGCTGTTAGATGAGCGGCGCAGCAGATGCCTTAGTTAGAATTTTTGAATATAAGAACGCAGTCGGGATAGGGTTATAATTAGTTTAGGTATACGTCGAAAGGGGAGGTAAAGGCGACTTAGTCTGATTTTCATGGATTTCAGCCAAAGGAGGAGGTTTTAGATCTGTGGAAGAAACTTGCTTTTGAGCATACTGGCGAGGAACTTATTGTCGAGTTGTGCAATAATTGACTACCATTGACGAGACTATCTACTGCCGCATTTCATACCAGGTAGCTTCGGTAGTAGTACTCAGTTATAGACTTTCACATAGATGCCTGGCTGCAAGAAATAGAAGGTGCCCAGTTGGATCAGTAGTTGATCTTACTGCGTAAATAAATAATGTAATACTCTGGGCTACACTAAACAAACTGCTTGCCTCTACTATCCATCGCAGCAAAAGGCCGTTTATTATATATCACTACATGCGTCAATGACATGCAGGTAGTTAATCCTATCCTCGGGGCTTGACATATTCATAAACCATTTTATGGCTATTAACGAAAAGCAGGTGGTACCTACCTAGTAGGTTAGGTAGTTAATGTTGGTAGTTAATAGAAGCAGAAGGTGAAGGAGCTGGTCCTCTGCTTCCCTCACATCTTGATGGCTTCACTATTCTGTCGTTCCCTCTTCATATATCTTCCTCTTCCTCCCCCCCCCCTCCCCCCCCCCCCCCTTCTCTTTCCTCCTCTCCATCTTCTCTACTCAAGTCGCACTTCTGTCATCTCTCCTTTCGCTCCAGTTTTCCATTCTCGTTGTACAATAAGGAGCTGGTGGACGGCCATGACCTCTGCATGCGCTATTCCACCACCAACGTCCTCGTCGTCTGGACAGGGACAAGATGGGGATCGTGTTTCCACTGATATATTTGGATAATCCTAGTGGAGATGCCCAGAGAGATGGGCTGGATTTGTCCTACAACTTCAGTAACGCGATGGCATCTTTGGCTTTGGTGGAAGATCTTCTCGCAGACGAGGTCCTCCCTCGTAAGGAGATGGTCATTCTGACTCCTTACCAGGCGCAGTGGATGCGTTACCTCGATTACCTCGATCGTCTTCGAAAACAACGACCCGATCTTCGAGTTGCAGATGTTTTCGTTTTCAAGGCGGACTCGTTCCAGGGGCAGAGGCCCCGGTTGTTATCGTGGACCTCGTGGTCACCACAAAGGCCGGGTTCGTGGGACAAGCGAATCGACTGAACGTCCTTCTCGCGCGCGAAGTACGGAATGTGCATTGGGCGAGTATGGATATTCTGGAAGAGCGAGGTGTGGGAAAGTGGATAACCAGAGCTTTTTTTTTTTTTTTTTTTGGTTATCTGAGGAAATTCTAGTGCTATGACAAGTTTCGCAAGATGGAGTTCGAAAAATTTTCTCCCGAATCCGATAGCGCCTGGCATCCTCATCCTACCTCTGCGATAGGCTCTAGGAATCCCGATTCTTCCTCTCCTGACAGCGCCTCATGTCCCGATCGCACCTCTGCGGCTGATGGTCTGTTCCTGATGTCACCGTTGCGACTTCTTTGAAGACCAAACTCCGCGTGTGGCATTCTGTTTCAACCGTCATACTTGATGGATTAGAGCACTTGTGAAGTTGCAAGGCGCAAGCTTTACGATAGCGTGGCTTGAACACAGACAGTCAAGATGTCAGGGGAAATTGACCATTACACTACCAAAAGGTGTATTATATGGCTGTGGACGTGGTTTGGCACAAGACAATTCCAGCATTTTCAGAGCTGGGCAGTGACAGGCTGGACCTACTAATGCCGCTGGGATATGTAGAATAGTTTAGATTGAATGGAAGAACCTGCAATGACATGTGCTTAAAACCACAGGCAAAGCAACCATGATTTATACGCAATAGTATTATAATAATCTCAGTCTTGTTCACTTGCTGAGGCGCTTCGCTCGAGGACGGTGAGTTACCTTCAATTCCCCAAGCGCCCTTTCAAACCTGTCCATGCCATTGCGCAGCATTTCAGCATCCACCGCATAGTTCAGCCGGAAAGCACCTCGATCGTTGGTATGAAACGCCTCGACCATTGTTAGCCCCGGGTTAATCGATTGAAACCAATGCCTTTGACTGGAACTCACATCGCTAGGCATTAGCAGCACACCTCTGGAGAGGAGATACCTGGCCAGTTGGGCTTCCCGACTTGCAGAGGAATTCTGACAAAAGAATCGCAAGTAACGCTGAAGGTCGATCCATATACCAAATGAAGCATGCGGTTCCACAAAGGGAATCTCCAGCTCCGTTAGCCGCTGCATCACGCATGCCCTGGCTAGGGATAACCGTTTCCGAAGGGCGGGTATGTGGACAGAGTCCGTATACTCATGATCCGAGAAGATGGAAAGAAGCAGCTCCTCCGCGAGCGAGGATGCGCGGGTAAACCGGCTGTGAACGTGCAGGTCAGCAGAGATCCACCGCAGGACAAGGACATAGACATGTTGGACTTACGCGGTCTGCTCCAAGGTGCGAAGAAGCTCATGGTTCCTGGTGATCAAGCATCCCAACCGAGCGCCACAAAGGCCCCAGTCCTAGCCGTGGATTAATAAGAGTACCTCTGTTGCAGCCCTCGCCGTGAACTCTGGGTGAGTATTACGCACCTTCCCAGGCCCGTACAGGACGTGGACATTTGTCGCCGCGGTACCACTGACAGTCAGCGTGCTGTGGAATCGACCTTCGGACGCAGACAAGGCATAGATCTCATCCACCACCAGATGTAGTCCTCGGGTTTCACAAAAGGCCATGATTGCCCTCAGCACGGATGGCTCGTAGCATCTACCCAGGGGGTTGTGAGGATTGCACAGAAAGATCGCTCGGACGGTGAGACCCTGTGCGAGAGCCCCGTTGATGGCGTCCTCAAATGCAGCCAGCAGTTCCGGGATGGAGGCGGATGCAAACTGGTCCTTCAAGTGTTCCGTGTCCGCGAAGACACAGCGTATCGAACTGCGCATCTCAATCGCATGCGAAAGAAGCTCGAAGCCAGGGGTTGGCATGAGGATTGCTTCGTGTTCATCGAAAAGGGCAAACATCATGGCATCGATGAGTGCTGAGAGGCCGTTGGCGCAGAAAACGTCGGCGGGCGATACCTTCTGGCGCGGCGCAAAGTGTCTATTGAAAAAGTCCGCAAAGCATTGGCACAGCGCAACGGAACCGCGGAGTCGGTTGGGAGAGATGGCTGAAATTCACAACCCCCCGGACGGGTTAGAGAGTCCACACAGTCTGGGAGTGAAGTGTGAGTTACCTTTCTGGGGGCTGAGTTGATGGTTCTGCCTGACGAAGTCTTCCATCAGATCCGTCGTGATGGTATTCAAGCTGGATCCCAGATTGATAATGCCGTCTGGGTTCCGCGTCTTGTCATATCCATCGGTAACCCACGAGGCAAGCAGATCTTGCTGTATTGATGGACTCTGGATGGCCAGGGCGCGTTTAGACAGCGGCACGTTGTGTAACCCCATGGCGCTGCTGGGTTCTGAGCGAAGTATATCGACAATCAGTGCTTCATAGCATGGTTAGAAGATTTATAGGACTGATACTTCCTACCTGCACAGGTTACCGGCTCTCCTGCTGCATCTCATCCCTTGCAAGCCCCTGGGGGTATTGCCATGGAGGCAAAAAAGGCCTGCACGCAGCCCCTTACATAAGATTACCGTAGACCCTGTACGGGGTGTTTATTGCTTGCCTACCCATCCTCGGAGAGGGTGGCCCTTCACGACTCCTGTGAGGGTTGAGCTGAGCTGCGCTGCACTGCAGGCCCTGCGGATCGACCTATAAAGAAAAAGGGGACGACCTCTCTCACCCACGAACAACAGCCTTCTGCCACCGTCAAACTGTCAATTTCTTACTAGTCCTCCTGAAATATGTCCTCCAATGGTGTCTCTACCGGCAATGACCGTTTCAATAGCGATGCCACCAACTGGGACTCGAATCCAATCGTGCAGGAGGCGACCCGACTGGCTTTCCAGACTTTGAAGCCCATCATTCAACAGCTCTCGGCGTCCTCTGACAGTGGCCTCGATGTCCTCGAAGTCGGCTGTGGTACCGGGTTGCTCACCCTCCAGCTTGCCCCGCTGGTAAAGGATCTCGTTGCCGTCGATCCAGCCCCTGGTATGATCGAGATGCTTCAAGCAAAGCTTGAGTCTCGTTCCGCCGAAGGGCCACAGAACATTCTCCCTCTGTGTCTATCTTTCACGGACGCCGAAGATCCAATGCTCCCCCCAGCGGTCGCGGACCATCCATCGGGCACCCGGCGCAAATTCGACCTCATTGTCTCCCACCTTGTTCTGCATCATGTCCCGGACATTGCTCCCTTCTTAAGGGCTCTACTGAGCTGCCTGAAGCCGGGGGGCCGTGTGGCATTGACGGATTTCGAGGACTTTGGACCGGACGCCATGTACTTCCACCCGCCGTCCAAGTTGGAGGGCGTCGAGCGCCACGGCATTAAACGGGAGTGGATGGCAGACCTTATGAGATCAACGGGCTTTACGGACGTGAAGGTATGGGTGGGTTGGACAATGGACGTGACCATCCAAGGCTGGGAGGGTGCCCCGGCCACGCTGCCATTTCCTTTCTTAGTGTGCGAGGGAACCCGGCCGTGAGGGAGCCGTGAGGGACAAAGGGGCAAAGAATGGACGTCTCTAGGAATATTAGGTATTTAGGTTGTATGTAGCGGATTGTTCAAAGCCGCAACTCGTCAATTTGAAGATAATTATCCAAGAAACTCTCAAGCAATTGTTACATCGGCCCTTCATGCGGCGGCGAACTTGTTCAAGGCGCCACCAAACAGATCCAGAAGTCCTTCAGCTTCCCGACTTTCGATAGCAGCTCGGGAGACACAGAGTTCAACTTTGATCCCAGATGAGGTAACAGTGGTAATCAAGTACAGACGGCCCAGGATGGTGGCCGCGTTCCAGTCCAGGGCCCGACATCGAACTCCATCGCAAGCCAGGATATCAGTTGCCTGCTCCTCGCCCTGATGGAGCACCACGGTCTGAAGGGATGCAGTGCTCGGCCACTCGGTGCAGTGGGAGACAATATCCCTCCATCCGATGGTTTCGAAGGGAATGGACTGGGCGTGTTGCTCCTGGACAGCCTGCAGCACCTCTCCCACACGCCATGTAGGTGAATAGGTGACCCGGACCGGCGTGACGTTGGTGCAAGGGCCGACGACGTCTTCAATGCCCGGCACGTTCATTGTACGACAGCTCCTCAGCTGCCCAAACAGGATATCATCACGACCGCTTTTTTGATGCAGCACATACGACCACGCCGCCTTGATCATTGTCGCCAAGGTGATCCCCGAGGGCGGACAGACGTGTGAGACGGTACGTGAATAGCTGATGCTGGGAGGACGATCGCGGCAGTAGTCCTTACCTAGGTGAGTAGCGCCTGGGCAGAGTCCGTCCAGGTAGAGCGGGCTGGAGCCGAGCAGCAAATTTCTCCAGAAGCTGAATGCTGCAGGCGTGCGGAGCTTTGCACAGATTCCCAGGTACTCCCGATAGTCAAGCGGCACCTGGGCTGGCTCGCCATCGTAGAGGTGCATCAGTTGCGAGATCATTGTCTTCAGGCCGTGGGCGTCGCATTGTGCTTCACACACGCGCACGATCAGTACGTGGCTGTCGCGGCTTGCTTCGACAACGGTAAACGCCGTGACAGGCTGCGGTCCGAAGGGGGATTGTCTCTCGTCTTTCCCACAGATGGTGATCGCAAACGCTCCCAGATCGACACCACGCGGGGCCTGAACGACGCTGTAGGGAGCTTGTAACTGGCGCAGAGTCACCTGCATGATCTCTTTCTCGTATGGAATGAATAGAGACCGGAGAAGAGCATGAGACGCCACCAGCGCCTGACACGCAGACTTCAGCCGTTCCAAATCCAGCGGGCCAGACAAGGTAAACAGAAAATGTTCGACGGCGTCCTTGTTACCAACCGCCGCAACGATGTCATGGGTTAAGGAGACACTCTCCACATGCGCCCCGATCGCGAAGTTGGGATAGTCGATGAAGAATTTCTGAACGACAGAGCTTGTCCGCTCGTCCACTGCCGCGGACAGCTGGGAGGTTGCACACGAAGGGCTCTCCTGGCACCTTTCGGCCAGGTTTGCAAGCGTGAGGTTTGTGAAGACATCTTCTGCGCGTAGATTCAATCCTTCCACCCGCGCGGCCTGCACTAGGTGTCGGACTGTCAAGGAGTCGCCCCCAAGTTCCAAGAAGGTGTCCTGCATGCCGACCTGTTTGGGTGGACACCGCAAAACAGCTGCACATAGGCGCTGCAGCGTCTCTTCCTGAGGATTACGCGGCGGAAGGTGAGGCTTCCGGCAACTTCCATAAGCCATGATCTCATTTCGGGCCAGCCGAGACGCAAGATCGCGAAGAATGCGCCGAGAGAGTTTCCCCGTGGGTGTCTGCGGGGTGTGGGAGACCGGTATGACTGCAACAGGCACCATGTAGGACGGCAGGATCTCACCGAGTCGCGCCAACGCTGCTTTAGTATCCATCCGGAACTTGTCATTAGGCGGAAGAACGGTAGGTACAGTGGTCTTGTCCTTGGGAACGGCATCTATGTTGGATGTCGGACGCGACGCGGTGAAGAGGACCAACATCGGATCTAGGTCCCCTGGGCTATCTGCCGGCCTGACAACCTCGGCCACTGGCGCCCCATCATAAGAAGAGAGATGCTGGTTGGCGTGATATTCGATCTCCCCCAGTTCCACACGTTGACCGCGGATTTTGACCTGGGCGCCCTTTCGACCCCGGTACTGGAAACAACCTCGCCGCAAATCGTAGCAGACAAGATCCCCGGTTTTGAGAAAGCGACCACCAGCAATGGGGGTCAGCTGGTGCTTCTGCAACCAGTCTGGGTTGTGTATAAAGGTGGCATTCGTCTGCTCGGGGTTGTTGAGATATCCCGGCCCAACGCAGGGGCCCTCCAGCAACAGCTCGCCTTCGGCCCCAAGCGGTACCAGCCGGTGGTGGTCATCCGGGTCAACAATCCATCCCCGGGAGGCAAAGGTGCGTCCGATGTTGCGATGGTCCGATGCCAGATCCTCGTGGCTTGCAACCGATGCACCTAAAGCGTTCTCCGACTGTCCATAGTATACGCGCAGATCCAGACGGCCATGCCACCTGTCCACGTCGGCTTTGGACACAGCCTCACCAGCCAGAAACAGTGTCCGGACCTCCGGGATGGCTTCAGGGTGCAGCAATCGCGCCACGCCCGGTGTGAACTCGGCCCAATTGGAGCGCAGAGCTCGAATGGCCGCGCCAATGTCGTTCCGAAGAGCTTCCTCAGACGGAACACATACGCATCCGCCCAGACACAACGGAGCTAGCTGCTCGAGTGTGCTGAGGGCAAAACTGTATGAAGCACTCTGAAAGATACGCGACCCTTCGTTCACGTTCATGGCCCGGCCCCAGCCATCTATGCCACTGCAGAAGGATGCGTGGCTGATGGTGTAAATTTTGGGCTCACCGGTTGAGCCTGAAGTAAACCCGGAGTACAGGATGCGGTCATATGGAGGGGCGCCTTTTGGTTCTTCGCGAGCAGGGTTCGGTGTACAGGGCTGGTCTGTTCTCACCGAAAGAAGTATTTTCGGGACGCCCAGAGCCTCGACGGCGGTTTCATACTGGGGCAGAGATAACACGGCCTGAACGCCCAGTCGATTACAGATTGCTTGCAACCGGCTGATAGGTTGAGAAGGATGCAGAAGAATGATCCCCCGTCCGGCCTTCAGCGCTCCCAGCATAGCGACCGTCGTCCACATTGACTTTTCAAAGTACAGACCAATGACCCCTTCATCTCCCGGCAGCGCTGCTTCCAGGATCCGCGATGCAACGGCTGCTGCATGCGCATTGAGCTCACAATATGTGAGCTCACCATCCCAGGCGCAGATTGCGGGCGCGTGCGGATGTTTGTCCACCCTTCTCTCGAACAAATGGTGTGCATAGTCATCCTTCCTCTCGTATGTTGCACCTTGACTCCATTCTGCAACCTGGCCCAAACCCTCAGGATTGATTTCTTGAAGGTCATGGATGGAAACATTTCCTCGTCTGCACTGAGAAGCAACGCGGAGTGCTTGGACAAATTGTGACACCATCATGTACACATACAATGGAGATGTGATATGGTCATCAAAAGAGGCCCTTAATGTGGCGTGCTGAGCGTCGCTCGTACAAATTACGACCAGACGCGCGCCATAGGCGTCTCGGTATGATCCATCATCATCCATACTAGGGCTCATTCCGTTTCGAATCACCAACAGAGTATGGGAGTGTATCTCGCCCGCGGAGCCATCACTAAGCTCCTGGCACGTAGTACTGTCTTTCCCATGTTGAATTGTGGCATCGGAATAGCTGGCTGCCGTCAAAGCCGCATCTAGATGCTGGTCTGGCACCACCCGGTAACAAAACAGGTGCAATTTTCCAGGAACTGATGGCTGCTCGGAAACATATCTAAACCGGACGTCGGTTGCGTTGGCGTACTTGGCTATGACAACAGCCCAGCAAACTTGCAAGAGCGCAGTCGATGGGGCTTGCCCAAGTTCGACTTGCCATGTGAAAGGACTCTTCAGCGAACGCGCGGGTTTGTCGCCACTTAAGGACGGGGACCCGTCCAGGGGCTTGAGGTTGTCCATTGTCAGATTGTTGCACAAAAGGGGTTGCTTTTCTGAGATTCATTGGAGCATTCACGCCAATTCCCTTCTAAGGCTATATGTACAGACCCCTCCGTCGCTTGCCAGCACATGAATACGCTGATACGGCCGATCAAGGCTCTCTAGTGGTAGCACGTACGTCCTGGACGTCACCGCCTCTCGCGTAACGTGCACCTAGGTGTAGACTGTGCTTGACTGTGCACGCAAGGGAGGCATTTCAGATCATGTATACAGACCGCTGACCAGGCTGATTTAGCCTGGGCCATTCCCAGTCCTCCTTCGCTGCAGGAGGCTGATACGAGTTCATGGGACCGCGGTGCAGGCTGTATCCTTTGCGTCACTGGCGCGCTCTCCTCTGAAGAATGTCCCCACCAACGCTGTCTGCAGGCCTTATCATGTTATGCATGAGAGTCCCCCATTCAGTGGTGAGAGCATTATCTGGGCCGTGAGACACGATCTGGAATGTGCAGGACAGGATGCGCGCTCTCTCTGCAAGGAGCCCCCTTGCCTCTTCTGCAGGTATGCAAGGCCACGCATTCGCAGTGGTGGAATTCCCTGCTTCGATTAAGGTTGTACCCAACAGCACTCAACAGCGTAAATTGGATCACCTGTGTCAGACCGACTGCTGCGGCAACGAGCACCCATGCCTGTAAGTGGTCTAGTTGGAGAGCCGTTGGTAAAAATCGACAGACAGAGACAGGGCTCGCACCGAGAGATTTGCTCGACTCCAACGCAAGAATAGAACACAGTGACTCATGGCCGAACCTCTCAGACCGTTTCGTGTTATCATCATCGGTGCTGGAGTCTCCGGACTGGCTCTAGCACTCATGCTGGAGCGCGCCGGAATTGACTTTGTGGTGCTAGAGCGCGCAAGCGAAGATTCAATCCTTCGGGGAGCGAGCATCGGTCTACAGGCGAACGCCCTACGTATCCTGGACCAGCTCGAGATCTATGATGAAATTCTTGCAAACAATTCGCCTGTCCAGACTGTCTACCAGCGCCGCGCGGATGGGGCGGTCATCCGACAGACCAACTTCACCCGAGAACTCGAGAGACGGCATGGGTATCCCCTCATTGTACTTGAGCGCGGACATCTTCTGCGCATACTCTACGCGAGGCTGAAAAACAAGTCCAAGGTTCATTACCTGCACAGGGTGGTTGACCTTCAATCCCATCGGGATCGTGCCTCCGCCATCACCGAGACAGGGAGGATATTTAATGGCGATCTCGTTGCTGGGGCAGACGGGGTTCGTAGCTTTACACGCCAGAAAATCTGGCAGAGCCTAGCGGAAAAGAACCCTCATATCGCACTCAATGAGTCTAAGCGTACGAGCAAACCCTGTGCTTGGTGACTTGGAGGAATTACTGACCATGTATCCTACCCAGGGATGACGTGCGAGTACGCATGTGTCTTTGGGATCTCTACGTTCCAGAGTGACGACCCGGAGCTCGCTCTCGGTTCCTCTCACATGGTCTACAGTGAATGTGCATCCGTCACCTGCATTGTTGGGAATAGGAACAGGAAATTCTGGCTGCTATATATCAACTTGGGCAAGAAGCACACATCCCCTGACATACCACGATACAGCGACGCGGACGTTGAGGGGGCTCTTCTCCGACATGCTGACATTCACATAACAAAGACCACCCGGATGAGGGATCTCGCCAATAATGCTGTGAAACGGTCCATGTTGGCGCTGGAAGAGGCAGCGTTTGAGTGTTGGTATGACGAGCGGTTCTCTATCATTGGAGATGCTGCCCACAAAGTCACCCCACATGCGGGTTTGGGGGGAAACACGGCGATCGAGAGTGCCGCTGCACTAGTCAATCTTATATGCGACGGTTTGCGCGAAAAAGGTCCGTTGGCGATGTCCTGTGAAGACGTTGGGGCGATCCTGGAGAAGTATCAAAACACGCGTAACAAGCGAGTGGCCAAAGTCCATACGATATCATTCGCCTCCGCTCGCCTCCAGGGATTGGAGTCATATCTTTGGAGAGCTTTGGCAGTCATATTCGTTCCGCTCATGGGCGAAGAATTTGAAGTCAGTGGTTGCTCTGACCTCCTACTTGGAGGCGCACCTCTAAGATTCATCCCCTACAAGGGCCGGAATGGAATCATTCCGTGGGACGGCTGGTCGTCACAGTCTATGGCAGACAAACGCACCAAGCAATTACCTGCCCTTCGCGGCCTTGAGGTCTCCTCCGTGGCATTGATTTCGCTCGCCGTGATGGCGCTCGCAGCAGAACACCTTGGGCTGTTGCCCTGGACGATGAGCCGACTCAATGTCCCGTCCGGCTATGGTGTTGGTGGCCGTCACAACAAGCTTGAGACAATTCTTCAGTTCCTGAACATGTTACCCTGGGGGACAATAGGGATGGTCGAGCTTCTCCGGTTCAAAAACAGGCTGTTGCTGCCTCTGATGTGAGTTCTGCCATCCTATTCGAACCTCTCTGTCTTCTACCATACAGATTGAGGCAACACAAGTCACTGACGCAGGCGAATCTCGTTCCTAGCACACCCATCGCTTATTTTGCGTGCTACTCAGGTACAAAGGGTCTCTGTATCTGCGGTCTTTGCATGCTTATTACTCTAGGTTTCTTCAATCAGCACGGTTCCTGTGCGTACAGTCACACCCTCACCATGGCGAATGCTCGACTTGTCGTCTGCAGCCTCTTATCAAGCATAGCTCTGCTTACCTTGCGCGGCATTACATGGTCCCAGGGTAGGCTACTAGGCGGTGCAGATGTGGTATTAGCATGTCTACTCTTGACGCCAGCCTGTTTGTTTTTGATAAACACGGTGCGGGTCGAC
Source organism: Aspergillus terreus NIH2624 (assembly GCF_000149615.1). Lineage (NCBI taxonomy): Eukaryota > Fungi > Ascomycota > Eurotiomycetes > Eurotiales > Aspergillaceae > Aspergillus > Aspergillus terreus. The sequence continues at coordinate 136,150 of NT_165927.1, read as the reverse complement.
CCCTGGATGTATGGACACGAGGACCTGGCATTGGTACGACAGGCATACCTGATCAATTCTGCCGTGTCGACTGTTTCCTATTTTGTATACTTTGCTGGGACATGGGCTGGCTTTGTGCCCATAGTTCACGGGCATCTTCTCTTGGTGGCGTTGGGAATGATTGTCGTCTATCTGAACTGTCTATGGAGTACTGCCCAACGCGCCTGGACCTGGCAGTTTGCAGTGAAATTGGGTCTAGTAACTATGGGGCTAGCAGCTGTCTTAGGGCCTGGTAGTGCCGCCTCCCTTCTGTGGTTTTGGCGGGAAGATAAACTGCGATGCCGTGGTTAAGGGGATCGTTCTTTATGTGCTCGCTGTCCCACCCGTTGTATACAAGGGAGAAAAGATCCACTCGAGGTAATTCTACATGGCCAGATTCGACGAGAGGAAACCAGGAAATGAACTGTTGAGCCTGTCGGCTTGTTCAGGGAGGACGTGGGTCTACGAGTTTATACGGAACAATTGTTTTTATACCTTGCTTGATGCTTGCTTCCGCATTAAGTCCACGAGTAGTTTACCACATTATGCTATCTCTTCCAGCACGACTTGGCTTGCAGAAGTAATCGGTAGGCCCACCGCGATCCGATCAGCAGCGATGCCAAGGGGCCCTGCATGGAAGCACCTGGTAACCAACAGCAAGGCAGTGAAGTGTCCTCCACGTACCAAGCTGGGATGCAAGGAGATATATCAGTGAAGAACTTAAAGTGCGTCACATACTGGCCGCGGTATGCAAGGTCGACCTCAAGCGAGGACCAGCAAGGAGCAGCAGCATCTATTGCATAGCGATAACCACTTCTACTACTATGCACATTCCAACCAATGGCCGATCCCTCCAAGTGGCCTCAACAATTCAAATTATTCTCACCGTGGCTCGCTATCTGACGGTGTAGCAGAGGCAGACTACATATTTCCAACCAGCTGCATGATTTGAGAGCCCGTCCGTCATCAGCGAGTCGGGAATTGTTGCTTTCGCACCTACTCCCATTTATTTTACCAGTATGGCGCGGCTTCTCCGTGAATACACTTTGCCTGGCGTGGAAGATCCGCTTAGGACCACTGCTGCCCTGCTAGACGATTATAAGCGTGGAAGTTATTATGCCTACGAGTACGGAGACACCTGGTATATTGGGCTGAGCAGCCACGCGTCCCTCGTTGTTGACCCAGCGGGAGAGACAGCAACAATCATCGACAAGGATGGGACAAAACTGTCAACTCCGGTTACGGAGCCGCTCGGCCAGATTGCGACGCGCTTCGTTTCGGAGCATGGAGGTCATGGAAAGGTCTTCGGGCAAGTTGGCTTCAACTACGGAGCCCGCACGAAAGGCCGGACGTACGAACCGGGCCAGTGGCCCCTTTTAAGCCTAATGATCCCTCGAACCCAAGTTGCCCTGCGGAAGGATACGATCACCGTGACTGGATACTACGAGGAGGAGGCGAAAGAGGTCTGCTCGTTCCTCCAACATGGCTCGACGCACCACGAGGTCACCACCGAATCTCGAATCAGGCATCCCCCGCTCGACCTGCAAGCCAATTCCGCAGACTATAAGACAAGGGTGGCCAAGGCCATCTCGGATATCGACAGAGGGGCATATTCTAAAGCCGTCTGTTCTCGAGTTGTCCCTGTTCCGACCCGAGTGAATATGGCCGCCACCCTCCTTCACGGCCGTCGGTCCAATACCCCGGCTCGTACGTTTTCCCTCAGCCACGGCGGCATCCAGGCAACCGGGTTCTCCCCGGAGGTCCTCCTCTCTGTGCGGAATGGGCGTGCATTCACGGAAGTGGTGGCGGGCACCCGATCGGTGGACCCTGCAAATCTGGAGAACAGTCGAACTAAGCTGTTATACGACACTAAGGAGGTCTTGGAGCATGTCACCGTCGTCAAGGGATTCAGCAAGCAGCTTGCCCAGAGCTGTGTCCCCGGCAGCGTGTCGATCCGCGACTTCATGACCGTCATCGACCGAGGAAACGTCCACCATCTGTTCTCGCACGTGTCCGGCCATCTTCCGACAAGCCGGAGCGTCTGGGACACCCTGGGCGATATGTTGGGGTCTGTGGCATCTCCGCCGCCGCCTGGTCAGGCATTCGATGATATGATGCAGGCGCTCGAGCCGAGGCCCCGAGAGCTTTACTTTGGCGCGGTGGTGATGCTTGACCCGGACGCAGACTTTTTTGAGGCCGCACTGGTTCTTCGCACAGTGTTCCAGGACACAAGCCGTCAATGGCTACAGGCTGGGGCAGCAGTGACTCGGCATTCGAATCCGGAACGCGAGTTTGCGGAAACGTGCGAGAAGCTCATGAGCATGGCGCCTTATGTGATTGTAGATACCACTAAGTTCGATGGATAAGACGGGTCGTCGTACGAGGTTGTCATCTTTGTCATCTCTAGGGAGACTTCGTGGCAGATATTTTGCCTTTTACTGGGTTGATATTACACGGAATGTTGATATTACTTTTTGCTTTTGCAGCGTTAGCTATATTCTAGGCGGGGCAACTGTTGCAGACTGGAGGTAAACACGAATCCACGTCTATCAACGACTCTTCTACTTGTAAACAGTTTGGTAGTTGTTGTACTAGGATGACTCCCAAGCCTTCTACCATCATGCCGGCACAGTAAGGGGGTGTAAGGGATACTAGCAGGCCAGCTTCGATCTCCGATCGTGATGATCGTTCGATGTTCAGGCATATGCAACTATCTAGTATGCAAGGGGTTTTGCGTGAATGCCGTGGACGCTCGTCATTCTCTTGGTCTATCCCGGGGCCTGGGAGAGCCTCGAAATCGACACTTCACTCCACCAAAGTTGTGTCTATACGAGCCATAACCCATCATGTCTTTACACTCTAGCATGGCATCTTTCTCCCTGCTGGGGTTGGCCTACCTTGTCCTCCGGTCGATCTACCGCCTGTACTTTCATCCCCTTCGTCACATCCCCGGCCCAAGGCTGGCGGCAATCAGCAGCCTGTACGAGTTCTACTACGACGTGGTCTGCCAGGGCCGGTATCTCTGGGAGATTGAGAGACTGCACGCTATTTATGGTACGACCGGCTGCCTTTCTGCCTTCGATTTGCTTTTCTGCCCCGAATCCTAGTAACCAAGCGCAGGGCCGATTGTGCGAATCAATCCTCGCGAGGTTCACATCATTGACCCTTCGTTCTACGATGAGATTTATGCCCCAAGCTCCCGGCGCCGGGACAAGGACGCCAAATGGGTGCCGACTTTTGGCCTCTCCCAGTCCATGTTGAGCACCGTCGGTCACCAACAACATCGCTTTCGCCGGTCTCTCCTGTCCAGTTTCTTCTCCAAGAAATCCGTGCTGCAGATTGGACCGCTGATCGATCAACAAAGAGAAAAGCTGTTCCAGCACCTTGTCAACTTTCATCGCACCCAGGAGGTGGTCCGGCTGGATTCGGCGTTTGTCGCACTGACATCGGACATCATCTCGGCATACTGCTACGGAGAGTCGGGCAACTTCTTGGACGACCCCAGCTTTCGCAGCGATATCCGTGCTTCGGTTGTTGACGCCGCTTCGATCTGCCACCTCGCTCGGTTCCTGCCGTTTCTCCAGCCCCTGATCCAGTCTGTGCCAGAAGGTATTCTGCGAGCATTGATGCCCGGAAAGACAGCCTTGCTTGATTTCGAACACTCACTCGCCTCCAAGGCTTCCAAGGCTCTGCACGAGGGCAAGCCATCTGCCGCAGCCGAGGAGACCATCTACGACCGGTTGACTGACAAAAGTGTGCCCCCGGAGGAGAGGAGCCTGTGCCGTATCCAGGACGAAAGCTCTCTGGTCCTTGCCGCCGGCACAGAAACCACTGCGCGCATCCTCACCATCGCGATATACTACCTCAGCCGGGATCAGTCGATGCTGGACAAGCTTCGCGCCGAACTCAAGCAGGCTCTCCCGACACCGACCTCCTTGACCACTTGGGTGCAGTTGGAGAAACTGCCGTATCTGGTCCGTTCCCCCGTCCATCTTCCAATTCTTGCATCCAGACTAAACGGTAGGTAGACCGCAGTGGTCCGCGAGTCCTTGCGCCTAGGGTTCGGTATTACCTGCCGGCTTCCCCGCGTAGCCCCTGAAGAAGTGTTGCGATACAAGGGCTATGAGATTCCGCCTGGTGTAAGTCTCCGTATTCTCTCATTTGATCCCGCCGTGAGTGTCTAACTGGGATATCCTCGGGCAGACGGCCATGAGCACATGCACCATGTTTGTCCATCGAAACCCGGAAATTTTCCCAGACCCGGATCGCTTTGATCCAGAGAGATGGATTGAAGGAGGCCAGCTCAACAACAAGCTCACCAAATACATTGTTTCATTTACGAGAGGCAGCCGCATCTGCCTGGGGATCAAGTGAGTTTCCTACATGGGGCGCCGTGGTGCACCGCGCTCACCTCTCGAACAGCTTGGCATACAGCGAACTATATCTGCTGATTGCCCACCTGGCTCGGCGATTTACCTTTGAAATATACGACACCAGTGAGGACGACGTTCGAGTAACCAGGGATTTGATGGTGGGGTATACGCGGCGAGGGGATCTCCAGGTCTATGCAAAGGTGGCGGAGGTTGTCCAGGAGTAGATAGTGATCAATTGATTTCGGAGACAGCAAGCACTAAAAGCACATGTCTATTAAATGCCGATATTGGCCGAGGGACTTCCTGATAATGCCTGGGGTTACCTAACGACAGTCAGAATTTGGAGCAGCAGTAGCTACGGATACACCATGCGTTCGAATGCAGATTATGCGCAGTTCAGCGGCATGACCGTGAAGCCACAGCAAGGCTTCCCACGCGTAGATAGACGATTAAAGCATGGTACATGGTTTTCTGTCTATTTTAGGGACCTCCTCATGGCTAAGCCAATACATCCGTCCGGATATAATGTTTTCGGTCTCGAGAACCATGTTGCCGGAACCTGTGACTTGCCTAGGTCGTACAGCATGCTCGTGGAAGTAGTCGGGAGACAGTGGAGACAATAAATGCCATTCGACGAGCCTTGATTGAAGGATATCCTCCGAACAGGTGTACCTGCCGACTCCAAGGGACCACTTCCTGCTGGACAACGCACCAGATCGAAGTCAATCGTACCGGCATGCACCTATTACAGGTGCAGTTGGTCGGTAAGGGCGAGCCACTAGCATTTACCAGCAGGAAAAGCACGTTGCCTATCATGCAATAAGTAGATCGATGGTCTTACTGTGGACTGGTGGATTCAGATACTCTCCTTGAATTCCCTCCCTGCATCAATTCTGAGTCCTCCGCCGCCGCTGTACTGGCACGCCAAGCCATTTCCACTGCAATGTCGCGCTTTACTTTCAAATATAGAATAGTTTCTTGTTTGTGGAAAGCTCGATAGTGACCCTGGCGTGACCACATATCATGCATGCAGGCTGAGACGCAAGGTCCATGACATCTCCTTCCTTCACCGCCACAATCCATGCTGCCGATGAAAAGGTCGGTATGTAGGAAAGCGTGGTTCACCAACAACTCTGCCCTGAACAGTATTGCTTGCTGATCCATTACGAGAAACTGCCGGGCCGAGACTGAACCACTCCTTAGCGTCGGAGGGCTGATTCATCGACATAGAAGATCTCTCATCGTCATCAGCCCACGCCCCGGTAAGCGGTGCCTACCTCACCCAACTGGACACATTTTCAGTGAATTTTGAACCAGAAGGAATCATCATGACCATCGAAGACGGCGGCCTTCCCGGAGTGGCCGAGAAGCACACGGATCTCTTTGACTCGCCCTACCTCAGCGAGCACTATGACCTGCTTCTCGACGATTACTTCAAGACCAAAGTGCGGGACGTGCCCGTGTACTGGGACCTGTTCAAACAAATTGAATCCCCCAACCCGGTGCTTTTAGACATTGGCACCGGCACCGGGCGCATTCTGACCGGCTTGATGTCCGAGGCGGCCAGCGAAAAGGTCGATGTCAGTGACTGGACGTTCATCGGGCTCGACATCTCACAGCACATGTTGGACCGAGCCAAGCAGATGACCTCCTTCCCGCCCAGCGGCCCACAGGTCCATTGGATTAGAGGGTCGGCGTTGGAACTGGACAGGGTGCCACTTCTGGACGGAGGCAAGACCAAGGCCGCCCTGATTCTCTTTTCTGCTGGCGCGTTTAGCCATCTCTACGAGGCCGAGCAACCTGAACAGTTTCTCACACAGATTGCGAAAGTGATCGAGCCGAATCGGGGACGGGCGTGCATCTCGATCGGGAACTCGTTCATGCCCGATAAGTCCGGCAAGGACGCTGCGCTGCCCCAGATCGACGGGCCCACGCAGATCGTGAGCAAGGAGTTCCCGGACATAATCTACGAGAATCGGATTCTGTCGAATGAGACCCAGGGAAGCACCTTGACGGAAAACCGCGTGATTTTGGTGATGAAGAAGACCGGTGGCCAGGTCAATGTCATTGAACGGAATCATATTTCGACGGTATTGAGGCTTTGGACCAAAGAGGAGTTTACTCAACTGGCGAGTCGCTTGGGGTTCCAGGTGCTCTCTTGTTTGGAGGGCAATGAGGAGACCTACTTCACCCTGCAGCTTCCACAGTGATGGCGGTAAGGGCGCCGGTTGTTTCGAATAGTAGTTAGTCCTGCAGGAGAATAAGAGACCATCATCAGTGCCTCACCGTTTGGTAAAGCCGCAACCCTCCGTAAGACCAGCCGCTATGGACGATCCGACCCTTGCTTTTCTCTAGAGTAGTAGCGGTGTGGCAATAGCCCTACCACCATAGCTTCCATGTTCAGCCTCCGAGCCCCAATATAGTATGTCCAGCAGCGCGTCTGGGGAGGGAAAACGGAAGACCCCATACCTACAGCCAAACCCGAACCATGGTCAAAGCAATTCAATTCAGGGGGTCACCCTCACAGGAGATCGTGGAGATGACCTTCGATCTTCCTGGGCTACAGGCGGGCGAAGTTCTTATTCGCGTGACCCATAGCGGACTCTGCGGAAGCGAGCTCTACATGCTGGATCGGCCGCTGGTTCTCGGGCACGAGGGTGAGTGCTCTGAACGTTCAAGCCCCCTTCTCTTCAGCATACTGAGTAAATCTGTGCCACAGGAATTGGGATCGTTGAGGCAGTTGGCCCAGCATGCACCCGCCTAGGGGTCGGAGATCGAGTGGGCTGGGGCCCAGTCAACGCCACCTGCGGAGACTGCGAGCCATGCCTCAAAGGTCAAGAGAGCTACTGCAGCCAGATCAAGCTGTATGGCTTTGATGCATATGACCGATCCGGCTCCTTGTGTAGCCATGCGGTGCGTTCGGAGCAATGGCTCTTTCGCATCCCTGACGGCCTCCCGTCGGCAGACGCGGCCCCCTTGATGTGTGAGTACAACGGGCCCTTGCCCTTATCTTCGGCCCGAAACACACCAATTAGACCAGACAGGCTAATGGCTGCTCGCTTTAGGCGGCGGAGGAACGGTGTGGGCGGCCTTGATTGAACATTGTCGCCCGTTTCACCGAGTCGGCATTGTAGGGGTTGGTGGCCTCGGCCATCTAGCCATCCAGTTTGCTGCTAAAATGGGCTGTCACGTCAGCGTCTTCTCCTCCACGGCCGACAAGGAGGAAATGGCTCGGAGACTGGGCGCCCATCAGTTCTACGCGACCCGCGGAGTGACCGACTACACGGCGTTGGGCGTGGACGGCCCCATTGATCGGCTTCTGGTTACTTCGTCCGCGAAGGCCGACCTAGCAGTGCTCTATCCACTGTTAGACCGAAATGCGGTCATCATGCCGTTGTCCGTCGGGGACGGCAATATCCAGGCTCCCTACATGCCAACCATCCTGTCCGGACTCAGTATCGTCGGTAGTTGCATGTGTAGCCGTTACCTACAGCAAGTTTCTCCATGCCAGTACACTTGGGGGAGGTGCAGGCGCTAACAGGCCATAGAAACAAAATGCTCGATTTCGCCGCCCGCCATCATATCACCTGTGCCGTGGAGCATTACCCCATGACGTTGCAGAGTGTTAAGGATGCGATGGAGCGACTGCGGAAAGGAACCATTCGATACCGTGCGGTCTTTAGCTGGGATCGCGCTCGCAATGGATACTGCGAAGACAGTCACTATCGGTCCGGTACAGGGACATGTTAGATCTAGTTTGATCATTGAAAGCAGGACATGCAATGCTAGAGACAAAGCAATAGCTCGGTAACAACGGGAGGCAGCATTGTAGATACCTATACCAGTTTCTACCAAGGCCAGTGAAACGGCGGCAGCATCGCCAGGCGCTTTCTAGGAATTGAAACTGACGATAGATCGAACATCGCCAGAATGGGTGACTACTATATGCCCACTCACACAGGTTGGATCACACATACATCTTTCACGGCGATCTGATCAAGCGAATCCAGGTCTGTCCAGTAGGCCGGATGAAGTGCATTCTCTGGCTGGGTTACTACGCCTATCATTGCTCTACCAAGACGCAGCGCTACTGCAGGTGATCCACTATACTAGATCCTCTATTGGGAAACCTTCTGCAGTCTCACTGTAAGGTGCGGACTCGAATACACGGGAACAAACCGGTCCTTCCATTCCAACTTGGCAGGACTGCCGACGGAGTCTTGTAAGCCGGTCTGAGCTCATTGGAGAGGGGATATTTTATACGCGGGCAACGTACCTGGAGGGATCAAGCTCGACATCAAATTTACGATAGAAGTGAGCCATGGCCGTGAGAAGAATGACCCAGGCAAAACTATGCCACATAGTCAGCACCTACAGGTTTTAGGGGAGCAGTGGCTGGGCACCTACTTTTCGCCAATACAACGCCGAGGTCCCCTTCCGAAGGCGACCAGATATTGTTCCATGTCGGCCCTGCGCTCATCCAACCACCGTTCGGGAATGCATTCATGGGGCCTGTCGAACACGTCCCCGTTCCGGTGAACGAAGTGGCTGCTGGAGCCGACAACGGTCTGGTATGGAGAATCTCCAGCGTTAGCTTGAATCTTAAAAGGCAAGGACGTCGACAGTTCCTGAGACTTACCCCGGGAGGAACGAACTTCCCATCGATTTTGGCGCCGGTCTGAGGGACGACTCGGAGCAGAGGCGAGGTAGCGCCTCCGCCCATGCGCAACGACTCCTTCACCGTCGCGTTCTGGAGAGCAGAAGGATGAATCCGTTAGTTGCTGGGCTGGGAGAGCTCCAGGAAGGACGACCTACCAGGTATGGTAACTGTTCCAGAGTGGCCAGGCTAGGAGGCTGCTCAAGATCCGGCCACGCCGCCATGAGTTCCTCCCTGAGCTTTCGGTATACCCGCGGCGTTTGAATGATGTGGAACGAACCATGCATCAGTGTGAGTCCCGAAGATTCACCCGCAAAGACCTGGGTCTGTGTCTCCTCAAGAATACTGAGCTGCGAAGGTGGGTTGGCAACCTCGGGGCCTAACAGCAGATGGTAGATGGTGGAGGTGTGTGGCAGCTTTTGTAGTTCCCGGCGATCAGCCACGAGGCTTCTGACTTGCTTTTCCAGAAACTGCAGCGCAGATCCTGGTGGTTAGCATACAAAGGCTTCGTGTCTCATCGGGTACGTTACATTTCGAAAGTCCACCATTCCGTTTGCCTTTGGACTAAGCAATTTGCTCATCCACGGGGGGCAATGGTTCATAAGCAATTGGAGGATTGGAAAGTGCTTCATGAGCATGATATAGCTAACACCTTCGTCCATCGACTGAATGATAGGCGCGTCGAACGTGGGTGACTCGATTGCGCCCAGGGACTGACCGCAAAAGATATCTAATTGTACAATATCGTCAGCTCGCTGGACGGTATGTGAGGGGACAGCTTGGATCAACCCACAAGCAATGGTTTCGATGGACAAGCATCGAAATGCCGCGAGCAAGTCGACTGGACCGCCCTCGGATTTTTCGAACGCCTTGCATAGTTCAACAACCTATGTCGACAGAAGTGAGTGGTGATCAGACCGCCAGCAGCAAGCAAACCCTACCTTGGACTCTACCAAGCGATGCGCCTGGACCGCTGCTTTCTTGGAAAACAGCGACTGTAGCACGTTCTTGCGCTCCTTCGCATCGCGATAGGACAGCCTCCCAAATGAGGAGTCGCTCTCGCCGAACGCTTCATATAAGGCGGGATCCTTGTCCCAGCGGTTGTTCATGTTGTAGATGTCCATGTACGCCGCTGGGCTGCTGAAATGCAACTGCCCGCTGGGTCAACTTGGGATCCATTTGGATTTCATTCCCGGAGCAGCAGATGACATACTTCGTTTGGTCCCGTACGCACAACATCACCTATGTGGCTCGCAATTCAGTGTCCCGTCTATTGCATGGGGTCTCCCGGAATCAGCTAGCTTACCATACCGAGCATGGAGCTCTTCCAATTTGTGCACAAAGCAGCCCTGCTGCAGAACTTCAATGTAGGTCTTGTAGAGCCCGCTCACGGCGGCCAGCGGCGGTCCAGGGAACCGGGACAGTCCCGCGTGGTGTAGTCTTCGCAGCAGAACCCATATAAGGGTCAGGATGGCTCCGAAAGGAAGCAAGCTCCAGCGCCATGGGATGCCACCTTCTAATTCTGCCCTGAATGGACCTCGGGTAGAGGAAGCCGATATCATCTTGGTCCGACTTTGTGCCACTGCGATCGGATTAGCAAAATGGGGTGGTCCGCATAAAGCAGCACGAACACAGGGTTGTAGAGTAATCAACTAGTAGATATGGCAGAGGGGCGAATGTGAACCCGCGATGTCTGTCGAAAGCTGATTATGCATCAACGCAAGGAGCAGTGAAGAGCGATCCCATGCATACCTCAAGGAGCCACATGCCAGGTTGTGGTGAAGGAGTCTAAATTCGCCGGGGCCCTTGCGTTCGCATATTCGAGTCTCAGTTGGTGTCCTCCGGTGGAGTACACCAGCTGTGCATCGAACGCTGATCTTCTTCTTCGACCCAGTGGCACGATCAGTCATTTCGAAAGTGTAATCGTGGGCTCGCCTCCACCTCATTGACGATTGCAGGATGGACTGGAGCAGAGCAAGGGGCCAATCCTTCAGCTGGGAAGCTTGCGGTGACCAGGTGGAAACTCGATCCTCCCTGACGCCCCAAGATTTACTAGTAGTAACATTGCCGGATGTTTGTTGATGCGAGCATTTCAGCGTTAACTCATACTCGTTTGCATTTCTCTCCCCTCGCAGGCTACTTGCCATTGCTCGACCGTCTTCAACCTTTCATCGTTATCGAGCGAGCAGGAAACATGGGAGACTCCAAGCTTTTCAGTCCCCTTACGCTGGGACCTTGCCACCTTCAGCACCGACTGGTCATGGCTCCTCTGACCCGGTTACGGGCAAATGACTTCTTCGTCCAGCTCCCTTTCGTGAAGCAATACTATGGCCAGCGGGCCTCCACTCCCGGCACTCTCATCGTTGCCGAGGCCACATCGATTAGTGCTCGGGCCGTTGGATTCGCAAATACGCCGGGTATCTGGAGCGCAGACCAGATCGCGGCTTGGAAAGAAATCACGGACTGCGTGCACCAAAAGCGCTCCTTTATCTTCTTACAGCTGTGGTCGTGTGGACGGGCCGCCGAACAGGAGGTTATTGACAAGGAGGGCATCGATTATGTGTCCAGCAGCGCCACGCCCGTAGAGCCCAATGGCCCATGCCCTCGTCCCCTCACAGAGGAGGAAATTCGCGGCTATATTGAGGACTATGCGCAGGCTGCCCGGAATGCCATGGCAGCTGGGTTCGATGGGGTGGAACTACACGGAGCGCACGGGTTCTTGATAGACCAATTCATCCAGGAGACCTGCAATAAGCGAACGGATAAATGGGGTGGCAGCATCGAGAACAGATCTCGTTTCGCGCTTGAAGTAGCCAAGGCCGTCGTGGATGTGGTGGGTGCGGATCGGGTTGGCATCAAACTCAGCCCGTGGGCCGAGGAATTCGGCATGAAGCTGAGCCGGGATGTCATTCCACAGTTCGAGTATCTCATCAGCCGCCTGTCTGAGATGGGTCTCGCCTATCTGGCCTTGTCGAACCCCAGGTGGGAAGAGGGCAACCTCCTGGACGGTGAAGAATACAACAACGGTATCTTCGTTCGTGCCTGGGGACCATCGAGACCTGTCATCCTGTGCGGAGGGTATTCCCAGGCTTCTGCTCAACAGGCTGTCGACGAGGAATATGCTGCATACGACGTTTTGATTGCATTTGGTCGCTACTTCATCTCGACTCCCGATCTACCATACCGATTGAAGAGAGGGTTGGAGTTCAGCAAGTATCACCGGGAGTCGTTCTATACCCCCTGCGCCGAGAAAGGGTATATTGACTATCCTTTCAGCGAGGAGTTCCTGGCTGAATGTATTATTTGAGATGTCCTGTGGACAGGGCAACATTCTCGCTGTTCTAGAAGTCATTCTAGAAGCCATTGGCGTCCTCCGAATTGCTTCTCTGATCCTCATGGACAGGAGTCCTGAAGGCAATACACGCGATCCGACCGCCAAAATAACTCCCAAAGGCTAGAAGAGATAGATCGTATGCAGGTACGCAGAATAGAAATGTTACACTCACTTCCATAGTCATCAGGAGTCGATATCTTCCCGTCATGCGGCTAGTAGTTTCAAGAACCAGGACCTTTAACGCCGCCGTAGTGTAGGACATGGTCCATTCACACTGGGTCTCTGTAAAGGCCCAGTAAAATTGTCCAATAGCAATGCCCGCGCAGATAGTGCATGCGGACGCATCCATTCGGTAGGGGGTTGGTAGTATCGGAAGGCATGCAATTGGGACCACTGAAGAAGGTGCATCACACCGCTCTTTGTCTGCAGTGAAAGCAAAGTGGACAGACCACAGGCGGCTGCTGAATTTAAAAGAATTAAACCACACAGCTGGGCTGAGTCTTCACGACCATAGGTTTGCTCTTATACCTACGTTGGGCGGTGTCTTGGGCGCTCTCCTGAACTTCACCTCCAGGTCATACGCTTGCAGAATGACGATTCATGATCCGAATGTCTCTGTACAGAGAGAGACTGCATCACCGTTAAACACGCTCTCTCGTGCCCTGGGCTTTGGGAACGGGGATCAAGAGCGCTGGTGGAACGATACCGCACCTCTGCTCCATGGATTGCTCGTGGCGACAGGATACGACGTCCATTCGCAGTACCAGCATCTGCTTTTCCACCATCGACATGTCCTTCCCGCATTGGGGCCGTATCCAGAGGCTCAGCCAGACAGCATCGTCCCCGGGGGCTGCCCATATGAACTGAGTGTAAACTTCCAACAGGGGAAGGCTGTTGTTCGGTTCGACTTTGCACCAGCTGGCGATAGCAAGCAGAACCAGTTCAGTCCCGGGGTCGCAATCAACCGACTGCTCGCCGACCTGTCTGATTCCGGCCATGAAATTGACACCAGATTGTACTATCACTTCACGAATGCGCTTGCGCTGACGAAGCGCGACATTGCCTTCCTCCAGAAGAACCCAACACCCCATTCTAGTACCCAGAACATCCTCTCCTGGGATTTGAAAGGAGCCACGAATGACCTCAAAATGTATTTCTTCCCCTTGGTCAAGGCCGATGCGGTGCAGGTTCCGTCTGGTCAACTAGTTCTGGATGCGATTCGCAAGGCAGATGATGGCTGCTATGATTCACCTGCGCTGGGACTGGTCGAATCCTTTTTACGAGACCGGAAGCTCCTTTCCAACGTCTGTGTCCTCGGGTGGGACTGCGTGCCGGACAACGGGAGGGTGAAGATATATCTCGCCGACCCGGACGTGAGCATCGCTAAAATCCGAGACTTGTGGACGCTCGGGGGACAGCTTAGCAACGCTACCGTTACGAAAGGCTTAGAGCTGCTCCTGGAGCTCTGGGACTGTCTCGGCTTACAGGAGGGAGTGCGGTCCACCACCGAACTAGGTCAGCCGGAGCAAGAGGACGGTCGAAGCGGGTTGACGTTCTCATATGAACTGCGACCTGGGGACCGGTATCCTGAGCCCAAAATTTACTTTCCCTTGGTGGGAGAGAACGACAGCATCGTCAGCCAAGGGCTGGCCCGGTTCGTTGCGCGCCTGGGGTGGACTGAGCTGGACAGCTATCCTTCTGCGCTCGCAGATGTCTTGTAAGTTTGCAAACGTCTTCGGTTTACTCAGTAGCAGAAGCCTGACTCAATCATTCTTAGCGCTGGTGTGGACATGTCCATTTCTACTCGCCTAATCTCTTCGTTGTCCTTTGCCTATACGGAAGAGAAGGGACCGTACATGACGGCATATTACTATTCTTCGAAGCAGTACCCTTGGGAAGGCGCCCGGCCAGTATAGATACACCGTCAGAGACCCCCATTTCAATTCCTTTTATGGTTTTTGCTTCCGTTCGTGTCTCGAAAGGGATTGCTTTGTATGGTGGTCCTAAGACTGCTACTTTTTAGATCGTGGAATTGTCAGTTAGTTATCCAACTATGTATGTTCACGTAGCATAGCGTCTTTAAATCACCGCTTTGCTCTTTCGTAAGAACAAAAGCTTCGTATGGGAAGATACGCCTCTTCTCTCTTTTTTTTTTTTTTTTTTTTTTTTTCCCATTCTCATCTTGCCATTCAATGGCTCAGATGTTGAAAAAAACGGGACAATACCCCTTACAGAACTGCGTCTAGAAAGCCTCGTAGCATTTCCTCCATGCTTGGTAACCTTGCTTTACGATCTTACATATCTGTAAGTGCATGAAGATAACACACCCCCTTGCTGAGCTGTCTCCCTACTTCTTGCATTCTAAGCATGTAGCCAAGAATAGAGTCTTTTTTTTATGCAGAGGATGGTCGGTCATGGGAGGACTGGGCCGCCCTTGGCCAGCTGCAAGTAGGAACCAGAGCTTCAAAGGATGAGATATCTAAGAGAGACGCGTATGTCTTAGCAACGCTCTCCGGTCACCCTTCGTCAACACCACGATACCCTGGAAAATGCATCACAATCGTATGCCAACCTTCCGTGAGAGCCTGAAGCGCCTGGCTCGGTCAGCCGATGTCGTCGCCGCCGAACTAGATCAGGCCGGTTACAGCAACTATAACTTCTCGCCCGAAAATTCTCCCTTTGATCTGTCTTTCCTCAGTTGCGAGGGCCTCGCTGCTCGCGGAGACCTGATCACCGCAGCAGAGACCATCCTGAGACTCGCCAAAGGCCCACAGGAAAGCCTCTCTGTCTTCGCCGAGAAGGTAGCCCACCCCCGATTGCTTGCTACCAGGCCCCGCTGCTGACCATGTGTGATACCGCCAGGGAATCGAGAATGGGACTCTCCAGGCTTTGATCCAGCTGGAGGTCCCGCAGCAGGTGCCTTTGCACGGATCAATGACCTACGCGGAATTGGCAGCGCGCGTGCAGGTTTCGCCCGAACTACTGCAACGATTCATCCGACTGGCCGCGTTGGCCGGATTCCTGGTCGAGGATGAGAATGGCCTAGTCCGTCACACCGCCATGTCGGCCGTCTTCTTGCGCGATCAGGCTGTCGCGGACATGACCCGGTTCATGTGCGATGTCGACGCACGCGCGGCCACCTATTTTCATGATTCCATTCGTCTTGATCCGAAGGGAACCACAGTCTCCCAAGGTCCGGCGGCCCTGGCGCTGCATCCGCGCGACTACGAGAACGAGTCGCGGCGAACGATCTGGGAAGTCTTGGAGAGCGATCCGGTGCAGAACGCGCGGTTTCATTCGAGTATGACGGCCTTGCTGGCGTCTCCATCGCACTCTCTTAAGCATATTGCAGGTGCGGTGGACTGGAGTCGGTTTCGCACCGTGGTTGATGTCTGTCTGTCCTATCCGCTTCTCGCTCAGACGTCGCTAACGCTTGCATAGGTTGGTGGGTCCCTCGGTCAAGCATCTCTCGCAATTGCAGAGAAAGCGCCCAACATCCGAGTCATCGTGCAGGACCTCCCCGAGGTTGTCCAGAGAGGAAAGGACTCGCTGCCCCCTGTGCCATGGGCTGGCCAGATCACATTCGAGCCCCATGACTTCTTTACACCGCAAAAGACCAAAGCCGATGCCTATCTTCTACGCCAGGTCCTGCATGACTGGCCGGAAGAGGACGCCCGGCGGATTGTATGCAATATACTCCCAGCCTTGGAGCCGGGGACCCGTCTACTGATCATGGATATTGTCTTACCCGACACTGGAGCGGTCCCAGTATACACCGAAAAGCTGTTGCGGATCTATGATATCTCCATGTTTTCCTTCTTCTCGAGCACTGAGCGCACGCTGACCCAACTCCGGCAGTTGGTCGAAGGCTGTGACCCCAGACTGCAGTTTGAGCGAGTCAGCCATCCGGAAGGTAGCGCGCTGAGTCTAATGTCGTGGGTCTGTGTATGAGCATCGGCAGAGCAAGAGGCAGTAGCCAATACCGGAAAAGTGAAACAAAATAGTAGAAATCTATTCAATTGAATTTATTCGTGCTGTTGCTATCTTTATACCGACCAAGGCCAGTTACCACTACCAGCGGGTTTCAGCCTATTGCCTGCCATCTGGAATTATCCTATATTGTGATGCCGCCCTCAATTGGAATCATCTGCCCAGTCATATAAGAGGATCCCTCCCCCAGTAAGAAAACTATGAGCTCGGCAACTTCCTCCGGTCTCGCAGGCCGCTTCAGCGGCACAGCGTTGATGAACTCATCCACCATTTCCGGCGGGATACTGTCGTTTCGGATCATGGGGGTGTCCGTCATGCCCGGAGCAACACAGTTAACGCGCACCCCGCGCCGGACAAAGTCCTTCGCCCACGATCTCGTCAAGCCGACCACGGCATGTTTACTCGTGTTGTAGGAGGCCATGCCCGGATCTGTGCGGATGACCGATTCAGACGCCAGATTCACAATGCTGGCGATGCCTTCCTTTATCGGCCGCCCGTCAACGTCGCCCTTGAGCTCCGGGTTTCGGTCCAGAACGGCGTTCAGATACGCAGTCCCAGCGATCCAGGTCCCATAGACGTTGACGTCGAGCACGCGCCGGAACGACTCGTCCGATTCCGGGAGACCCGATCCATCGAGGTTGTCCGGGGCGATACCAGCGCTGTTCACGAGTCCGTGGACGTCCGGCGAGTGTTCAAAGATGGCCTTGAAGGCCTCGGTCATCTGTGCGCGGGAGCTCACGTCCACTCCGCGGTGAATGTAGGCGCGGCCGCTTTGCTCCGCTTCGATGAGGGCTTTGGGGGTCGAGGTAGTTATGTCGATGATATGGACGACGGCGTCTCGGGCAAGGAGGGCCTGGGCGACAGCGAGGCCGATACCTGAGCTGCCCCCGGTCACAATGTATGCTTTTCCGGTAGATCCCATCTTGTCGGTCAGGTTTGCCTGTGACAGAGCTTATGTCTAGGAGTGGGGGAGAGACAAAGAATGGTATTGAATGCAGATAGAGGATAATGAAGGCTGGATAGATTTGGCGTGCCACAGGTGTCCAAGATACTCCTTTACTTTGCTAGCACTGATAGCTCGGCTTCATAATATTGTTGCTACCGGAGCAAGGTCTGCTTCACCGCCGGTTTTTCCGTCCTGAGAAGGATTCAAGACACTCATACGCTAGTCTCTCCCTCGTTGGACGCAATACTAACTACATGCCGAGCTGCGTGCGTGCGCCCCCTTGGAGTTGCAGATCAGTCCCTTACGCATTCAAGTGACTGCATGTGCATTGCTGCCGGTGCATATCCTACCTGTCGGTATGTCCATGATAAATGACGTAGCACACTGAGGAGTCAGATCATGGTCGATCAGATGCAGTCGCATCATGGATTGCATATAGGGTATTGGAGGGACACGCTGCTCGTTCCGGATTCTTTTCGTGCTCAGCCTGCAAAGAAGTTATTCACCAGATATACTCTATCATCCTAGGTTGTTGATTATTAGGACCACTCGTGATCACTCCCGCAGCCTGGAGACAACTGATTCTAACCATAGGCATAGGGAAGCATGCCGCATTAGCTCTCCGCAGTGGCATTGACCAAGGGGATGAATACGACCGGCAGTTCTTCTACGATCCTCTATAGTTGATCATTGGATTTACTAGTTTTCCTCTATTAACCTCGTACGGTTCAAAAGTGGCCACCGCTCAATATGTGGCTAGGGTAGTGAGAAGAAAGAACTACTAGCTGTCTTGCCATTGCAACAATTTGCACACAGGCTACCCTCTTAGTCACCAAGTCTGCTTCGGACAGTGACTTTCACATCAAAGAGTCCGTCCTTGGGAAATGCAGTAATGTAATCCCGAGCCACGCGGATATCCTCCTCTGTAGTCTCAAAGAGCTCGAAATCAAAGCGGCGTGCGACAGCCGCGATGGTGAAATAGAGTTGACACTGAGCTAGGCTGCACAGATGAGAAACGTCAGCATGAGCTACAGCGAAGAAAAGGATTGAAAGAAGAGAGATATTTACTTGATCCCAATACACTGCCTGGTTCCCCTGGAGAACGCTACTAGGTATCGGTGCAAGTTCACCCCACTGGCCGCGGCTCCGATCCATCGCTCGGGGCGAAAGCAATCCGGCTCGGGAAATACATCAGCGTTTCTATGGATAAGGTATGCAGATGAACTCATCGGAGTCTATTGCTAGCGCTGTCAGGAAGAGCAACAACGGTCATGTGGAAATGGCAGGGTCACGTACCATCCTGGGAATGGGATGAGCTTTATATCTCAAGTCTTCTGTCGGAGCAATCCGAGATAGTCTGCCGATGGCTCCGAACGAAAGCCGCAGAGACTCGTTTACGACGCCACTCTGTGATTTGAGGCCGATTAGGTTACCGTATCGCGGGAAGGGAAGAGGAAATAGGCCTACCAGGTACGGGAGATGCTCAAGCTCGGCCCAAGACGCCTGCGATGTGCAAGTTGGCATAACTTGTCGAAGCTCCTGGCGAAGTTTCTGCACGTTTATCGAGCCGGTAGCCATATAGTAGACAAAAACAGCTAGAGCACGCGCAGTGGCCTCGGCTCCAGCGATCAAGAGAACCAAGCTCTCGTCTCGCAACCTCTCAAGCGTACGCTCCTCTGGTGGCACTTCTTGATGGCAGAGAGAAGTAAAGATGCTGTCTCGTTCTTTTTCCTGCGCGTGCCCGCTCTGGCCCGTTGTGCGCAAGGATGAGATGATCCGTTGGTCAATGACCTCCTGGAGAGAACCTAAGGACTTGTTCTGCAGGCCCAGAACCTCGGTCACAGACGAGGGAAGCCATCGCACGGGTTTCAGGAGGAAAGGGAAAAATTTGAGGACGTGACAGAGCATGTCCAGCTCCAGTGCACTCCGATACACATCGTTCCTGAACAGAGGGTCCTCGAGGAAGCCGAGGTCAATGTCGAACGCGTAGCCGGCAATGATATCAGAGGTCAAGGCAGCAAAGGCATCGCTAACATTGAGAGGGCGAGCAATCGCCGAAGCTTCCTCCAGACGGCCACACAGAATCTCTGCTTTCTTCCGGATCGTGGTGGTAATCTTCTCAATCGACTGGCGAGAAAAGTGGTTTTTAATGAGGCTTCGACGGAATCTATGGTGACCGTGGTGCCAGGTGGCGCCCATGGAGAATGGAGCCCCGATCATGGGGACTTGTTTGGGGTCTTTCCATCGTACCCTTGCTGCTGGCGCATAGATCTCGTCGTAGAAGTCGGGATCACTGATATGGACCTCCCGGGGGTTGATTCGTACAATCGGGCCTAAAGTTGAGGAAGATGGACCTTAGCCTGGTTGTCCTCTCAAGAACGAAGGACGCAGTACCATATTTCTGATGCATTTTCTCAACTTCGAAGAGATAGGTGCCCCCTCTAATTACATCGTAGTAAAACTCATATAAGTGGCTGATGGCAGCGCGTTTTGGACCGGGTATATGGCTCAACGGATGCCAGTAAAGGCGATAAATTGCCTTGCTGCCAAACCAGAGGAACGCAAGAGCAACAATGAGAGGTAGCGTCACCGCCATCGCTGCTGTATCTTACACCCAATGCCAAAGGAGAAGAACGGGTGTGCTTGAGGGCAATACGTCGGGTCTTCGATTGGCAATGTCCGCCGGCCTTGAAGCTGTTCCTTGGGATATCGCGTTCCTCTATTCTATCCTGCTCTCAGAAATTGCAATGCTCGGTTGTACGGCAACGTCTGACTAGTAAGAAAAGGATGGACATTCTTCTGTCTGAGCCAGAGCTTGCAAAGGCGCATGACCAGGGAGTCAATGCAAGGGCTATCAGGCGATCGATCGTGTTACCTATCAGCTCAAGGTTAGCCCGGTATGCCAGGGTTCGAGCCATGAGTCGCGCCACAGACGTAAGGACAAGAAGAAGGGGAATAGTGCTGTTCCAACCCCCTGTCCCAACGACTGGAACAGTGGAGTGACCGGCGTGGCCATGTTTTCAGGCCCTGCTACCGACATGCCTTGCAGGATGCTCTTGTTGGTAGCATACCGGACTAAAACATCCACATTTATACCCTGTATCGTTTGGCATTGATACCGCACGTTCAAGCTTCAAGCAACTCCGTTCATCTACTCCCTCTCGAGGCACGGATAGGTCTAACGAAAGCACCTATCTTCGTAGACACCATGACCGTGCACGGCGAGGACTATGCGCCGGAGGCCCTTTTGGGACTCACACTTCTTCAGCAATACGATAGCTGCAAAGCTGATGATCAGTTGGTACGTCGGCCCACGGCCGAGGAGGTGGCTAAACTTGAGGAGATGGCGGTGCCCGGGATTCCTCAAGCGCCAAACAAAGTGATAGAGGATGCACGCAAGATCTTGTCATATCGTGTCGCCCTCGGCCATACCCGGTTCTTCTCGTGTATTCCTTCTCCCGCATCGCCTATATCCTGGTTCGGAGATGCGCTCACCAACGCCTTCAATCCCTTCGCGGGGAGCCTGGAGGCCGGGCCTGGGATCTGTACAATCGAAAAGGCCCTGATCAAGTGGATCGCAAAACAGTTCTCGCTCCCTCCGACGGCCGGAGGCCAGTTCGTCTCGGGAGCCTCAATCGCAAACCTAACGGCGATGACCGTTGCTCGGGATCAGAAGCTAGATGACTGTACCCGTGCAAAGGGCGTCGTCTATATCTCCGAACAAACTCATTTCTGTGTCCGGAAAGCACTGCATGTCATCGGCTGCTCCGAAAAGCGGATCCGCGTCATTCCAGTTGACAAGAGGTTCCGGATGGATCTCCAACGACTTCGCCGCGCAATCTCCCTCGATCTGGACCAGGGGCTATGCCCGTTTCTGATCGTGGCAACTTGCGGAACTACCAACACTGGTGCCATTGACCCCCTGTTGCAACTCAGCGCCATCGCCAAAGCTCGAAATATGTGGCTTCATGTGGATGCGGCATATGGCGGCTCCGTTGCATTCTCTCGGAAGTACAATGAGCAGATCGAAGGCCTCGGACAGGCGGATAGCATTGCGTGGGATGCTCACAAATGGATGTTTCAGACGCATGGCTGTGGTGCTGTCTTATTTCGAGACGAGACCCATCCACTAGACAGCTTCGCTGCCGGCGGCGACTACGTCCGAGACGTGAGCATGGTGCGGGATCCCTGGAACTATGGTCTCGAGCTGACCCGACCTGCTCGCCATATGAAGCTGTGGTTTACCCTGCAGGTTCTGGGAACGGAGGCCATTGAGCGGATGATCAACTGGGGAATCGAGCTTGCTACGCACACCGAGGCCCAGTTGCGAGCGCTGGACAACTGGGAAATCGTCTCCCCTGCAAACCTGGCCATTCTCGTCTTCCGCTACGCTCCTCCCTGTCTGGATCCGAGTCTGGTGAATGGGTTGAACGAGAGAATCTCCAGGGATATGATCGCCTGCAACACTGCAGTAATGTTTACAACGTTGCTAGAGGGAAAGGTATGCTTGCGAATGTGCACCATAAACCCGAACATATCATTGGCCGAGATCGCAGAGGTCGTACAAGAATTGGATAAGAGTGCTACCAGATGCGTCCACCAGACCATGCAGACCAAGCACTGCAGGGACCATTACCCAGGCCCGAGGAAGTAGCATTGCAACGTGGAGACGCAAGCTTTCAGTCCAGGTTGGACGACGGAGGCGCTATATGTCTGCTGATATATCTTGACACCTGTCTTCACGGTAATCCGTGTGCTTCCCGCCAGTTACGATATCCAACCTGTCCGTCTTTTAAATGTTCAGAACTGTACGAGCCTATGGCATCTCACGGCTGGAGTGAGCCGATGGGCATCATAGAATGGGTGTGCCGCCTAAAGGTAGTTTCGATATCTGTCTGCCCAACAATGCTCTCAATACGCCTGTATACCTCGCTTTAATCGTACTGCATCCCTTGCAGTAGCCGATCCCACGCCGTGATGAAATCATAACCTGTAGCTTGGTTCAGTAGTGTAGCACGCAAGGCATTGACCCTGCTGGGGTCCTGTTACCTCCCACGCTATGCCATGACGCAGGCCGGTCTGCGTTTCTACTCGACGCATGCACCCATGGTCTCCTTGCCTTCTCGCTGACCGCTTGAAGAGACCGCTTTTCTAGACCAACTGGTGATAGTCGCTCGACGATGGGTACAAGCTTTTCAAATACCCCAAAGTCACCCTTAGCATATATGACTCGATACTGCAGAACGCGCAATAATGGCAGCAATTAGGGAGGTCCTCGCCCGTCTGAACGAAGCGGCCGACGCCTTCACACAGGCACTGGATAGCCAGGAGAATGACGACCGCAGCAGCTTGCGCGAGCCGGATCCCTGGTACAACTTGTCTTTACTGAGTGCACAAGCTTTGGAAGCTCAGGGGGAGTTGATAGCGACTGCGGAGGCAATCATTCGTCTAGCCAAGGGACCACAGGCATGTCTTACCAGCTACTCGGACAAGGTGCGTATAATGTCCCTGGCTCACTCGCGGGTGCTTTCAATTCTATAAAGGATAGATCACTTCTAACACATATCTTGTTCGCCTATCCATAGTCGGCAGAGATGGGTACGCTGAAGGCGCTGATTAAACTGGGAGTGCCTGAAAAGGTCCCCCTGAAAGGCTCGATCACATATCACGAGCTCAGTGCAGCCCTTCCGATAGCACCAGAGCTACTTCAGCGCCTGGTCAGACTTGCGTCGCTCGCAGGGTTCCTGGTGGAAGATAAGGATGGGGCTGTCCGGCACAGTGCCATGTCAAGTGTGTTCCTCCGGGATCCGCCAGCGGCCGACGCGGCCCGATTTCTGTTCGACGTTGATATGCGTGCATCCAACTATTTTTACGACTCGATTAAGCTGGATCCGTCGGGCCGGGACAACCGCTGTTGCCCGGTGTCACTTGCCTTCCAGAAGGACGACAAGTCCGAAGCCCAGGCCCATCCGTTGACGATCTGGGACATCCTGGAGCGAGACGCAGCCCTGAAAGCCCAATTCCACTCCAGCATGGTTGCTGTCCTTGCCAGTCCCTCGCACGCCTTGAAACACGTTCCAAATGCGTATGATTGGGGCAAATTTAAGACACTAGTTGACGTACGGCTTGCCTCCCCTTTTCCTCAGCATAGCATGCTTACCCCTTTCCCGAACACCAGGTCGGAGGGTCCCAGGGCCAGGCGTCGCTCGCCATTGCCGAAAAGTACGAGGGCATTCACATAATAGTCCAAGACCTCCCGGAGGTGGTTGAAATGCTCCAGCCGTCACGCGCTACAGAAGCGGCGCGCCGCCTAGATTTCCAGGCTCACGATTTCTTTACGGAACAGCGTACTGTTGCAGATGGATACTTCCTCCGGCAGGTTCTTCATGACTGGCCGGACAAGGAAGTCCAGACGATCATCAAAAACTTGGTCCCTGCTTGCCGGTCCGGGACTAAGCTGCTTGTCATGGATATAGTCCTCCCCGTGCCGGGGTCGATCCCCTGGTTTATGGAGAAACAGCTTCGTTCGGTGGATGTCTCGATGTTCTCGCTCTGCTCCGCGAAGGAGAGAACGCTGGAGGAGTTTCGTACTTTGGTGGAAAGTTGTGATGCTCGGTTTCGGTTTGAAGGGGTCTGCACTCCGCCAGGAAGCGGCACCAGTTTGTTGTCCTGGGTATTCGACTCTGGATCAGGGAATGCCAGGGCAGATGAGATTCCTGTAAACAAGGATCCCTTGGACGGATGAGCACTCACCGAAGCGTGCTGAGTTGTCGCATCGACCAGAATCCTTTGTAGCGTGCTATCTCCATTCAAAGCTCATGCCATCAAGACAGATAGACATTACGACCTGTGGGGATATGTAGGAGAAAAGATGCCAGTGAGACGCGTCAATCGATTCCAAATAGCACAGTTTTGATCAATCAATTGAGATTCTACAAAAGCGTTGTGGTCTATCGGTCGAAGCGATCAGCTATGCTAGCACCGCCTGGTAGAAATAGAAGCTCCTCCTTAATTGTTGAATTCAATCTATCACTGTATCCAAGTTACGATTTCCCACGTGCAGAACATACACCACGGTGATACAGAGGCCTGTGCCTTGTGCAACATGATGGATATATATAGCAACGCCGCTACATACTAGCGCCTTGACATTGAGGCTTAATTAAATAGGCTTTCGGCCCAGAAGACAAAATAATTATACTTCTCCGCTTGTTAAAACTGGGATAGCGCAAGTGTGAAAAACATGCAGAGACACGAAAAGGGGATTTGGAGCAGAGAGATGGAAATTGTTAAGCATTTGATGGATAGAGTGAACCTCCTTATCAGCACCGATGAAGTATGTCATCACGTAATCTAATTGTCTTATCGTTGTACTAGTTAGTTTATTCAAGGATCTTGTTCCCATCAAGCTTCCTCGGCAGCGGATCTCCCGAAAGGCAAAAGTAGGGGTAGACTACCAGTATCTAGAATGCGCTATACATTTGGATGCAGACCAAGTGAGTGGTCCAGGATATTACCACGATGTGTACTTGGACTGCTGCTGCCTACCTATATTACAAAGCCTCCATGGTTAAGCTGATACTTGCACCCGGATATATATTTCATCGGCTTGAATCTCTAGGACCATCTTCTCGGGCCCTGGAATTTGCCTAACCGTGCAAAATGCTTGTGCAGGTCGATGGAGCACCCTAGGAATATGATGGAATGCCATTGAAAAACGGGATTGTGAAGAATAACACCAGAACAGGTGTGAGGTCGGATGGCCTGCTAGAGCTGTTCAGGGAGGGACAGATTTGCTGCTAGGCAACCCTTCAGAGCGAAATCACACCAACCTTCATACACTTATGATCTGCAGTTAGTCGGTAAAGGCATTCTGCAGGAACGAAAAGAATGTTGCCTTGCATCTAAGAGCCGAAGGAAGAACCAGCTTTCTACATAAACTAATAACCTCCACTGTGGGCATGTCTTATGAGTGTCCACTTGTTATATAGGCACAAGATTTGCCCCTAGTTTAAATTTCTATAGTAGCGCAGTTGATTTATTAGAAACAACAGCATTCACTGGCCAAAAATCTGTCCCCGTGAGCCATTCACATATTGTTGGGACGTGGTGACTTACATACCGGGAGTCCAGACGGGGCATTCATATTCACATATACATCCCTTCAGCATGCCATGGTGGTAGAATGATAGAAATTCTCACAATGCAGGCTATTTGGCCTAACCACCTTGCCCCTTCTATGAAGAACACCATATAAAATGTTGTAAAGTAGAGTCCCATTGTAGGCTGGAATACCTGTCTAATGCTCTTCTTGTTTCCCTCCCCGTACCAACCATGAAGTTTATCTGTGCAGCTTTGTACGCAGCAGTGGTCTCTGCGAGCTCCTGTTATATATCTACAAGACACACAGCGGATGGGACTGGCCATGTCTTTCCGTTTTCCTACTCAGGAGACCACGGCCCGTTGAATTGGCATCACATTGTGTCGGACAGCGGTGCCTGCGCACACGGCCGACAAGAATCACCAATTGATATCAACAAGGATAGTGTTACCTATGCGCGTCAAGGCGACGTCCGCATTGCTATTCCACCAGCAGAGAGCGCAAAGCTCGAAAATCTGGGCGCTGGGCTCGAAGTTGTCCTCAGCAACGGGACCTTGACCACCCCCGACAATACCTACTAGCTTGTTTAGTTTCACTGGCACACTCCCAGCGAGCACCGTATCGACTAAGAGCACTTTCCACTGGAAGCGCACTTTGTGTTCCAAGATACTAGTATGCGTCCACACAATGATCCATGATAAAAGATCTTCAGCTTACCTGGAATCCAATCGACGCAGACAACCACCTAGCAGTTGTCGGCTTCTTGGCCGAACTCACCGAGACTGGACTCTCAACATGCCTTTTTGACTCCGTCTTCGCACAAATTGGTGCCGTTCGAGAACCGGGTGCCTACGCCTACATTGGCTCGTGGGACTTCTCGGAGATCACTGACCATCTTGACCGCAACCCACCAGCCCAATATAGCGGCTCTTTGACAACACCTCCATGCTCTGAGGGTGTCAGCTGGTATGTGTGTACCCAGCCCTTGCCACTCAGCGTCAATAGCTACAACGCAGTGAAGAAACTGCTCAAGTTCAATTCTCGCTACAAACAGAATACTCTGGGCTCGGTGAATTTGCTGGACCTCGCTTCCCACGATTAGGATGTGTAATTTTATCTATTGCTTACTGTGGGGGCGGAAGGAGGAGTGCTTCGTTTGCTTAATGTCTTTGATGTGTTGTTATCGATCACGGTGAGCGTGGAGACTATTCCAAGGTCTGCTGCGCAACGGGATGGCCGGATACAGGGACTTGAAGGCATCATAGTAGGGTTAGAAGTACTAATAGATAAGGAATATCTCTTACGGATCACTATTATGCCTAGTATTAGTGGATAGCGATATTATCTTGTCCAACTAATCTTGTTATCCCTGCCATGATGATATAATTATTACGCTATATATTGCGCACGCGGAATATTAATAAAACAATTTCGTGGTATACAAGTCGTATGATCGAGAGTATCTATCTAACATTACGTTAATTGGCCGCGCGAGACATATCGTGGCTTCATATCTCAGAGGGCAAGTCCAACTAATCATAGCCTCTATGATATCTTAACGACTATTAGACGAAGACTACTCCGATAGCAAACATCCTTTCATGTGAAAGGACTCAATCCCTACAGCGCCGTTACTAGACATCCTGTGAAATTGGATTTATGACCCATGTCCACTGTTGATTATCATGGAGCTGAACTTCATGGCATGCATTGGGAACGGAGTTGCATATGATATCCCAGGGTTGACAAATAGAAGATTACCCACCATGGAGTAGGGACGGGCTGTAGAGTAGAGACCTGTCACAGAAAATAACCTATCTAGGTACTATAAGGTAGAGAGACACTACAGAAGAATCCACTACGGAGCAGGAACAGGCTGCAGGAATGCTACATAAAGCCAAGAAACAGCGGTATTCCAATGAGACGTGAATTCTTCCCCTAACGATGATGACTGACATTCGGCTATTGACATCCAGACCGGCCATGACTCGGGCACTATGCAGTAGGTATTTGTGAGGGCACTGTGGCCACCACCAGATAGTCTATTGCGCTGGCACGTATCCCATTCGCTGTGCGAAACTCCTCATATTCCTGCGCGATTTCCTGCCGGACCCTGGCCCGCACGTCTTCGGGCAGATGGCCGAGATAATTCCCGAACGAGCTCGACTCGACAAAATCGATCATGGTGTCGGCGTCTCTGGTGCATAGCTCATTGGGCACCTCGGTAACCGGGCCTGCGTGAAATCCGGCGTCGGTCAGGTATCTCTCCAGCTCCTTCCTCGTCACCAGTTGCGCCTGGCCCTTCACACCGCCGTCCTGATAGGCGCGATAAGCATCCCGGGCAAGCACACGGTCCCGAACGGTCTCGTGCGGGAACCGATGGTCGCCTGATCCGGTGGTGATGCCGAGGCGGCCGTTGGGTTTCAGCACGCGGGCAAACTGCCGCAGGGCTTCGGGTTTGTCGGATAGCCAGTGGAAGACGGCATTGAGGTAGACGACATCGAAGCTAGCCGGTTCAAAGCGGGTGAGATCGTGTGCATCTCCGACGGCAAACGAGAGATTTGCCCGGGCAGACTCGTTGGCAATGCTGACGCGAGCGCCAAGGGGATCGATACCAACGACTCGCCCGCTTTCGCCCACCATCCCGGCGGCGTAGGTGGCCAGCTTGCCCGTTCCAGACCCGACATCGAGAACACTCTCCCCCCGGCGCGAGCTTCAGCTGGTCGAGAAGGACGAGCCCTGTCTGATATTGGTGCTCACACACCGTCTCGTAGAGACGGGCCAGCTCTTCGGTGTCGATGCCGAAACTGACTTCCGATTGTGTCATGTTGTGTGTGGATGTGCTGAGCTTGAACGCGGACTGTTCTTCATTTATTCCTGGTTGAGGGGGGGGGATTCGAAAGGACATCCGTTGGGTTGTAAATCGACCCAACATGCATGCTACGCTGACTGCATTCCGGCTGCTTCTCCCTCCATTCTATCCCTTGAGGCGGTAAGGAGGAGAAGAAACCCAGTCAATAATGTCCTTGGCGTGGAAATGGGGTGATACCTAGGTAGTAGCCAAGCGTCTCCCTTGCAGTCTAGGCGTATTCATCCTTGTACCACTTCGATGGCAGCTCCTTAAACATGCGTGGTCTTCTTTGACCACGCCCTCCCCCAGATCGTTCGACATAGCATTGCAAGTCTTCCGCTCACTAGCGATAAGGCCTCATGACCAAAATTGATTTGATTAACCTCCTGGACCACGCAGCCGACACGGTTGCTGCCAGCGGAATCCTGATCTACTCTCCTGGAAATGTCGAGTCACCACACCGATTAACCTATGCTGAACTTCGGGATGCTGCTCAGCAGAATGCCAGGCGCTTGGGATGCATGGAGGGCTTTGCCCCCGGCTCGCTGGTTCTGCTGCATTTAGACGGCTACCGGGATAACATGATCTGGCTATGGTCGCTGATCTATGCCGGATGTATCCCGGTGATGTCTACGCCATTTGCACATCACGAAGAGCATCGCCGCTCCCACTTGCTGCACCTCCAGTCTCTCCTACGGGACCCCATCTGCCTGACTCGGCAAGGCCTGGAGGCGCAGTTCCCTCCAGACGTAGGATTCCGACTTTGCAATATTGAGTCAATCAGCGGAGGATCCAACCCATTCACTAGCCCACGATTGGGACAGCCGCCAGGCCAAGACGACAATGTCGATGACATCGCGCTCTTGATGCTCACGTCGGGGAGTACGGGTCATGCAAAAGCCGTTCCGTTGACTCATTCCCAGCTGTTAAGCGCCCTGGCCGGAAAGGAGCGCTTTCTACAGCTTCGGCAACACGGGCCGAGCTTAAACTGGGTCGCGTTCGACCACATTGCCAGCCTCGCGGAGATGCACTTCCACCCGATTTTTGCCTGCATCGACCAGGTTCACGTGGCAGCCGCCGACGTTATTACCGATCCGCTGATCCTCCTAGAGCTCATCCATCGGCATCGCGTGGGGATTACTTTTGCCCCGAACTTCCTCCTTGCCAAGTTGCTGGACAGCCTCGAAAGAGAACCATCACCCTCCAGTCGCCCCTGGGACCTCAGCTGTCTCATGCATCTCCTCTCCGGTGGCGAGGCGAACGTGGTGGACACCTGTGCCCGCCTCGCGCGCCGGTTGACGCAGGACTACGGGGTCCCATCAACCTGTATCAAGCCTGCGTTTGGCATGACGGAAACATGCGCTGGATGTTCCTTTAACGACCGGTTCCCCACATACGAGACGGTCCATATGCTGGACTTCGCTTCGCTGGGACGCGGCGTCAAAGGAGTGCAGATGCGAGTGACCTCACTATCGACCGGGCAGCCGGTCGACGATCACTCGGAGGTGGGAAACCTCGAGCTGTCCGGGCCAAGCGTCTTTCGGGGTTACTACAACAATTCTCAAGCCACCCGGGACAGTTTCACACCAGATGGGTGGTTCCGAACCGGCGACCTGGCCATGATTGATGCCGGCGGGCAGCTGGTGCTCCGGGGGCGGTCCAAGGAGCTTATCTGCATCAACGGGGCGAAATACCTCCCGCACGAGGTAGAGTCGGCTATTGAGGACGCCAAGGTGCGCGGTGTAACACCAGGCTTCACCATCTGTTTTGGGTATCGGCCAGCTAAAGCGCAAACCGAGTCTCTAGCCGTGGTGTACCTCCCGGCCTACGAAGAGGCGGATGTCGAGAGCCGATCCCAAGCCCAGAACGCAATCATCCGTGTCGGGCTCATCATGACCGGCACACGGCCCTATGTCCTACCTCTGGACGCTCACACGCTGGTGAAGTCCAGCCTCGGCAAGATCTCCCGCAACAAGATCAAGACGGGCCTGGAAAGCGGCGCCTTCCAGGCATTCGAGGAGACAAACAATCGATTGCTCAAGCTCCGCCAGTCCACACCAGTCGTGCCTGCCGGGAATGAGACGGAGACTCTGCTCCTCGCTGCGGCGTTGCATGTCTTCCGCGTCACCGCGGACGAGTTCGGCGTCGAAACGCCCATGTTCGCCTTCGGGATCACTTCCTTGGACATGATCGCGTGGAAGAGACAAGCAGAGACCATCCTCGGGCACGAGATCCCCATGCTGGCCATCATAACCAGCCCGACCATCAGGGTCCTCGCTCGCCAACTGCAGGATGGGCACCATGGCCCGGGCGAATACAACCCCGTCGTGACCCTGCAACCACACGGTTCTAAGACTCCCCTGTGGCTCATCCACCCCATCGGTGGCGAAGTGCTCGTGTTCGTCTCCCTGGCCGGGCTCTTCGCGGACGACCGCCCGGTGCACGCACTTCGCGCACGCGGCCTCAACCGGGGCGAACCACCTTTCGGCAGCATCCATGAAGCCGCCGACGCCTATTACCAGGCCATCAAGCGTGTCCAGCCCCATGGGCCGTATGCCGTCGCCGGATACTCGTACGGCTCGCTGGTCGCTTTCGAGGTCGCCAAGCGCCTCGACCAGCACGGTAAGGACGAAGTCCCGTTCTTTGGGTCCCTAGATCTACCTCCGTTCCACGCCCAAATCATCAGCAAGAGCGACTGGACCGAGAGTCTACTCCACCTAGCGAGCTCCCTCTCCCTCATTGCCGAGGAGGAGATCAACACCCTTGGCGCTGACCTCCGAGGCCTACCCCAGCCCAGAGCAATCCAGAAGATCCTCGCACGGGCACCCCCGCGGCGCATCCGCGAGCTGGACCTCAGCCCCGATGGACTGATGCGGTGGACGAAACTGACGTCTGCCATGGCACAGGCCACGCGGGGCTACGTGCCCGTCGGACAGACGCGTAGTGTCGATGTTTTCTACACCGAGCCGTCGGGGGCGCTGGCGACCACGCGCGACGAGTGGCTGGATCGACACCGCGAGTGGAGGCAATTCGGCCGTCTCGAGACGCAGTTCCATCCGCTGGAGGGCCTTCACTATCGGTTAATGGATGAGGATAACGTTCATAAGGTCTACCGAGTTCTGAGCCGGGCGATGGATGCTCGGGGTTTGTAGAGGGGAGGTTGTAGAGGGGAGGTTGTAAGAGGGTTGGTTGTAAGGGAGGAAGGAGTATTAGTCCGTCTAGTAATGTAACTATTCAACTACAGGTACTCTCTGTCTCTCTCTATCTCTCTAAACCTTTCGGTCAAAAATCTCTAAAAATTAGTATTAAAATCATTATAATTAGAGTCACTCTAGAAATAGTACAAAGGCTGAATTTCAAAGCAAATAGAACGCACTTTTTGAATAGGAATTTAGTTCTTTTTTAACATAGAAACAATGGGGATATATTCCATTTGTACATATAAGGAAACTTGAATAATAAATCAGTACGAAATTTTCTGTTTTGAATTGGATATAAATTCTGTTGACCAGCGTCGTAGACGGGCAGAACACGGGACGCTTAGGCCAGTATGCGCTAGCTTTTACCGGGACCACATTGTAAAAACGAAAGAAAAGCCCCTGAAGGCATTGAGTTCTTGCTTTTCTTTTCATAGCCGGCTGCAGCTTGGTGTATGCGTGTTCTCCCAGAACCGCAGAAGGCTCGGTGGACTAGATTCTTTCAGACATGGGATTTTGGCCTTGTAACTCTTGCTATTGCTCTTCTGATGCTTCTGATGCTTGTTAGTGCAGTATCATATGTAAACATCTTCATCTAGACCATCCCCTACTTGATCCCCCATTCCTTGCGGATCCGCTGCAGCCACTCCTCAACCGGCAGAATCTCCTCGCCAACCTTTACATTGCCCTCCCCGATTCTCTGGCGCTCAGCTGGATCATAAGCTGGAACATGCAGCATCTCATGATCCTTATTACAATCATTCAGCGTGATGGTCCCATTCCGCATATTGTCCAAGCAGCGTTGGTCAAACTCGACATAATTGCACTCCTTGCAGACGTAAAAGTTGTCTGCAAATGTCCAGTAGGTGCCACAGCCACCATCGCAGATGTCGCGCAAAGGCCCCTCGAGTTTCCTCTCGGATGTGTCAGATGCAGGGGAAGTTCCAGACTCTTCCGTGGCATCCTGGGGTCTTATTAAGGACCAAGCGGCGAGGGCATCGGCATCCTGGCCTGCGAACATCAGGTGAACCGCCAGAGCATTGTATCCTTGCCAGTCATTGAGCGGGTCATCATCTGAGAGAAGGTCAAGATTCAGCTTGATGTAGCTGCGCAGGGCATTCTTGGCCTTCTGCTCATCGCCTTGCAGGGCGTGGTACCGGGCAAGAAGTCGCGCCGGATGCGTGCTATAATCGAGATTTCCCGTGCTCTTGACTGCCGCGGCGTTCTCTAGGTGCTCTAGGTAAATTGCGGCGGTGTCTGGGTGTTGTCGAGCTTTCTCGAAACAGACGAGAGCGAGCTGCGATCGAGCTAGCTCCTGTTTGTCTGCAATAAGCACGTCATCGGCTGAATCTATTTGCAGAATGTGTAGCCACTGGTTGATGGCCAATTCCACGCGTTCTGGATTGCTGGCGCTGTTCTTGTAGCACAGAAGGGCAATCCGGTGCATCAGGTCGATTTGGCAGATTTGTGCACTCCACTCTTCTGTTGGCTTGGAAGCCTTTCGTCCCTCCGCGACTCGTGCTTTGGCAGCATTAATGGCTGCCTCGTAGCTTTCGAGGACGATGTCGAACTCTTGGTCGCTGCGAACGGATGCAAGAAGTGCTTCATGGTATTCGTCCCGATAGCAATGCGTATGGAAATTCTGGGTCCGCCGATCGAAGCCACTTCTCTCGTCTATAGAATCTTTCAGGGACTGGAGAAACTCGAGCAAGCGCTGGTAGTTCCCCTGCTTATGCAGCAGAATCATGAGCGCAAGAGCCGTGTTGTAGTCGTTGGGGATTTCCTGTAGCAGTTTCTCGTATATTGCAAGAGTGATTTCACTTCGGCCAACCTCCTTGTTCCACTTAGCTAGGTCGCGGTTCATCTCCGCTAGGTCGTCCTTAAGCTCCTCGGCGTTTCCTATCTCTCCAGTCTCAATGCCTTTCTTCGTGGCCTCCAGGATTTCGATAGCGGTGGTAAAGTCCTTCTGGCTGGCATAGCAATCTGCGAGGCCCCACTGCGACAACCAGTTGTCCTGAGCGAGGGTCGATGTGAGTTTGAATTGCTCAATGGCCTCATCGAACTTGCGGAACTCTCGCAGAGTGCGTGCCAGGTTACGGTTCTCCTCGTAGCCCAGGGTATCCAGTTCAAGCCGCGCTTGAGCCCATTTTGCTGCATCTAATATCTGGGAGGCTTGAATTTGATCAACGTCCGGGTCTTCGGTTAATCTTTTAATCTTCGGGTCTTTACGATTCTCGATCTGAAGCAGAGTCAGCCATTGATCGTTTCCCGCGACGTGGGTTATAGAATACCTTGGTGATGTACCCATGCACCGCATTGAACATAAATGCAACGTCCTCCAAGCCGGACTGGAGCCAGTTGCGGGCGAGCACTCTGCTAATATGCTCCAGGAGATCTGCATCGAGCTCGGATTTGGAGCTCAGACTCTTGACCCACTTGCTCTGGTCCTCGGAGATATTCTTGGTGACGGCAGAGTCCTGCAGCCATTTCAACGTGGCTTCGGCATAGCCGTCGTCATAGATCCAGACGACCCATAGCCAGAGAGTGCTCGCATTCCACCATCGGTCGATGGTTTCTTCATCGGTAAAGATCTTCACCAACTGCGGGCCTAGAGCGATTTTGTGCCGCGGCTGTGTCAGCGAAGGGTCCGCCTCCTTGAGATGCCGGCCGAGATAGGCCACCGCATACTCAAGCAAAGCATCCAGATGCGGCGATGCCTTGGAACAAATGACCTCCAGACACTCCGACAGGATCATCAGATGTGCCGTCTCCGTGTCCACCCTGATCCGGGCGGTCTTGCCCTCCATTTTGCGCTGGAAGAACTCATCAAATCCAAATTTGCTGAACAGGTCCGGGTCACAGACGGACTCGAGGAATCGGCGCACGATTCTTACCTCGGCCTCGCTGACATCGCCGATGGTGTCCGAGTCCTGGTCGTCTGTCGTGCCTTCAGAATCGGACTTTGAACGCAAGAAGTCCTCTATCGAATCCGAGACAAGATACACGTATGCGCCTCTAATGCGAAGCAATGAAGAATACTGATCTCTGATTTTCTCCGCTAGAGGCCGCAGAGAAGGCTCGCGCGACTTGAGGAAGAGCGCCGCCTCCAGTTCCTCGGGGGTGAGTTGTCTCGCCGCAAACAAAACCCATGTAAGCAGATGGTTGAGATCGGAGATATCCTCGTCGCTGAGCGTCTCGTTGAGCATGTCCATCTTTCTCACGATGGTGTCTGATCGATTTTCTCCCGACCGGGCCAGGATGTCGCGGATCTCGCTGGGACGTTGTTTGCCGCTGATTTCGTCTAGAAGAAGTCCGACGTTGACGAAATCGCCCTTGGTCTCGTTCGTCAAGGTCTCCAAAATCTCGCTACGCAGAGCTATCACTTGGTCCGATGAACCCCCGAGAATCTCCATCTTGTTCATCCGGTCGTTGATGAACTTGATCATATCGTCACGGTTTTTGGACGCCACGTCGATCACGGAAATTCCGTCCCCAAGTTGAGTCCTGATCTTGTCCATCGTCTCTGGCCGTCCAGTCAGGAGAATACGAAGAGTGAACCGAGACCACGTTGAAGCCGTGGTCTGCCATTCCTGCAAAACCTGCACGAACTCCTTCAGATGTTGCTTGTCCATCTGGTTAATCCCATCCAACAAGAGAAAGAATGTCGAGTCGTTCTTATAGACCTTGCCAAAGAGCGTTTCGCAAAGGCCGCCAATCTGGTTGATACCGGCCGTTTTGACGGAGCTCAGCTCCTTGCGATACACCATATCCGCTTTGGCAAGTTGCCATGAAAGCACTTCCAGGGCTTTGATCAGAGATGGGTCTTTCATCTCTGGTTGGTCGAACATATAGTACGCAACAGAGGTGCATGTCATATCCTCTGACACTTCGGAGTACACTTCTTGCAAGTGCTTGATGATAGCCGCAAAAAGGAACGACTTGCCATAGCCCTCGCCCCCCGCGATCCCCAGAATTGAAAACCGCGAGCGTCGGGCATCGGCCCAAGCTGTGTACAACGGGTCGCGTTGGAGCCATTCGCCACTCCCTGGGACTTGGTCATTGAGGCGTCGTTTGTAAATCGCCTGGATACCCTTGTACGTCTCGCTGGGTGTGTCGAGACTCGCGTCAATGTTACTCAACAGCCGCTGCGCCACATTTTCGGCGTCTCTCTTCTTCTCCAAGGTGAGAAGCTTATCAACGGAAGCAGTGACCTTCTTGGTTCCATCTCGGGTTTCGACGATCGCTTTTTCGCTCGTCTTCTGGGACTCGAATCCCAGCGTTGCTCGCATCTGAGACTCGCGTTCGACCAGCAACGCTAGTCGAGCCAATTGCCCGCTGACGCCTTCATCGCTATCGAACGCAAACACCTTGAGCGCGGTGAGGATCTTGTTGCCCTTGAGAACCTTGATCGACAAGGCGCAGATATCGACAAAACACACCAACTCCTCGTTGATGATCTTGCGGAGAGAAATGTCCACGGCGTCTGCCGGCAAGCGCATGTAGATCTTGCAGCGCTCCAGTACATCAGAGATCCGCCGGAACAGCTCGGATAGACTGCTGAAAATGCGCTTGTATTTCGCCCCGGTGGCAATGAGATACGAAATTGCATTGAAGCAGAGGCTACTTGGTGCGAAGACCTAGAATGCCGTTTTCAGTAGCACGTTGCGGCCTCTCCACACCCTGGAGTATGCTCACCATGCTAGCACCTTGGGCAGCGATACCCCCCAGCACCGTGATAAATGTCAGGGTCTTGCCTATGACCTCCTTGGCAGCCCTGAATTTGTTGTTTTTCTCGTCGTCTTCATCCTGCTTCGACCGGATCTGGTCCAGAACCTCGTCGACGGTGAATTTGGGAGACGTGGTGAGATCGACCTTGGTGGTCTGCGCGAATGCCCCGCAAGCCCTGTTCCATGCTTCCTGAATGTTATAATCATCCTCAATTTCGACGGCGGCCATAATGGCGGTTATTTATTGTCTGTTGGCCGCTGGCACTATATGACAGGACTTTGTTCGGGTTGAAATGCCCTACAAAAGGGAGATCGTTTCCGCAGTGGGTATTCCTCGTATTTATATGCTTAGCCCCGACCTGAAAACACCATGCCAAGAGAAAGCGGCTGAGAGCTTGTGCCCGACGAGAAACGTGGCGTCGTTCCGCCAATCCCAGACGACGATATCCAAGTCAGACGGAATTAACAGGTTGGAGTAAATCCGCGAAGGCGGTTGAAGCGGTGCCCACCAAACCCACCCGGGAGAAATCTCCGCAGATAAGCCTCGCAGCTAGAGGGATACAGAATCTAGACTTCAAAGTGTCGATGATGATGTGGTTAGTCCTGTTGAAGTGATGACACCGCGCCAGTACCCTTATCGCCATCATCTCTGCAAGAAGCAACGTCCAAGAAAACGGGAAGCGAACAGCCAGTGCTGATGGACAAATATGGGATTTAGGGCTGGCAAGACGCTCAATAGAATGCTCTGATCTGCAAGCAGCGACACTGTAAGAGCAAATATAAGTGCCTTACTCTGAAGTATATATATTCGTCTGACTCTCCGGCGTCTTTTCATGTCTCAGGCACTTACCTACTCCGTATAGTAAAGCAAGCCCCGCGTTTACGATGTCCAGTACATGTACAAAACCCGGAACAGCTACTCCACTGGCTTTCGCTGGGCCCCCACACAAGGCACATCGGTGAGGTGTGTATCTATATGAACATGCCCTTTGCATGAGTCCCTATATAATCCTATCTTTCTACTAACCTAGTACATACGACCATAGGGTGTGGAGAACAGGGCTTCCCGTCCGCTCAGCCGTACTTAAGCCACACGCCGGCCGGTTAGTAGTTGGGTGGGTGACCACCAGCGAATCCCGGCTGTTGTATGTATTTTTGCCTTTGAAGGAACGTTAAAATTTTATACTATATCTAAAAATACTATAAATGCGCCCGGCTTTCGAGCAGTATGGTTCCCATAGGTCCAATGAAGTCGCTAAATCTTTGTTGGAGACGAGACAGTACAGTAATATGGTATGGCATTAGCCATGAAAGAAAATATGTATCAGTACCTAGATTGGGTTGGACATCTTGTGCAACAGAAATATATATATCGCACCCCTCGCCCCCGACACAGATTCGGCAACAGGGATGTATATAACAAGTCTAAGCAGATGATATTTGCGCAACACAAATAAATCCAAAGCATCCAAGTTTAGCCAACGTAAGAACCGTGACTGCATGTAGCTTGTACAAGACGGCCTTGCCCGAAAGAGAATTGATGTAGCTAGGATGGAATAATTCGGTATGTCCGGGAGTGGCTGATATTCAGGTCATATCCACCCGACAGGAAGAAGGCAGAGGGTCAAGGAAAGACGACAAACAGAGGCTCTCCAAGGCACTGGAGTAGTTCAATTCAAGCAGGGAACAGTTATGTACTACCTGGGTACTCCGTATGCCCCCAAAGCGGTCGGAACCAAACAACCTACTTAGTCCAGTACCTTCATAGGGAAAGTTCCTAGCTGAACGAGGCTCGAGTGGAGAGATCACGTTACTCCAACATCGACTAAACTAGTTAACTAGTTAGTAGGGAAAGTTGACTAAACAGTGAAAAGAATGGATTGTTGCCGAGCCTGAGGGTCCCATATAGTGCGCGGGGTGATTTTCGATTTTCCGGCGCCGCTCTGAGCCCCGTACACTCAATCCTGAATCCCGTTCAGCTGTATCCATTCCCCCCCAAGTCATCAACGCCGTCGTTCACCATGGCCCCAGCATCCTTACACCGTCTCCCAACCGAGGTTCTACACCTGATCTTGGGACATTTACGCTTCCCCGCGGAAGGCTATTCTGAACCGCCAGATGCGTATTTTTGTGGCGACCAGCAGGAGCCTGACCAGCCATCCTGGTACTCTCTGAAACTCCAGCCGCTTGTATCCCTCTGCCTGGTCTCCCGACGCTTGCGCAGCATCGCTCAACCAATTCTATACCATTCGTTTATGCTGGGATACGGCGATTCGTGGCGCTCGAATTTTTACACCTGGGACGGTCGACTCGCTTCATTCATGCGGACAGTGGCACAAAGACGAGATTTAGCTGCCCTTGTGAGACGGATATATATCCACCCGTTTCTATTAGAGTCCTTTGGTGAGGAGAGGATTATACAAGCGGACTGTATATGGGGTTCTGTTCACCGGGTTGGCCGTGCGTACCCGCGGCAGTTTTTTAGCGAGAATGAAGCCCAGGCTGTGCTTCGGGTAGTTGCAGATGCTTTAAAGATCGAAGAACTACAGCAGCTCTCAGCACGCGACCTGGTCACAGTTCTACTTCTAGAGCTACCGAATCTAGAGCATTGCAGCCTTCAAGTAGGCCCATATAAGGAGGAAGCTGTTCCGTCAGCAGGGATACGAGCCGCCGGGATTTCACATCTTCCTATTAAGACCATTGATGTGTCACTGAGAGCTTTCGACTTAGAAGCGTCCCGTGGCTGCCTATTTTATATCGATCAGCGTGTGGGAGCTCTTTTAGACGTATCTCAGCGTCTGGAGACTCTTAATCTCCATATGTGCTATGGCTCGTCCACTGGTTTATTCCCTACCCTGCCGAACCTAAAGAATCTCCGCCTTACATTCAGTCGGTTAAGTGAGCGAAATCTTCAAGGACTACTTTCATCTTGCCGCAGCCTCCGTACTTTCTTATACGAGGCTACTTACGCCCCGTACAACCCAGATGTTGATATGTTTCGCGGCTACGATCACTTCCAACTTCCAAATGCTTTGAAGTATCTCAGTTCCCACTGCGAATCACTTGAATTATTGCACCTTGATCTTCGCAAGCGGGGTCTGACCTTCTCGCCCCCGGAACCTCGAGCTAGTTTTAGTCTCAAAAAGTTCACGGCCCTAAAGGATCTATTTCTTAACCTAGATGAGTTCCATTCTCGGTTCATGGCAGCAGATCCATCGGGCGATCGAGAACTCCTAGTTCAGATCCTTCCTTCCAGTATAGTTTCTCTGAATCTTGCTGGTATTATTACTGAGGAGCTTCCTCGGTTAGAGGAGAGCCTATTCGGCCTTGCGCACGCTGTTTTGCAGGGCCAATTCGCGGAGCTGAAGGAGGTTCGATGGGATGAGAAAGAGAAGTTAAATGATGAATTAGGCGTACGTAGCCTATTTGCAACTGCCGGAGTCAGCTTTGATTACAATCGTTGGCCTATGAGCAAGACTCCGTTTGGCGATGGCGGGATTTCACCGTCGAAGCCCACTTATTATAATTGGTTATCGGAGATGGAGGAAGAGCCTGAGCTTTGAAAATATTTGAAGTCCTTTGCCACCCGCTGAGAGAGAAGGTATGCAAATAGCGTTTTAGAATGTGGAAGTCTCAAGACGACTGATATGGCTGTCCAAATTTAGCATCTCGCTCGCCTAATACAGATATTCTAGACGACTATCTCTGCACTAGTGCGGACGGCGTAGATCGGATCAAATCACCACCTCTTTAAGATAAAGCAAGTAGAATGGGGTCGGTGCTCCAGAGAGGAGGGATCGTAGACGCCAAAGCATATCTTGTTAGACTGCCCGAAGATTAGCACGCTCCGCCTGGTGATGTGGCGAAGAATTAAATCGGTGAAGGCCCTGCCGCACGATTTTAACCGGTATGACCACGACCAGCTAGTTTCCGAACTGAAGGTAGTCCAGTTTGTCGGGGATTTCGTGCTGAAAACGGACCTCCTGTAGTAGTTCGGGGAGGTCCAAAGCCAGAAAGCAGAAGATTCATGGCAGCGGGGGAAGATGCTGGGTAAGCGGAATTCGGAATACTAACTGGCTAAGCAGGATGCTGAGTCTCTATAAGGTTGGGGCCTGTGGGCCTAGTTGGCTAGGAATCAGGCAAGCGGAGTGATGTAGATGTCTATATAGACGCTCGGAGCGAGGCGGTAGATAAAATAGAGGAGGCATCTTAGCAGAATATAGTAAAAGCGTGAGCTTTTCGGTGGCCTTCAGATGTACGGCCACAGGCGCTTAGCGGTCAGGTAGACGTAGCAGCGAGATTTGGGAATCCTGACCGTTGTACTTTCGTTGAGATATCTGTTTTGTATGTGTCTGAATAGCTCCATTTCGGGAGAGCAGAGAACGCCCGCACAGCACGCGCTACGCTAGCTATTTCGAATATATGAATCTACTACTGCTACTACTACTGCTGCTGCTGCTGCTGCTGTTATTCGCACAATGCTTGCTCCGCATCCTGTACCAGTACTAAGTAGTAGTTCAATTCCGTTGCGAAAGCCTCCGGCAAACGGAAAGGTCCCCCCCCGAAAAGTGGGCATTTGTCGTATCGGGTTGTCCTGAGGTATTCTGCCTTCTTCGACTGATGAAGAAGGGGCCCGCTATTCTACTTTACAGTTGCGTGACTCGAAGCAGAAGTATCCCTACTTCACTGTAGACTAGCCCCTTCTCTTGGGTAAATACCCGCGATACCAATATACTGTGTTAACCCAAGTTGCTAGGTGGACAAAATTAGAACGAGAAGCATTATCTAGGAAGGTTGAAGCTCACGTACCCATGGCATATGTAGCAAACGCTTGGGCATCTTTATGCCCTTGCATCCCCCCTTGTTCCCCTTTCACAATCGCCCTTAAACATGCCGGTTCAGACGTGGTAGCTAATTCATTGCCAAAGGTGCATTTTATATCCCCTGTTGTCATGTTATTTATGGAATATTTCAGAAAAGATTAGAGAGGAAAAGAAGGAAACACTTACGTAGTTTGTTATCATCGGACCTGACGAAGCCTATTGCATGCGTGGACTCGTGGATCATAGTTGAAACCAGAAAGTCCCAGAGCCAACGGATACCGCGACTGGATGTGCCATGAGCGAAATCGTCGAGATTCAGAAGTCTCTGCGCGAGTTGCACCTGCTCGTCAGTTGGGGCAGAGCCAATGGGAACATGTAAGTTCCGATAATGCAGAGCACTCTGCGTTCGAGTGGATTCGGTAGCAAGCCATGCATCGAAATGTATCGGACAAAAAGTTATAGTTTCTTCAACCAGAGGTTCCGCGGCTGGGAATGTATGTGCCTTGATTGTGGGATTGACAGGAACAGCACCGAAGCGTGTTTGTCCATTGCCAGGTTCAAGAGCGCAGACTTCAAGGCGGGGAACCCACTTTTCCTCAAGACTTTCTGTAGCATCGCTTTGGGAGAGCCAGTAATAGGTCAAGGCTCCTTCCGTTGTCGCTGTTCATATTTGTTTAGTAAGGGGGATGTCAGAGAATTATCGACGATACTCACGATTAGGATTGCCGCTTTCTACCGGACTGGTTAGCAGTTAGGGTTGGGATTGGGGCAGACTCGCTAACCTTCGGTGTACGTCAATCCAGCGCTGTTTCTCTCCGAGAGGTATTCGGCTTGATCACAATGGAGTGAGACATCGGGCGGCCTGTCTGGCTCTTCCCACCCTGTCACTATACCCGCGGCGTGGTTTTCGTATGTAGTGATAAGCGCTTGTGCAGTATCTCTGGTTTTCCTGAGCCTGTCCAACCCAGCCCGATTTCGAGAGTCACCCGGTCCCCAGTATATCTGTGAGACAAACATCATGTAGCTTGAAAAGGCATTATGTTCATCAAAAGTGCGCAGATCTGGGGTCGCTTTGTCGGCCCTGAGCTCCCCAGTACTGTCCTGGTTATAAAGACTCAGGGCGAGATCCAGATGTTCGATCATGTTGTGCATCTACCGGTAGGTTCATGTCA
Source organism: Aspergillus terreus NIH2624 (assembly GCF_000149615.1). NCBI lineage: Eukaryota > Fungi > Ascomycota > Eurotiomycetes > Eurotiales > Aspergillaceae > Aspergillus > Aspergillus terreus. Next base: position 93,961 of record NT_165927.1, on the reverse strand, counting down.
GATTGCTTGAGCAGTCCGCTCCGCTGGGGCTTTGCCGATACTTACAATCGGGAGAGCATCGATCATAGCCCGATTGAGCAGTGGTCTGAATTCATCGTTCATGCACTCGTTCCATACATCGCGCTTCACAAGTGCTCTCTCGTGCAGGCGAGGGATCAACGTTAGGTTGAAAAGGGCTCCTTCCTCCAGCGTGGTCCCTGCCGGTGCAGCAGAGCTGGCAGAGATCCAAGGACCAAAGCAAACCACGAGCAAGACGAGTTTCATACCCATCGCGATCTGTCTGCAGAGTAATCTACAGAAGGACGCTGTCGTGACATTCATTCAAGGAGAGCCTCTACCCGTACTAGACAGGTTTTAAAGTATCCGACGCAGACCCATGCCGTGATTAGTGGTACCCCTGACAGTCTCGGACACTCTTTCCCCTGGCTTAAGAGTGACCCATAACTCCACCATGCATGAGTGTACTGTTCTTTGGGGGCCAAAAAACACCTGAAAAGACAGCGTAGGGCATCTCATTGCCTTGATATGGTATTCGCGCTGGTTAGTTGCATTGGCGTGTGATCCAGGTGCATATAGCGGACCCTGTCCAGCGTCGCAACTCGATAAGATCCACCGCAATGTGGATCGCCGGGGACCGAACTGTTTTACTAGTCTAGTCGATGCAGGGTTCTTTTTGCGCTTGTGTCAGATCTCCGCTTAACACAAAGGACAGGTAGGCCGAGATAAAGTATAGGGATACATACTCTCCCCTGGCTAACAGTGACCAGTGAGTAGACCATGCATGAGTGGAGTATCTCTAGTGGTGGATCGCCAAGGACCGAACTGTTTTACTAGTGCTAGTCGATGCTGGGTTCTCTTTGTGCTTGTATCAGAACTCCGCTGAGCGCCAAGGAATCGAAATCTCCTGTACAGGAGAAGTAGGTAACCCCGAGATAGAGTATACCGGACACTACCGGACACTACCGGGGGGGGGGGGAGGTGGGTAGGCTCCTGTTCATGGAGTCAAGACCCGTCGAATTATAAATCTGCCCCTTTAACCTCTAGCTTCGCTCTTGATCGATTCCTCAAGTTGCGCCACCTGCTGTCCCAGGCTGCTATCTTGGATGTCAAAGAGGTCGAGATGCATTGGATAAGTTTGCAGACACCTGCAGCCGGGCTGGTGTGCCTGCTGATGGCTGCGGGCACCCCGGCACTCAAGTTGAGCGCTCAGTCTGAGAAGGTCGCTGAGGCGTTGAATGCTCCGAGTGTGTTTCAATCCCAGCTCAGACCGTGTCCTGCTGAGTGCACCACCCTCAACCCCAATGACTGGACCGTTTATCCATCCTTTGAGCGTGTCTCCTACTGCCATGAGCCAGTTATTTTCGATTTCGCTATCCATACTCCTGTTGACGATCCGTCTAAAACCCTACGGTTCCGTGCCTGCACTGCAGGAGATCGGAATGAGACTACAACCGTCTTCGCGGCAGCTCACAGCGCGCGGCCGTCAAGTGATTCAGTCTACGATGCTAGCCTCATTCGCGAGTCCAAGGTGAGGATGCAGACTATGCAGGAAACAACATCTCTCAAGAGCACCAGCAACCACGTCGCTGTGACGCTAGCGAATCTGCAGTCATATCTTCTCGCTGGGGAGGATTTGACCAAAGGGATTATGCTCGGCTACTACGAAGGAGTCGTTGTTGGCGTGTACATCGGTCAGGCCTTTGGTCGAGCCACTGCTCACTCTGTTATCAATCACATCTTGCAAGCCGAGGGAAGCGCGCCTCCTGCCTCGATCACACAGCTTTGTGGCGACGATCGGGATCGACACCATGTATTTGGTATCGCAATCTCAGCTACAAGCGACCTGGCCGCTGTACAGGCCGCATTAGTCTCATGGTCCAAGGGCGAATGCGCGACGGGCTCTGGCAAAAGCGCGACCTCAGTCCCAAATGTTAGTATTTGGGAGGTATCGCAGAATCGAGGCAGCAGTACCCCGTCCAATTCTACGACCCTTACAACGTCCCACGCCAAGAACCTCATTGCTCGCGATGCCAAATATTGCGAGAAGCGGACGGTTGTCTTAGGTGATACTTGTCCCAGTCTGGCCAAGGCGTGCGGAATTACCGTCGACCAGTTCTACGAGTACAACTCCAAAGACATTTGCCCGAAACTCAAGGCCGACCAGAAGGTCTGCTGCACAAGCGGGTCCCTGACGCCCCAGCCGTACGACAATGGAACATGCTACACATACAAGACCCAAGCCGATGATAACTGCTACGAACTGAGCAAGACCTGGAGCCTGACTCAGGACGAGATTGCCAAATTCAATGACGGCACCACCTGGGGCTGGAATGGCTGCGACAACCTGGGTGCTGGGCTCAATATCTGTCTCAGTAAGGGTGATCCTCCGCTTCCAGCCGTGATTCCCAACGCCGTCTGCGGCCCTCAGGCCCCAGGCACGAGTATTGATGGATCAATCACCAACGCCTCAGATCTAGCTAAGCTTAACCCATGCCCGCTGAACTCCTGCTGCAACATCTGGGGTCATTGCGGAATAGACTCGAGTTTTTGCACCGAGTCAAAGGGTCCAACGGGGAATCCAGGTACATCAAAGCCCGGCGTCTTTGGCTGCATATCCAATTGCGGCACTGATATTGTGAATAATGAAGAGGGGCCATCGGCTGGTTACCAGCGCGTGGGCTACTATGAGACGTTTAATTGGGACCGCGAATGTCTACACATGCGGGCGGAGTGGTCGAACACTCTTAACTACACTCACATGCATTGGGCGTTTGGTGGCATCGGCGAGGACCTATCTGTCTACATTAACAATACTTATGAGCAGTGGGATGGCTTTAAGAGCTTGAACAATGTCAAGAAAATTGTATCTTTTGGCGGGTGGGGTTTCTCCACTGAAGGTTCAACGTACGACGTTCTTCGCAGAGCGATGGAGCCCGCCAACCGCGATACATTCGTCAAGAACATGGTTGCATTTGCTCAGGCGGCCGGAGTAGATGGAATTGACATCGACTGGGAGTATCCTGGGGTATGCGATGTCTCTCCCCCTTGTTTTACTTCCAAGCTATGCTAACAAGGACGGCTTCTATAGGCCCCTGATATCCCCGGAATCCCTCCTGGACTCGAGTCAGACGCTCCAAACTACCTTGCAACACTAAAGGCATTGAGAAAGGAACTCCCTGAGGAATTTTCTTTATCAATTGCTGCCCCCGCTTCTTATTGGTACCTTAAAGCGTTCCCGATCAAGGACATGGCTGAGACCGTCGACTACATCGTGTACATGGCATATGATCTACACGGTACGTGCTCCCTTTGAAATATATTCAGCAGTCTTAATTAATGCCCGCTAGGCCAGTGGGACTATGGGAACATCAATGCACAGTCGGGCTGCGAAAGCGGTAATTGCCTTCGCAGCCACGTTAACGAGACTGAAGTCCGTTCGACACTTGCCATGAGTAAGCCTCCAGATTCCTACAATTCCGTTGAACAACGTGACTTACTGGTAAACCGCACAGTCACAAAGGCCGGTGTCAAGACCAACAAGATTATGGTGGGCGAGTCCAGTTATGGGCGGTCATTCAAAATGGCCGAAGCTGGCTGCACAGGACCAAACTGCTTTTTCACCGGCACAAACGCAACCTCAAATGCAAAGCCGGGTCGGTGTACCAACACCGGTGGTTACCTCGCCAACGCTGAGATCAATGAGATCATTTCGAAGCGAGGCGACTCGGTAAGAACTTGGTATGACGACGAGTCCGCCAGCGACTACATAGTATATGATGGTGAGTATTCCCTTGCTTTCTTTCCTTTCTCCAAATGGATCTGACTTGTGGCGAACACAGATCTGGAGTGGGTGGCGTACATGGGCGCCAATACCAAACAGGCTCGAAGGGACACTTGGGAGAAGCTCAACTTTGCCGGCACCATCGACTGGGCTGTTGATCTCCAGGACTTTAACTTGGCTGACACAGTCGGCAATACGGGAGACTACGACGAAGAGTCATGCATCAACATCTTCGATAACATGATCTGGGATTGGGCTAACCCTGTCATCGAGGCCCCTGAAGGCTGCACAAATCTGATTCAAGCATCCCCGCTGGCCACAACCGTCACGAGGACAGCATATACCACTCTCACGTTGGTTTCTGGAGGCACTTTGAGCACCACGGTCGTTTCCACTGCCTTTCCTATCTCCGAGGTCAACTACCAGCCATTCACACTCGCCTCTACAGACACGGTGAGCGACACCGTTATCACATATAGGCCCATCCCGCGAGTGACGCCTAACCCGATGTCGGTGACGGTGCCGCAGGGGTGGACTGTTACATCTCCTGGCGGCAGTGTTGATGGACCTTCAACAACGACACCGACGCTGGTCGGTCCACCTAACGCAGGTGCTACTACTACAACCAGTACCACTACTACCCACGAAGCTGGCTTTCTCATGTGGATCACCTGGCTGCCAACGGTGGCTTACAGTCTGCCCTCCATTGTCACGCCGAAGCTTCCGGCGCCCACCCGCATCCCCGACGATGACAGCTCACCCACTCCGACGCCGAGCCCAGGAGTCACGGACTGTATCGGGGACACGTGTACAGAGGGCCCTGACTGCACTAACAGCGACTGTACCCGTGGCGGAGACTGTACTGGGCCCAAATGCACCCGCGGCGGCAAATGCAGTGGCAAAAACTGCGTTCGTGGCGGTACGTGCATTGGCGAGAACTGCGCAAATGGTGGAGACTGCGAGGGCGACGGGTGCGTTACCGGGGGCGGCTGTTCAGGGTCCAAGTGCCACCAGGGCGGCAGATGCAGCGGCAAGAGCTGTAACAGCGGTGGCGGCTGCGTAACAACACTGCTCCATAAGTGCAGCCCAGGAGCCTGCACCGGTCCCGGCTGCAAGATCGATTTCGGTTGTCCGGCTTGCGACAATAAGATCACCATCACCGTCCATCCGGGTGGTGGAAGTAACCCTAAGCCGACGCCCCGGCCAACCTGTCTCGAGAATTGCCCAAAGCTGCCTCCCTGCCCGGGTGGTAGCACCGAGTGCAACACGCCATGCAATGCGAAGAGATGTCCGGCACAGAGTATGCCCACGGATAAAGCCTGCACCAGCCTCACCACTGTGGACGCTTGTACGGAGATCATTAGCAGCACGGCGGTCCAGACCTCCCCGGTTACCAGTTACTCGACGACCACGCGCACCCGCTGCGACAAAACAGCCGACTGTGACGCGCAGGACATGACTGTAACAACAACGATCACTACCAGCCATGAGCCGGATCCCACGGTCATGGCAACGGGCATATATGATTACTGGGAAGATGGGGTCGACGACAGGGCTGTATTTGAATCTATTGCTTCCGAATACGACGAGTGGGAACGAACCGCGGATATCCCTTTCCCTACCACCACTTCTACCACCGGCACGACCACAAGCACCGCGGGACCGACCCCGACTGCCGCCGATGGTTGTGCTATCATGGATAACGTCCAAGGAGTGTGTTGGAACAAGTGTGATCCGGCAACTGGTCAAGCCGTCGATGGGGTATGGGAAGATGGTGATCCGTGGTGCTGGCTGAAAGATGACGATATAGGTGCCTTTTGCAACCACGTGGAGGACTGCCCATCGGAATTCCAATGCCAACCGAGTGATTGGCCACGAGGCGGGTGTAAACAACCAGAACCCGTCTCCGGCGGTTGTGCTATCATGGGTGGCACCCAGGGAGTATGTTGGAGCAAATGTGATCCGGCCACGTCTGAACCTGTTGAGGGGCAGTGGAAGAAGGGAGACCCTTGGTGCTGGCTCAAGGATGACGATATCGGCGCCTTTTGTAACCATGCGGAGGACTGCCCGGCGAACCTCCAGTGTCAACCAAGTAGCTGGGAGTACGGAGGGTGTTCGACAAACACGCCCCTTTCCCGCCAGGCTCTCATGCTTGCCTTTAATGGGACGTCCAGCGCTATCACAAGACCCCAGGGCCTCCGGCTTGATATATACTATTAAGCACAGAACTCGTGGCACTTGTATCCTAATAAAGAGTGGGATAAGCAACCTGTCAAAGAGTTATAGTTATTTGAAGGGTCCGCAGTACCGGGCAGATCGCTATAGAAAGATACCTAGCCTAGGAGATCACTTTGAGTGACTGCAAGATATAGCATTGATGCCGCCCACGCAGCGCCTGGTGAGCACCACCAGACTCAAGCTGTTGTATATGTTTCCCTTTTTTTCTATGTAGGCAAGTTTCTTGAATCTTGATGGTAGTATATCATTTTGTGTCTTCGGTCTTACCTTCCTTCAGTCCTACCCCTAGATGTGCGTTGGATGAATCCTTAACCCTTGGTTTTGCAATATCTTTACATATATAACTGGAATCTATACTATAAGCAGCGGATATAAGGTTCCATTGTAGTTAATGCAGAAACGACATGTAATAGACAACATATCTGCTCCGTATTTACCCTAAAACAGAAACCTATAATTTTATCTAATCTCCAAGTAACCCTTTAAAGAAATATCTAATATAATCTTGTCTACATGAATCTTATCCTCGCTCTAGAATCTCTCTAGGCCTTACTAAAGAGATTAATCCTTTTCTATAGCTAGGTATATAGTAGGGCTTTTCTGTTTTACTTTTTCTATCTTTTATTAGCTACTGTTTGCGTATATTTTTCTTTATAAGAATCAGCTTAGTAAACATTAATTTATAACTTTAATAATCTTGTTAAATTAAAATTCTAGTAAAGATAAATGGCTGTAACTGCGTTCCGTAAGCAGTCTCTTTATAGTAGATGCTTGCTTCTCCAACTGCCTGGTTGTATACGGCATTTAGTTGGATGTGTACGTGTTGGCTGGAAAACAGGTATACGTTCGAACTTCCCTCTTTTGACCGACTTTATGTCAAGTACCTCCCGACTCTGTCTCTTATCTACAAGGCGTTAGACGTTTTAGTTCCCAATCGACCACGTTCCCGTGAGTCCACCGGACCAGGCATGTAGGTATTAGAAGGTACCTTATGGGCCACAACTGATTGAGAAGGGTTACCGTGGTAATTTGGCTGTGGATTCAGTTTAGAGGTACCCACTGGCTTCAACTTACCATCTAAGTGTTCATATTGCCGTGACATAAAACTGACGTGAGCTTACCTCAAGTTGACCTCATTAAGAAAGCAAAGGATTCAGGACTAAAAGCTATAAGAACATCTTCCATCGTCCGCGTTACCTTGACAAAACCAAATATTTTTGCGCTATCAAAAGTGTCGGATATTCTACCAATTACTCACCATGTCGAACCGTCTCGAGAGAGAAGCCGAAGACCGCTACGAAGCACAGAACGACTCTTCTCCAGTCTCCGGCAGGGTACCTGACAACTCTTACGCTCGTGAGACCCGCTCAGGGCTGCGTAACTACGTGCCCGTGCAGGGCGATGACCAGCCGTTCGAGGACCCGGTGCAGCCCCCCTACTCGAACACCGACCAGCAGCTAGGTACAACATCTATCAACAACAGCCTAGAGGACCGGCTAACGTATATTTAGCGGAGGATGAAGAGGAGGCCATCGATAAATCCAATATTCTCCGCGGTGATCGTCTGCGTCATGCCCAGCCACAAAGCAGCACCAAATATAGCGAGGGTCCCGATGAAGATGATCTCCCTAAAGCAGTCCGGACCGGACAGTCCGGAGCGTCCAACCAACGCTATTACTAGTATGGTTGTTTCCTAGAGCGCTGCCTGGATGCACAGTGCGCTAGTGAAAATCATATAGTGTCTCAATCCCAATCATATTCTGTATGGAATGTATATTTTCACTAGGAGGGAAAATTCACATTGTTTTTGCTCATAGTATATCTGAGTGGACTCATTAAGGTGGTAGCGCACGACTGGCGCAAGGAGTGATGATCAGACTGGACTTTGGGTGCGGGCAATTCTCCCTTTTAGAATTGAGTTACTTTAGGCAGGAGATCCTTTTCCAGTCATGCATCCTTTGTGCCTTCCGAAACGTCGAATACACAGTGTCCTATTTTCCTAAACTTATTGCACACGCTGATAGAGCACCAGAAGGAAAGGCCAAGATGGTAGATAATTCACAGCGTCCCGACCATCACTCTCTCAATGCCCGGATGTTGATCGATTCTTGGAACCGGTGCCTCCTTTGTGGCGACCAGGTTCATGCGGCGCGTTCGCGCGGCGAGCTGCCGCGACATTGGGAGCGTCACGAGCGAGGTAATGTTCTTCTTGCTCTTTTGGTCTGTTTTCTTCATCTCTGGACTCGTAGTGAGACTCGTCCACGTTCTCGCGGTGGAGAGTGTGGGAAGCTGAGAGATTGGAGGGCATCGCGACGAAAAAATGTTTGATCAATAAGATAGAAATTGTGATGTCCTTGGGAATAACCGGCTGCTGATCCTGGTATTAATAGCTGACACTTGACGGGATCCCAGTTTGACGTCAATAGTTCCACGGTTCAATCTCAACGTCATTCTTGCGCAAAGAATTCTCTCCGTGTTTGGTCGCCATCAACAACTGGCTCTCTCCGCGACGATAGTCTTTGATTGGGTGAAATCAGTATGGGCTCATTTCGTTGCTAAATATTGCTTTCACTTTGCCCACACGTACCTCTAATTTAACGCGGATGTGGACACTGACCCTAGGGACGAGGAATTGTGGCAATGAGTAGGGCGGCCTTCTTATTGGACTCAGTATCATCTGATAGTGAGGTCAGGATGAAGTCGTCTATGGTACGATGATTTACACTTTCTTCTGTGGCGGACATGCCTACATTCATTGCTCTATAGATAGCCGACGCATCGTCAACACAATGTATGATATGCCAGAGTTATAACTGTCTTCGATCTTGAAACACTCATAAAAATACAGCCTACTTATCTTTCACAATGTCTACTGAGGATAGATTGAACGCGATACGCGGCTACAAAGCGTGGTTGCGCGAGGTATTTTGTTCTTCCATCGGGAACTGATGTTATCAACAGCACTCTCAGCAATTCGAACATCTCTGACGAGGCCAAACAGAACGCTCAGACAATGCTAAACCGGCTTGGAGGAGACCGGCCTCGCAATGGATTACACGAGCAGACCGAAGGTGAAAAAGACCCTACTCATGTTACGAGCGGATTAGAGGCGTATGGAACCTTACCCTTCTAGAATCTTCAATCTGGGGAATACTGATATCTGGGGGATCGAAGTGCACATCACAATCCGAACGTGACGGAGTCTGGCCGGCAGAAGGTGGAGGAGCAACTGAGGGAGAGGCAAGAACTTCCGGAGGAGTAATAGGTTGTGCACGAGCGTCTCAGGGCTATGAGTGTAATCTATGGGTCCATGCAGAATGTATCTTCCGTGCTTCTAAAGACTACCTAGTTACCCAGTTACCCGTTTTAATTTACGCAGGAACTTACTTCCTGTGACGTTAGGATTGTTCATCAAGCGCAGGACTGAGGTCATAGCCAAAGAACCCATGCGAACCCACTCAAAGTCGGCGAAAATATCGAGGGAAAGGCCAGAGCATGCGTAAGATGCCTGCAAGCCGGTTTGATGATATTATACCTTGACGTACTATGACACATACCGTACGCCATCCATGTAGGAAACGACTGGCTCGACTGTCGTCACCGTGCAGTCATGGAGGCAGCACGAACATCTATAAAAGCCTTCCAATCACTCTCCTCGAGACTGTCAATTGCAAACCAAATACAACAATCTCTCAAAACATTCTGCCAATACTACGCGAATCTTTCCTGTCAACAAACATGTCGGACAACACAAACCCCGGAAACTTCTCCAATCGCCCCCAGGAGCAGGTGGAGAATATCGCTCGCAAGGGTGGCCAGTCCAGCCACAGCGGCGGCTTCGCAAGCATGGACTCCTCTAAACAGGTATGGTATCGCTGAACGAGTTTTACTGAGCGTCATCTAATTGGGACATAGCGAGACATTGCGTCCAAGGGTGGACAGGCCTCTGGAGGCAGCTTCGCTCCCGGGGATCCACGCGCCAGGGAAGCTGGACGCAAGGGTGGCTCTTCGACGAACGCTGACGCTCCTGAGGAGTAAACAACATGCCTGGGTGGACATTCAGGACTGTGTATGATGCGGTTTAAGATATAAGCGAAAAGTCCATCAGTTGTGGTTGTACAGCGAGGAGCCCGTCTTTCTTCGCTTTTTCAGAGTTGTACCAAGCCTTATCAGTCAAAACCAAAATATAATCCTTTTTAACTGACAAGAAGAGATAATCAAAACGAGTAACCCAGTACAGACAACCTCAATTCAGAACGATTTCCCTGCATCTTAATTACAAGACCTAAACGGCCGCGGCCCGCGGCCACCAGGAAGATTAGCCGTTAAACTATAAACCCTAGTCTGATAGCCGTGTTAGATGAAATGTGTTGTATCAAGATCGACGGATAATAGATAAATTAAGCCCAGAGTGATCTTCCTGGTGCGTCATGGCTAGGTATACTGGCCAATGATAAGCGGAGCTGGAAACTACATCCGTTCAAGAACCAGACAAGTATAGCTCAACGACCTAGTTGGAATTCTCGATGTCATGGTGATGCCGTGCTACGCATCGATAGAGCACAGACTGTTTAACTACCCATTCAATGCTGCAATTGTGGCGAATTCAGTCGCAAAATATAAGCCTACTGGAACAACTCGCTCCATTTTGATTATTCCGGTGTTCCAGTTGCATTGAAGCCTCTGTCTTATGTTACTACTTCGTAGCATCCGTACAACAGTCCTATTACACAAACTCGGCGAGTCAGCATGCCTGTCAGCAACCGGTCCCCGGAGCAGCCTTTCCTAAATACTTCGGGAGAAACCAGCCCGGTCTGGGTCCATCAGATGCCCTACAGCAAATACCCGCATTTCCCGCGGCTCGACCATGACATTGACGACACTGACGTGTGCATTATTGGATCTGGGATCGCTGGCATCTCAACGGCCTACGAGATGATCACGCGCGGCAAGAAAGTCGCCATGCTGGAAGCGCGAAACGTCATCTCCGGTGAATCCGGGCGCACAAGCGGGCATCTTTCCAACGCCCTGGACGACCGCTATATCAAGATCCAAGAGAAACATGGCCGCGAGCGTGCTCGCCTAGCGGCAGACAGCCATACCTGGGCCATTGACCGAGTAGCGGACATCGTCAAAAAGCTCGATATCGACTGCGAGTTCCGATATCTGCCGGCCTACATAGTCTCGAAGTTTCCGCGGGACGGGCCCGACGCTCTCCGCCACCACGATCAGGATGTCAGCATGCTCCGCTCGGAAGCCCAGCTGGCGCACGAATTAGGGCTGGATGCGACGTTCCGCCACCGGTACGCGGTGGAGGGCTGGGATAGTGACGGCCCGGATCAGCGCGATGCGGCTGTATTTGCAGGACAGGCCACCTTCCATCCGACAAAGTACTTCATTGGCGTCTTGGCGTGGTTGGCTGCGCATCCAAAGTTCCAGTGTTATACGCATTCGAGGATGGCAAGCATCGAAGACGGGGAGGAGGGAGTTCGGGTCCAGACCAGAGATGGCCGCAGCGTGCATTGCGGTGCGGCGATCATGGCTACCTGTGTTCCGATCCAGAAGCTAAGTCTTATTGCGGAGATGGAGTATATGCGGACGTACTGCATTGCCATCCGCATCCCCAAAGGTTCCCTTGAAGACTGTCTGCTTTACGATACGGCCGACGCTTATAAATATGTGCGGCTGACGGCATGCGACGAGCAAGACGACTATCTTATTGTTGGCGGTTGCGACCACAAAGTGGGACAGGAACAGACAGGCGGTCGTTTCGAGGAGTTGGAGGCCTGGGCCCGTGAACGGTTCCCCCGAGCTGGTAACACCGACTACAAATGGAGCGGACAAGTTTTTGAGCCGGTGGACCATGTGGCATTCATTGGGAAGAACCAGGGTAGCAAGAGCAATATCTACACGGTAACTGGAGACAGTGGCAACGGACTCACTCACGGCGTTTTAGCTGGGAAGCTGATCGCCGACGAGATCGAGGGACGAGAGAATCCCTGGGCTGCGCTCTACAATCCGAACCGATCGGCCAGTGTCACCAAGGCGTTACCTAGCATGCTTAAACACGATATGCAGATTAACACTCAGTATAAGCGGTATCTGCAATCCGACATCAAGGATATCGAAGACCTTGCCGTGGGCACAGGCGGCGTTCTTAACACAGTCTCCTCTGGTGGTCCTGTGGCAGCATATAAAGACGAAGCCGGACAAGTACATAAGTACAGCGCAATCTGTCCTCACATGAAGGCAGTGCTTACATGGAATAATACTGAAAAGAGCTGGGATTGCCCTGTCCACGGGAGTCGTTTCAGCTGCGACGGTGTGTGCATCACAGGGCCCGCCAAGTCAGATTTGAAGTCCGTCTCATCTTAGTCTCGTGTTTTTATATTGGATATACGCAAGGATATACGCACCTCTGTTCCTTAATGTTCATGAAGCAGGCCAATCCAAGTCAGAAAAGAATAGTGTCGACCGACAAGCATATAGCCCATGAAGCAGTACGGCGGAGAAAAATATACCAAGCCAAAGACGGACGAGTCTTAAAGCATAAGCAGCATAAGACAATTTCATGGACTATTTTCGGCTAATTGACCTGACGCATACTGCGCTCTACGTATGTAGTCTTCTAGTATGGCTTAGTCGCTCGCATCTATTCCGGCGACTTGGGTATGCGTTAATTCGTATCAGGAAAATTTTCGTCTTACGGCCGTATCATTCGCCAGGGAGCAGACGCGACGTGATTCATCCCACCGGCAGTTAAACATTAATTTAATAGTACAGTCGAGAGTTGATCGAAGGTACTAGTCAGTGGCTCTTTATGCCAGGAGGAGGACAAGAGTTAACGTTCTTTCTTATAAACTTGCAGTGATATGAGCCAGGAGCCCATATCGAATTAGTTGGGCTAGTTGTGCCTGCTATATTTGACTTGTACGTACGTCATCGCGACGACGTTCGTCGTAATAAAAGCCCGTTCACTGCAGACGAGTAGGCAAAACTTCTGCTGCGATAAGGGAGCTGCATCATCCATGGCTGCGAAGCGGCGACTAATCTTTCCAATCAGCCCCCAACTTACCCCGGCAGGATGACGGTTGGGGAGAAGATCGAGCAATACTTCTCTGGCAGACCAACATCCGTTGGAGTGTTGACACCGAGCAGTCCTATCAACTAGTGGTACTTCTATCTCATGCGGTGACACAGGTGCAGGGGCAGAGTCGTCCGCAAGAGAAGGACCGAAAGATAAAAGTACACCATTTGAGATATTCCCAACTAGAAAGGTACTGAGTTCGAGGAACATAAAGATGATTCCTACGACGGCACGGAATACTATACAACACGCCCCGGCGATAATAAAGTCATAATAAAGTCAAAACTCCATACACGCCATATACAGGGAATAGCCAACAGGTTACTTCGTAGATGGATTGGGCATACCAGAGGTATGTGGCCATCGGCGGAAGAGGTCGGCCAGGTGGTCGATAGGGGCAGTCATGAGTCCAATCGCAGTCTCAAAAGGAGGCTTGTCAGGGGCACTGGGATGGGAACGGGACGGCACAAATATCTTCGTCCTGCCAAACGACTTGGAAAGGCCCTCGCTTTCCTCGGTGGTTAGGGCATCTTCCAGTTTCGGAAGATCCTGTGTCTCCTCTTCTTTGATGTGCTCAGAAAGATCCTGCATCAAGGCTTTGATGGTTGATTCAAACTCCGGGTCGGAAGGCTTCATGTTCTGGAATTTCTTCAGTTGTTCTTTGACCTGGATAGTGCCCTTAGTGAACCATACACCCGGAAGACAGATTCGACGCTTATCTTACCGATTGATGCTCCTTACGGTCTTTGTCTGCCAAAGACCGACCATCAGGGAGCTTTTTCTCAAACTGGGGGTAGACCACTAGCTCCTCGGCGATAGAGTGGCGGGCTAATTCCCAGGTAAACTGGTTCTGCCACTCCACCTTTTCCTTATCCGTCGCGGAACCGAGAACCTTGTTGTAGTAGTCCTCGATCTCTCGGTGGTCCGTTTTGATTGTATCGATGATGCGAGTCGCCATGGCGATGCGTGAATGAGATAGAAGGCGTCGTTGGGTTGAAGAAACGGCCAGTGGTCTGAGAGGGCGAGTGAGACTTTGTAGGCGATATACCATGTTGAATTCGCGCGAGACTGAACAACCCTTTTCAACAGATCTGGGAGAGAGCGCTCCATTTAAATAAACTAGGCGCAGTTGAACATGGAAACTTGCTGATAATTGCCATAGTTCTGTTTGGGATCATCATTGTGACATAACGGGGCCGGAAGCCAATCGCCAGCGATCTTTAACTAATCGTCCCGCAAGATTGACCTTGTTAGAACCAGACACCACCTGAATCTAGACCTCTCATTAGAACTCGATGACCATCAATGACCTACCTAAATGTATTGATTCCTCATCACCAATACGTATCTCACGCGTAGTCACGCTGAAAAAGCCGGCCAGCTCTGTACGTAACCATGGCCTCGGACCGCCCAGCGCACACGTCACTCTCAAAGAGCTCCAGCTGTACGGTATCCCAGAGTATAGCCGTAAGCGGGGTTAAGACATACATCCTTGACAGTCAGTCTTACCTTCAGTCCTGCCTCTGAATGTCCGTTGGATGAATCTCCTCCACAGCCGGCTTTGTAATATCTTCAGACATACGCCATACTGCAAGTGGCGGAGATGAGGATCTGTTGTATTCATTGCAGAAGGACATGTAATTGAACATATTTGCTCCGTGTTTGACCTCAAACGGAAACCCATGGCCTTATCGGACCTCCAGCCGGCCCTCCAGAGGAATGTCCAATACACTCTTACCCACATAAATCTTGTAGGTTCCCCTCTGAAGATCCCAGCCCTGCTTTGCTGAGTTCCACACACTCAGATCTCTGCGCGTGAGCTCGAACTGAAGCTGCACCCTCTGACCCACATCTAGCATCTTCTTCTTGTAGCCACGGAGCTGCTTCTCCGGAGCCCCTGGGATGCCGACGTACAGCTGAGCGACTTCGGCGGCGGCCACTTGCCCGGTGTTGGCGACCTCCATCGTAACCGTAGCGATGTTCTCCCAGAGGGGAGCTGCGCCACCCCATGGCAGACGCTCGGTATTGTTTCCATTGCGTGTGGCATTGTCGGCGGAGTTTGCTGTCTTCAACGTGCCCCGGTATGCGTCCACGAAAGAGGGGACAATGTCGTCACGCAGTGTGATCTCCATGTTACTATAGGTGAAGTTGGAATAGGTGAGCCCATAGCCGAACGCATAGCGGGGGGTGATGTTGTTCTTGATAAAGTGCTTATAATCAATGTAAACACCCTCGGTAAAGTTGGCTAAGGACTGTGTGTTAGCAATTTCCTTGCTACCTTTGGTATTAATCTGATAAGGGCTGGTGAGCCTACCTTGCGTGTGATACTGGCTGCCACTATCGGCATAGGTGGGATCGAGCAGAGGGCCGAAATCAGACTCCCTTTTCGGAATGGTGTATGGCAGTCTTCCAGACGGGGAAGATTTGCCATACATGAGGTCCACCAAGGTGTTGCCTGCTTCCTGGCCCGGCAAGTGAGCCAGAATAACGGCCGTGATGTTGGGATGATCAATCCATGCATCGACGACTCGGATACCCGCGTTGTGAATCACGACCATCGTGTTGTCGCACTGGTTGGCAACATTGCGGACAAGCTCGTCCGACCACGGATCCGCCAGCCCACCGCGGTCGAAGCCCTCCGAAGCGAACTCATTAATGAAGACAATGCACGCATCGCTGCCGCCCATGACGCCCGGGTCCTGGTCCTTGAAGTTCCACGAAAGCATGGTGAGATCTTCGCGAGCCTGCTGGGCAAATGCAGCATATGGTGACACAATCCAGGGAGGATTGGATGTGCTTGAGCCTCCACCCGTGATGAGAGTTCCCTCGTAGCCTGCCCTGGGCCCGTTCGGCCAGATGTTCGTCCCATTGCTCCAGTACCCGCTGAAGTAGCGTAATGCCATGTCCTCACTGAAGTCAATGCTCTCGTAACCCAATCGCCACTTCGTGCTACTAACGGGATCAACAACCGCAGGAGCCACCGCGTCGTACCCGAAGAGAGACAGCACAGTGGGCTTTTTCAAGGGCAGCGCGTTGTTGACATTTTTTACCAGCACATGTCCTTCGAGAGCTCCCTGGTACACAGTGCCTTGTGAGGCGTGGCTCATCGCATTGGTGTGATTATGAGGTAGTGTCCAGTCAGAAGTGGGCGGGTCCCCATGGCCTGGGTTTGGGAGAGAGCCAAATTTGCTCCAGACGGCCACGATCCGCGTCGCCATGTCGTCGAGACGCTCCTGAGTGAAAGAGCCGTTGGTGACGGCCAGAGACAGATTCGTCCCCCAGAAGCCACCGCTATCAGGCATGACCATATCCAGACCGGCATCAGCCGCCTCGTAGCCCGCGTGCAGGGCTTCCCAATCCGACATGACAAAGCCTTGAAAGCCCAGCTCCGTCTTGAGCAGGCCGTTCATCGCTTTGCTATTCTGGCAGGCATACGAGTTATTAATGCGGTTATAGGCGCACATAACGCTGCCGGACTCGGCCTTCATAGCGTCCATGAAAGGCCAAAGGTACAGCTCGTGCATGGTCTGGTCATCAAGGTTGGACGACACCGACTCGTTGTGTCCGATTGGCAACCGATTTGTCTCTTGCTCGTACGCGATGAAATGTTTGACACAAGCCAATACAGTGCCTCTTTTCTGAATCCCTCGAATGGTCTGATAGTTCATCTTTCCGGTCAGGTAGGGGTCAGAGCCATAGCCTTCCCAGTTGCGGCCATTCGTGGCGATGCGTCCGACGGGGCCACAGATTGGCTCCAGCGCAACGTTCACACCCTTGGACTCGTACTCAAGCCCGCGGTGTAAACCCGTGTGGAAGGCCAGATCGTCATTCCACGAAGCCGCAATGGAAATTGGAGCGGCGTAGGCCGTGACGAGTTCTGTAGGACGGAGACCCGCGCCCGATCCCTGCATACACATGCCAGGGAAGCCAACCCGCTCAACAGGGGGAGCCCAGCCAGCGCAGCCATTCTGCGGATGCGTTGCCCCCGTAGTGATGCTCGCCTTTTCTTCGTTGGTCATTTTAGCAACCATGCTGGCTGCTACCCTGTAGGCATCGGCCCAGTCCTCCGAGGTCCCTACTCCCTTGGCTACATACAAGCTCCATGTTAGTCGTTGACCCAATGCAATTGTGCTGGATCTGCTTGCACTTACGAGAAGGATAGACTGGGGGTGACCTTTCATAGTCCCAAAAATGGGTCAGAGCAGTGAAGTCTTCCGTAACCGCCGCCGATGCTGAGGCGGCTAGATAGAGCAACCATGAATTCTTCATTATGTGTAGATTGAAGACCTTGGAATGTCATTTCGGCACAACGCAGTCTGTCTTTTAACGACTCAGATCGCCAGTCAGTAGATCAACAGGAACGCGGAGGAGCGGGCACCTGAATCAATTCTATCCATACAGCTCTCGCAGAGCCCGACTGCCGAACGGTACTAAACTGGGACCCCCGACAGCCGGCGATGGCGATCACGGAGACTGTCCCCTGTTCTGCGTAGGCGAGCCAACAAGAGAATCTTGCGATTCGAATGACATCCACTGTGTACAGAGTGGCAGGCTTAGACGATAGCACCATTCTCGTCCACTATTGCGTAACTTCCAAACACTGGAAATCAGAAACCCCGCATGAGGCCTCGACGAGAGTCTACTAAAATACCAGTTTGTGTTCCGTCTGATCTGTGCTCCAGCAAAGGAAGTGATATTTCCCTGGCTCTATTCTAGAGGACACGATTCATCCGACACGTCAAACCATGAAATAAAGGGGTTTGGCATGTCCCAAGCTTGTAAGGGCACACACGAGATGAAATCCCAGTCCTCGCCCATTGAAGCGCGACCATCCTGCGCCGTCATCAGCGCCTCGGCCAAAGCGTCGACACTAAGATCTTGGACAATCATGGACTGGCCCGAAGATTCGTCACCTGCTGTGGACTGCCTAGGACCTGTCAAGGAGTTGAATGAAGCCACAGAATCATCGCGACCTTCGGCCAGGCGGGGAATCGTTCTAGAAATTTCCGGAGAATCCGTCGGAGGGAACATGCTGCTATTCTGCATCGTAGCCGCAGTACCCACAGGTAGGATGCCAGTTCCGCTATCGACGTCGTCTCTCTCCGAGAACTTGGCTAGTCGCAGCAGACTATGAACGGCCAATTTTTCGTTTACCCCGGATACGGGCACTCGCGACGCCGAGCGGGGAGTCAACGTAGCCAGCGTGTGTCTGTTATTCTCCATTTCCGCAATAATGGGTCCGACAAGCTTGCTTTGGGGGAAGAATCTGCGTAGCGCCGCCAGGCACAGCTCCAGTCGGCTGGCTGCGAACTCCTCGGATGGCCGACTTTGGACGTCCCTTCCAAACTTAGAGATAAAAAAGAGCAGACGCGTGGCATGATATGCACAGATAGTGGTGTCAAACTCAAGAAAACAAAAACGGGGTGATTGTTGATTCAACAGGGTCAGAATTAGGATGATGGCCTTTGAGTGGTGTAGACACTGACGCTCCGCGCGGAGTAATATATCGTTGCAGCCAACCTCATCGGGACCATGTTTTCCCTGCCGTGAAAGAGCTTCGAGCTCCGGTCGAGGCGCGGCCTCTGGGTAGCCTCGTAGCAGCAATCGATAGAGGTCACAGTGACATTGATGCCAACTCAATTGGAGAGCTACGTGTCTCGGTAGCCAGCGCGATGTGATCAAGGCATTGATCTGATCAAAGGATAGGTCTGGGCCATTAGGTAACTTGGCGCCAATTTCAAAGAGGGTCCGCTCGAATGAACGAATCAACGATGGGATCTGCGGTGATATGCGCTCGGAACATGCAAAGGCTCTACCTAGTTTGACAATGTCTCGCCGTAACGACTCTAAATTGACGCACAGTCGATAGGCACCGCAATCATCCTCTAATGGCAATGAAAAATTGGGATGTTCGGCAGTAGTCTGGTCGGTGGATCCGGCCTGGTACGCAGACTCGACGCACGGCAACTGAATATAGATGCCATCGAAAGGGCAAAGTTCGAATTCCGGAAGACCGATGCTGAAGTATCGTTCGACGAGCTTTAGACTCCATACGATACGCCTCCGGGTCTCTTGCGCCACAAAGTCTAAGCCCTGATGTTCACGATGGAGTCGAAGAGCAGCAGCAAAGCGAGCTGCCATGGCAGCTAGCATAAACGCTCTTTGAAAACGCCCTGTATGCATCCTGTGGTTGATACAGAGAAGGAGGGCCTGCAGTCTTGCAATGGTTGGGCTTTCGATGCTCGACCATATGATCTGCTCTGCAGCTTGTATTGGCGTCACTCCGTGGCATGCACAATTGAGAGAATGTGTCGTGGTATTATTATCTTCGTCCTGGACCACGATACTATTCTCGTGGCCGCATTTTCCAGCCTGTAAGCGTATGGATATGTGTAGGGTTGCGACTCCGGCGAGGGCAAGCGAGAGACATGGGTCGAGAGTGCCCGCACGACATTTCGTTAAGGTAGATGCAGGATGCAGAAAGGAGTATGATGGTAGAGGATACTCTTCGCGGAAGAAGGATTCGACAAGTGCAATGAGATGATGGTTGATCTTGCCGCCATGTTGAGCGGGTGAGGCGACCGCCTGTGGACTAAGATTTGCGTGGGCAAGATCTGCGGTCGTAGAAGGTGAAGGTGTTGCTGGAAAGTGGCATAAGAGATCCGTACATTGACAGTCTGATTTCCAATTCCTTTCCAGCGATTCTTGACTATCAGCCGGTAGGGGGGAGGATCCCTGATGAACGGAGACTGGCGTTCGGGACGTATCTGTGCCCGGAGTGGGCGCTAGCATGCTCCCTTCGTCTGCCGGGTGATACACCTCTAAAATACTTTCTGCATCGGCCGATTGCATGCGAGCTGCAAGGGCCCCGGCCGAGGGTCGTGTCGCCCGTCTCGGGGTAGGATAGACGCAGGTGATGCCGCGTTGCTTGCATTTCGAACACTTTGGAAGAGTCCCCGAACATTTGACCTTCTGCGACTTGCATAATCGACAAGCAATCCTGGCTCGTCTCCGGGGAGGTCTCGATAGAGCAGCATTCCTGATGCCAGTAGGCGTTCGGTCGGTCGCCCGGGTCAAGAACGAGCACCCAAAGCCCAGACGCTGACAATTCGAGCACGTGTCGTGTTTGCCGTCGCAGCGAACCTGCACGCTGATTTAGTATTCGTGATCAAGCCTTGGACGCTTGGGAATTGATTCGGGTCTTACTTTTCGTAATCGACACTGCACGCATGTTTGCGCGGAGGAGCGCGGTGCGACCGGAGTCGGGACCGCATTCGTGGATCCACTCATGTTGACTGCATTGCGGTAGGATCGAGGATTATAAAGGCATTGTGGTGGACAGGATGCCAGCACGAGAGAGAGAGAGACTGAGCTGCTTTGGCTGTTTTGGAGAAGAATAACGAGCTTAGGAAGCAGTATACTGCACCAGCCAGAATGCGGGGAAGTCACGTGCACTCCTCCATAGTAGGGACCACCAATAATCAGTGAGGAAATTTAATAACTTATGTACAGTAATGTACATGGCGCGGGATACTACCAGGTATTGTTCCTTTACTCTTCTGGCAAGGTCCACCATCTATCTACACATACTACCAGACTGGCACTTCCAATGTACCACGACTACGCTTGGATTGTTGGAATTGTTGAATGTTGGATCCTGCATTGTCATTCTGTCTTCAAAATCTGTCATCAATGCTTATCGCCGGCATTCGTTACAGCCTCGAACGAATCACTCCCCCTGAACGGGGATGGACCATCTCGTCCCCGATCTCGTCCATCTTAACTTCCAACAGTTTGGTCATCTTCCGGGCCACGTCCTGATATTGTGGATCTGAGTATACGTTGAACAACTCCAGGGGATCTCGGTCACAGTCAAACAACTCCCACTCAGCGCCTTCGACGGGGCCCGCGGGACGTGAACCCTCGACGCCCAGACTCTGGTTGTACCAGTAGATCAGCTTATATCTCTGGTCGCGGATCCCATAGTGAGCCACCGCCTGGTGGATCTCATCATTGTTCATCCAGTACCGGTGGTACGCAGTTTGCTGCCAGTCGGCCGGAGCCGCCCCGTGGTTTTGCAGGAGAGGGAGAAACGACGAGCCTTGCATATACGAGGGGATCCGCAGGCCGGCCAGATCCAAGAACGTAGGCGCAAAGTCGACATTGCAGACCATATTGTCGCATACCGAGCCAGCCGCAATCGCAGCCGGGTAGCGCATGAGCAAGGGCATTTGGAAACTCTCCTCGTACATGAACCGCTTGTCGAACCAGCCATGCTCGCCCAAGAAGAAGCCTTGGTCCGAGGAATAGATCACCACCGTATCATTTTGAAGCTCATTTTTCTCCAGATAGCTGAGGATCGTGCCCACGCTGTCGTCAATAGCCTGGATGGTGCGCAAATACCGCTGCATGTATCGCTGGAACTTGAACTGGGCCAGCTCATCGGCGGTGGAGAAGGTAAACACCTCGGCGGTCTCCTTGTCAATAAGGCGCATGGAGGTCACGTCGGCAGGGGAAGGAATCTTGCGCTGCGCGTTGCTCCCCTCCTGCTGTACACGCTCGCCGACATTGTCGCCACCTTCCGGCTGGACCAGTCCGAGATCCTGATAAGTCAAGTCCTCTGCCACACGCATCTTAGCCACCTTGGCTGCCTGGGCTCGGTTCCGGTAGTCGTCATCAAAAGTCTCCGGAACCCGAATCGGGTCCTTGTACATGTGTTTGTGACGGTCATGAGCCTCCCAAGAGCGATGGGGCGCCTTGTGGTGGCACATGAGGAAGAATGGTTGTTTCTCCTCTCTGCCCTCGGGCGGTTGCTGGTTCAGCACCGAATCCATCCATCTGAGACTTTTCTCTGTGATGATGTCGGTCGCATATCCGCTCTCCACATGAGTGCCCATAGGACCAGTGAATTCAGGGTCCCAGTAATCACCCTGGCCGGGAAGGACAGACCAGTAATCGAACCCTGTAGGCTCATGAGCGGTCCCTTCCCCAAGATGCCACTTGCCTATATGTTTAAGTCCCGTTGGTCAGTGCAAACGGGTCAAATGTCTCCTTGTTCTTCGGGATAAGACTTACCGATCATCGCAGTAGCATAGCCACCCGATCGTAAGGTCTTGGCCACATTGGGCAGATGCTTGTTAATTTTGCTGTTCAGGGTCATGACTCCATTGACATGATTATACGTTCCAGTCAAGATCGACGCCCGAGAAGGGGTACAGATCGAGTTGGTAACATAGCAGTGGTTGAACTTCATCCCCTCCGTGGCAAGCCGGTCAATGTTGGGGGTGTGGTTGATGCCAGCGCCGTAGGCACTGATCGCCTTGGACGCATGGTCGTCGGCAAGGATGAAGATGATGTTAGGCCGTTTCTGCGACATGGTTGAAGCCCGCTTGTGTTCCAATGCGCCGAAGAACGGTGCGATCCGAGACTCTGCTGGGGGAGTCTCCGGATTTAAATCGACGTGGGGATGTACAGAGGACCATCTGCTTTAGTCTCCATGGGCCATGCTTGTTGGCCCACTACCGAATACCGAGATTGCATCCATTGCGATTCATCTGGACCTCTTGCTGTGGCTATTTGCTCGTTGACTCCAGAGTAGTCTCGCTTGGTGGATCTCCAACGAGACAATCAACGACGTTGCCGACCGACTACCGAAAGCTGTGGGTGACCGACTGCCGATGGCCATCACCAGACAACGAACCAGAGATTTGCCTGCGTCTACCGTCTTGGTCCGTTAGGGAGGTGGTCTGGGGGATTTGCAGTGACACGCGCATAAACGAGAACTGTGCCATTATCCAAAGCTTCACACGCCATACTCCGACTCCCGGCTGTGAGAAACTCAAGAGTTGATGAACCAAGGGGATTGATGTGAGTCTGAGTAGGATAAAAAGTAGCCGGTTTTGCTGTCAGTCGCTCTTCCTTCGCGTTTCATCTGCTTTCTTTGCAAGCTCGAGATAATGTCGGTGGGAACATTCCGAGCAACCTACCTGGTTGCGTTGAGCTGCATTGGATCCTTCCTCTTTGCATACGATACAGGCATCGTCGGCGGAGTTCTTACCCTTGAATCCTTCATCCGAGACTTGGGCGTGTCTTCCCATGATTTGGCCAATGTCAGCTCTCTTTCGGCCAGTCTGCTTCAAGCGGGAGGTAAGATCGTGGCGACGACCGTCTGAGGTTACCTTGTCAGTATCACTGACAGTGTTGATCTTCCAGCATTCTTCTCGTGCTTCTTCGTCTGGCCCGTCACCGCAAGATACGGTCGTCGACTCGCCATTGTGCTCGCCGCGCTCATTTTCGACATCGGTGCCATTCTTCAGCTCTTCCCAAACGGTGGTGTCGCTACCTGGTATGCCGGCCGTGTCATTGCGGGCGTGGGCATTGGCATCGCCACGGTAATAGTGCCACTCTTTACTGCCGAAATGGCCCCAAAGAGCATTCGTGGTCGGCTGGGTAGCATGTTCCAGTTCTTCTTCACCCTTGGTGTCATGACATCCTACTGGGTCGACTATGGTGTGTCTAAGATGCCGTCTTCAACCAAGCAGTGGCGCATCCCGGTCGGCTTGCAGCTTGTCCCCGGTGGCATCCTTTGCATGGGAATGCTGCTGGTGAAGGAGTCCACTAGGTGGCTGGCCAAGAAAGGCCGGCACGACGAAGCTATGGCGTCCCTGATCTGGGTCCGTGGAGGCGATTCCCCAGAAGTTCACCAAGAGTGGGTCTTGATCTGTTCCTCCTAGCATCAAGTCTCACTAACAAGTATTGATCAATCATTAGGATGGCGGAGATTTTGGCCGGTATTCGAGAAGAAGAGCGTCAAACAGAAGGACTTACGTGGAAGGAGTATCTGCTTCCTGCCAACCGCTTTCGCCTGTTCGTTGTCGTCACTCTGCAAATTGGTGGGTTACAACTTCTTATCTAAGATTCGGCCGTCCCAACATAGGTACTGATAGGGTGATGCAGGCGTGCAACTTACTGGCAACACTTCTCTTGCATACTGTGAGTATTGAGACATTCCCAGTTCTATAAGACGGCTCTGATTTCGTAATCTATGACAGTTTCTCCCCAGGTGTTCAAGTCTGTCGGGGCCGGAAGCAATGCTCTTTTCTTCAGTGGCTTCTTCGGTGTTGCTAAGGTCATTGCATGCTTTTTATTCTTGTCGTTCTTGGTCGAAAGAATTGGCCGTAAGGGAGCCCTGGCCGTCGGAGCTACCCTGATGGGTTGCTTCTTCATTATCGTGGCTGTCTTGACAGTCACCCACCCGCCTAATCCGAATGGAGGCCTTAGTAGCGCGTCTGTTGCTTCTCTCGTCATGATCTATCTCGAAGCCAGTAAGTCGCCGGACAATGCTTTATTCCTCGGGGGACTAAACTCTTTAGTGGTGTATAATATGTCTTGGGGTCCGGTGCCTTGGGTAAGTCGAATTCACAAACCTGAAACCATAACTGCCCTGGTCAACTAACTTCGGTTCTCTTCCTCCAGCTCTACACGGCTGAGATATTCCCCAACCGTATTCGCGAAGGCGGTGTGGCCATTGGCACGGCCACGCAGTGGTTGTTCAACTTTGTCTTCTCCCAGATCACGCCTCATGCCGTCAACAACCTTAAATGGAGGACATTTTTGATGTTTGCCATCTTCAACTGGGCTCTCGTGGTATACGTATGGTTCTTCATCAAAGAGGTTGGTCTCGACATTGTACCCACCATCGGTTTGAGCACTTTGCTAATCGCGCGCATACACACAGACTAAAGGCAAATCTCTCGAAGAGATGGAGCTCATCTTCAACGCCAAGCATACTCAACTTGACCTTGATAAGACACACCATAAGGCTGGCGAGACTTTCGAACACATCGAAAATCAGGATGGCAAGGGCGGGCCTGGTCAAATTGCTTAATGAAATGATATTCGCTGCAACTATAGTACATGGCTAAATACACATGTAATATTGGTTGAAGAGATGGCGTTTAGGATCCGGCAACATGTTCAATATACGGTGTAGACATGCGTAGGATTTGTTGTTGTGATTGAAAAGTGGTACTCACCCTTACACAACGCACAATCAGGCTCGTGATAGACTGGCAATACCCACGTCCGATATAAGCGCTATCGCCGGTCTAAGCATAGCTACAAAGTGATACATATATTTGCTACCTACCAACACTGCGCTCGATGTAATCCTATGGAAATGACGCTCTTCACCCACTCAATGATGCTGCTCTGGCACCTACAGAGTAGTCAGCCTTGCCGCAGAAGTCACTCGTGAGGTTGTCTGCCATGCTGCTGTCAATTGGCTCTTTAGGATGTGGTGTTGGTCCATGTAAGCGCTAACGTCGGAGCTGATACATACCATCACAGCTTTCATAATTCTTATAGTAAGTAAACATCACTGTGAAAAGCAAATGTAGGCGGATCCAACCGCTTACACTGATCAATATGTCGAGCTCCAATCACAACGTTACTCTCCCTGATGATCTCGCTATATCTAGGCTGTAGGCATGGTAGATATGGATAGCACAGGCAGGGAGAGCTAGGCGCTCTTTTGTCCTGCGGCGCAGGAGCACCCTGGCCTTCAGCCAATGGGTGTTGTACACGCAGCGATTGCACCCAGCCTTTCCAGGGAGGCGTCGAATCTTGGAAGCTCTCAAGATATATAAACATATCTACGAGCCGTGTCGGAGAGCAGAGCTCCAAAGCATCATATCCCAACAGAAGATCTACATTCCCAACAGTCCTCCTTCTACCCCTGAATGAAAATGGCTTCATCCCGGAGGTCTCGGAGAAACAAACGATTATTCACCTGTCCTTGTTGCTTGGCGCCGATTAGAGGCATGGGGGCGTTAAGGGAGCACCAGAATGTTTTGGATCATAAGCTGCCTTGCGCTGAGTGCCCGAGGAAGTTTGTGGACTCTGATGCTTTGGAGCAGCATAGTATCCAGAGACATAGAAAATCCGCAAAACCAAAGAGGAGGGGTAGGTATGGCACACCAAAAAGGGGACAACCCTCCAGTGTGATGAGGGTCCATGAATCCACGGCTACCTTGCTGTCCGTGACAGACAGCCTGAGTGCGATCGCTCTTGGTAAGACGCATCTGGGCGCCCTCTCCGTGTTACCGTATATACTGATCTAATACAGAGGACGAGACGTCCATCATGTCCCTTGGGCGGCGCCAATCGAACCACCCCCCAACAATCCTAGATCCTGTTCTGGGTTTTCCGGCAACAGAGCAGTCCTCCTGTACAACGACGCCTCATAGGTCCGACGACACCTTGCTCTCTATAACAGGCAGAATCAATACGATTGCTGTTGGTAAGACGCTCCTGAGCCTCTGCATACCTCTGTATATACTAAGCTGAGACAGCGGCTGGGCTATCCAGCGATTCCCTTTGGCAACACCAGCATCTTCATCCCCTAACGATACTCGATACTACTGAGCAGGCTACAATATTCCAAGCCCTCTCCGCGAGCTGTCACCCGCAGGACCGACGTCGAGCACAAGGGTATACGATGCCACCTTCTCCGGCAGATAGTACAAAATTCGCATACCGAAGCATCATCCAGAGAGGCAGATTTCGTGAAACACCTCGCTCAGAACTAGGCCAGCTACCTGAGAAGAGACAAGCAATCGTTATTGACTGCGAGATGGTCGAGGTCACGGGCAGACGACGAGAATTGGCTTTCTTGAGTGCTATTGATTTTCTCACTGGGGAGGTGCTGATCGATAATTATGTCCACCCAGTATCAACGGTGACCGATTGGGGAAGTGCTGTGAGTGGCGTGACGCCTGACGCGATGAAGCTCGCTGTCTCAATGAACCAGGCGCTTAACGGGTGGCAAGAGGCACGCCAGGCGTTGTGGATACATGCTGATAGCGAGACAGTGTTCATTGGACACTCTCTCAACCATGATCTGGATGTGTTGGGGATTCTGCATCACCGGGTGGTTGATTCTTCCATACTAACTGGCCAAGCTACGTTTCCGGGATGTTCTCCGAAAAAGGGCCTGAAACGATTATGGGGCTTGAAGAAATTGACGAAAGCCTTCTTGGGGTGCGACATACAGAGTAGTCCTGACGGACACAGATCTTTGGAAGACGTTGTTGCAACGCGTGAGGTTGTGTTATGGTGTCTGCGAAACCCCGAGCTCTTGAGGATGTGGGCGGACAATGCTCGAGAAGAATGGAGAGTAGAGATGGGGCGACGCAAGCAAAGAGGGAGAAGAGGAAGGCAGAACAGAGTGTAGCTTCATAACATGAATAGCCTGTATGCCTGTTAATAATAATTGCAAACGCAGCTTCGGGTGGAGGATATTGAGAGTATTCCAGGTGAGCAACCGATGACAGAAAGCACCCTGAATAGAAGCAGCTACGCGCGCGCAAAGTGCCAGGTGACCGACAGCCCACTCATAAAGTCGAGCGATCGTCTTCCTTGATCTGTTGGTAGGCTCTTATCTATCCAACATTTTGTCTTGTACGTATATGGCTCGGTCCAGTCATGGAGGGGGGAATCCTTGCCATATTCCACGGCGAAGTGCGGCACAGTCGATGAGCGAAACGCCAGCCTTGACTAAATATAGAGCTACAGCTGACCCCGCTTTCGTGACTTATAATATAGACGGTTTTCACTATCGGCGTCGAGGAGTTCAACTATCCGCCATTGTTCTATATTCGGTGCCTGCGTGCGGGTGTGTATTTCTACTGCCATGCCGCCACGGAATTCACCACCGAACCCACCGGATCCGCGTGCTCTCCTCGGAAGGTACAACATATCAATTGAAGGGCCAATTCGGCCCCGCGACTGGCCAAGGAAATATGCTCCTCTCTTTTCCCTGGTCCGGGATACCGAGAAGGTTCTGTACGAGGAATATGAAGCAGGCTCTGGAAGCGACGACCCGAGACTATTGCACGTTTCGCGAATGTGCAAACAAGTGACAAAGCTTGTCTATCAGGCTTACGGTCTACGGGAGTCCCAAGACAATGAGTATACGTGGCGATCAGCGACGGAGAATCAGGTTCTCAAGCGATTTCTGAGAGATGTCGACTGGTGAGTCAAGGACATCCCAACGCATCAAGGGAGCCATGTGCTGATACATCGGAACAGCCACGTCTGTAATGAACGTCTTTGGATCTCGGACTTCCAAGCTGTTCCGTCTTGTCCCATGGCGGCGGAAAAGCTACAACAAGTACGGGCCGCGAGGAGTCTTTGCCGTTGCAGCAAGGCTATGAGAGCAAAAGTGATAGTAAGTCAATACTGAATCTTGGACTCTGCAGACCAGTCGAATAATATATGCGGTATTTTAGGCCGACCCATCTGCACAACAACTCTTTGTGGCCAAAGCGGACTTCCCTATGGTTGACATGTTGATGCCGGAAATCCAGAAAAGGGTTTTGCCTCATCACAAGCCTGATCGTATACTTGGATTAAGAAAGGCCAACGAAATCAAGGATTTACTCGAGGCCAACCCTGACATTACATCTGCGGTCACTAAAGCTGGCACGGACCTGGTGTTCCCATTCCTAGTCCTTGAAGCAAAATCAGAGAAAGATACGGACGGGTTCGAAGCAATCGAAAGGCAAACAGCATTTCCAATCCGCGCCATGGTCAACATCCAGAAGGACCTGGAAAGTGTCAGCGCCGTTCCAGTGGACCCTTTGGTATGGTATGTTGCCAATCGAGGAGATGAGTGGAGGGTGTATGCCTGTGTACCTGAACGGTCTGGCATAGTAAGGTCTCCCATCATCTACCCTACTCTGCTTGCAAGGCGCTGACGATTGCTGTCTAGCGAATCATTGATCTATGGCACGGCTGTGTTCTTCGACACGACTCGGCACTTCAGCTGTTTTTGATTATGGATTTGGTGTGCGACTGGGCTAGAGATATTTTTACAGAACAGGTACTTGGCTCCTTACGCCAGCGTGCAGGCCTTGGGGTTTCTATCCCTATGTCTCAGGCCAGCCTGGAAGAGCTGTCCTCCTTCGAGCATCCTTCATCCTGCAGTCCTCATGGTGGCAATGAAGGTCGATCATCTTTATCTAACCGGAGTACAACGCTCGAGTCTGCCCGGGACTCCAATAGCGATGACGAAGTGGCCATCAAGTCAGAACCCGCAGATGTTATGACTTGGGAAGTGCCGAACTCTACCCATGACAATACCGAAAATCCTTGTTCCAGAACTTCCAATGCCGGCCTCTCAACGGAGTGCGGAGATGCACCAGAAATACCAGAATGGTCCAACACGCCAGACGCTTGGATGGAGCATATAGCCATAAGATCGGACAAGGACATCCAGATTCAGTTCCGCTCCATATCTCTTCCCGAGTCCCCTGACGGATTATACCCATTGATTAAAGCCATTGGAAACCCCGACATTGTTCATACCGCTCGGAGGCTTTTTGCCCTGTTCAATCTGGAAGACCCCTTTATAGTTGAGTCACATTTTGTCGATCGACTTCATCGCATTTGGGGAAAGCCGCAACTGAAAGTACCCTATGACGATAAATCTCTTCTTTTTGCGAGTCTGAGCTGGCGAACAAGCTTTGACTATGTAGATTGGGTATTGACGAAGGAACTCTCCTGCATCACAGCCTCAAGGAGGGCCATAGCCGCGTTAGCCACCGTCGGCCAAGTTTCTGGCGGCCATCTATTAACAGTTGGCGGTATCGAATCTGCTATTCTGGAGAAATATCTGATTTACCCTCTTCGTCACCTCCCTTTGATTGAAATGGTACACGCCGCATCCAGAAACCAGTTCCTCCATCTACAGGCATGTGATGGGTTCGCAGACCCTTCAGGATGGACTGCAGATGATGAAAAGGGCGCTTTCTCCAAGTTATTCTGGGATTCTCTCGGCTTGAGTCCCGATGCCTTCTTAGAATGTACCAGAAATATCTACACATGTGTGAGAGGACGCCCGAATGTTCTTGAGTTTCGCAACGACGTTAAAATCCCTCCTCCCCTTCAGGTACCTTGGGTCGCCAAAGAACATCCTATC
The DNA here is from genome assembly GCF_000149615.1 of Aspergillus terreus NIH2624. NCBI lineage: Eukaryota > Fungi > Ascomycota > Eurotiomycetes > Eurotiales > Aspergillaceae > Aspergillus > Aspergillus terreus. Next base: position 63,874 of record NT_165927.1, on the reverse strand, counting down.
GCTCTTATCAGAAGGCCGAGCGACATGGGGGAGTGTATCGGCCAGGAGTATTGCATCTTTGTGCTTGATCGCGAAGTGGTGCGTTCTCCCACTGAGATTGCCAGTGCAATCCTATCTCTTCTACACGATGAGAACAGCCGTTTTTATGGGAGTAATGAGCCATTCACTGCGGCTGATAGGAAGGATCTGGCTCTTTTGGGATCTTTCTTCGCAGGATTGGACCCAGAGCAGTTTGTTTTTCCCTCTTTGTAGTGATGTTTAGTACTACTATGTATTAGTCGTTTTCGTGTGCACGCCATTCTCGTTTATTTGATTTCAGTACTTTTCCAAATTGAAGCATGTTTACTTGGAAGAACCTAAATATATCCACAGTCTAGCTATAATATATTGGCAATTCCTATAAATTGGTGTATCCACTGGTATACACCCCATACGGAAATATTCGGTTACTATGCTATACCGCTATGAACCAGTGTGTGCTGTCTAGTGTTGACTATTATTGTTCAGACTTTTGACCCTTCATTTCGTTACGCGGCTCCTGATTTTGCCAGAAGCCTGGCTGGCTTCGTGCGTCGCTCCAATATTGAAGCATTTGAGGCGGCCGGAGATACGAGGCATACCAGGCGCAATCAAACTTGCTACAGATTTGACGACGTAGCACGGCCCATATAGATCCCTATATAATTTATATTTTATAGCCGTCCACTAGGTAGTACATATGACCACAGGGTGTGGAGTCTTAGTACAATAAACCAACCCATTTTCTTGTTAGCACTTTGTAATTATTTCATAAACCATGCCTAAGGTTCTACTCCGTATACATAGTCTCCCCCCTAGTTTCTGCGAATGCTGGGATTCGACCGGTAGGACAGCCGAGCCCCTTGGGGTACAGAGAAGCCCGAAATTGGATTCCATATCCTACCTATATACAACGAGTTGTTTTCGAGCCCTAATCAGGTAATACGCCAGTCACTAATAAGGCACAGTCTTGTTCTGCAAATAAGATACGTGTTATGCATTATGAAGGGCCCTTTATATAAGAGGTAACACACGACAGTCACTAGCCCCTGCGCAAAAGGATATCGCGGCAACTGATCAGTGGTCCAGGAACAACACAGACCTCGGAACGTGCCTGAGGTTTTCGATCCGCTTTCTTCACCCTACTGGCTTCCCGCAAGTTGGGATGTGACGAAACTCATGATATAGTCACGCTTTCCGAGCGGTACACCTTCCTTTCGCAAGATGGCATACGCAGTAGTGAGGTGGAAGAAGATGTTGGGAATGGCGGTAGCATTGACAAATGCAGCTCCGCTCATCGGCAGAACTGTGCCCGGCGCTAATGTTGTGGCTTCCACTTCTTCACCTCGTCGATTGACGGTATCCTTGTCGGCTTCACCGAGCGCTTTGATCGCGGTTTGAAGGCGTTCATGTAAATCCGGGAACGATGTAAGATTCTCATCGTAGACCACAGGCTCGCGACCGGTCAACCGAGCAAGCATTTTCTCGGTAACCTGAGTGGCAATATGGACTTGGAAGGTCAACGGCTTCATGTCATCGTGCAAACGTGCGGTAAGGAGGTCGGCGGCATTGGGGCGTTGTTCAGCCTGATGTAAGATGTGTGCCAACGAGGTGAGCGCACTTTGGGCCATCACGATGGTCCCATCGTAAAGGGAATAAACCATATTGGACTTGGGTATTATGCCTAGCCTTTGATTAGAAGGAGAGATATGTGAGAACAAAAAAAGAGGGATGTCAGCCCCCGCTCTAAATCACTGTGAACACGTGATACTACAGCTTACAGAGTAGTTAGAAATCGGGATTTATTTTTAGGACTATAACAATACAGAATATAACAGATGACTTAGTAGTAGTTAGGTGGGTGACCTTTTCCTATATGTCTGAAGAGCTTCGTGGACACAGCATGCTATATTCGACTCGTCCCAACTCTCATCTGCCGCTTTGGATCGTAGAATTATTAGATTAAAAAGCCGTTCTGCGTCTGTGCAACGTGTCACGGTGGCACGAGGGATGTTGCTATACTTAACTATGTACCTAGGTAGCTATACTAGCCGATCAGAAATTTCTACGACCTAATAAGTAATGCATCTCTTTGAACCTCTGGTGCCGGATCTATCCGGCCTGTCCTTAGCTTCCGCGGCTGATTGCAGACGCAGCGGTTTGATCTTTTTTACTCAAATCTAGGTGTGTTGGTAACGGATCATCTTACGTGTTCCTGTGAATACTCGAGCGTGGCTGCTTCTAACCCAAAAGAGTTATCACATACTAGTACTCATTAAGAAGAGTACTGAATCTCCGATCCACAGATGTTCGAGCTGAAAGCAACAGTGGGTCGCGTTCATGCGAGTTCAACCTGTTCGGATCATCTGCAAGCCGGCCAAGGCCGAAGCGCCCTCTTCCCTACTCCAGTACTCCTATACTACTGCCGCTATACGGAGTCCTCGCTGCATGAGTCCACCACCAACTCCCGTATCAACCTGAACCTCATCTGATTGACCCATCTACAAGGCATTGTGGATACACTATGATAGTACTGGAGGAGGAACAGGTCTGTGCGTTCTCCTTCTAGTGGGTCGTGTTCATGGTTCGTGCAGCAACTATATGCGCACAATGCAAGCCGCCCCTCTCTATACTACCACACTCTTACTAACTGTACTACATACTGTGGGGACAGCCTCTACTACTCGACTGTCGTCTCCACTTTTGCCTTGTCAGAGGGTGCGATTTGAGATCTCTGGCCTTCCGAATAAGGTACATCGAAGACCGCGGCCCGGGTGGTTGGACACCGGACGGTCTATGCATGATTGATATACGTGCATTCTTTCAGCTCTTTGCACAGAACCAGCCAGCCACACCGGTGGATTGATGGGTTTGCGTCATTTCTCCGCTACAGAGTTCACCGAGTACGCAGCTCATGGTAGGTGCAAAGCACATACAGTATATGTGGCCGTACGCAATGTGCGACCCTTTGAGGTAGGAGATTGTCATGCGAGGGCGGCTAGACTCTGCGTCGGCCTGCACATACAGTATCTGATCTGTATGTCTGAGTTCATTCTTGTTCTGTGGTTAACTATCGTGGTATAGATTCGCTATGGGCACTATTTGGAATCATCAATGCTGCGCATGCGTCAGACCACTGTACATTACAGCCGGTCTTCTCCAATAGTACCTACTTACCCACCTACCCACGACGGCTGTATTCGTGCATATACCGTGGCAAGCCGACATAGAGGTGACAACATTCAGCTGAGCTGGAGGTGATAATCCCTGGAGTCAGTCCAGTATTCAATCTCTGCGCCGGAGACGCCGTGCCGATCGATCATCGTGGCCATGTAGTGTGCCCCGAGTCTGAAATATAAATAGACGTTCAGTCCGGCAGAGAAGCAAGAGAAGCAGCAAAACCAGACTCCCTCATACTCTCAGCAAAACAGTAATCATGAAGCCTTCCGGAGTTGTTGCGCTCGCTGCCGTGCTTCCCTTCGTGCTTGCTAAGCCTACCACGCCTCCTGGCATGGTAAGTGCATTGTTTGAACATCGACTGGTTGTATGTTCTGATGTACTGATGATAATGGCAGGAAGAGTGGTGTAAGCAGCAGGGCGACGGTACGTCGGTGTGCTGAGAATGCAGTGAGACCACACTAACCATCCCACAGATAAGGAGCTCCAGTACAGCGAGAAACAGCAAAAATGGGTCTGCGTGACATCGAATCAGTCGGACATCTGCGGTGCTGGCCAGGACCAGTCGACGTGGCATAAAGATCCCATAACAGGCGACTATGGGTGCTGCGATACCGGCGAGGAGTGGGTTGTGGATGAGAAGAACAAGAAGCAGGGCTCTTGCTGCGCGAAGGGCTCGATTTACAGCTTTGATGCTGCCGCTGGTGAAGGCGCCTGCTGCCCCGATGGACAGGTCTTCAAGAGTGGCTCTTGTACTCGCCCTGGAGGGAATGATAATCTTGGTAGGTGAAGATCTGCTTGTCCTGGAACTCGAGCGCTGATAGTGCGTCCAAGACGTCTCCCCCGGAACCTGCGGAGCCTACCTCAAGGATGCCAGGCTGGAGAGCCTGCTTCGCACTTTGCTGGCACCGTGCTTCCCCTACGGCCAACAGACCTTGAACGTGTTCATTGAATACTATATCACGATTCTCCATGGCGGCCTCGATCTCATCGAGATCATCTACAAGAACGGCTGCGATGATCCGCAGCCTTCTCCTTCACCCGGACCCAAGCCGAAGCCTCACCCGTGGTGGAACTGCGGCGACAAGGAGCCCTGCAGATGGATCTCCCTGGAAAACTACGACGCGAAGAAGACCCTTCCGGCGACTGGCGCCACTACGAAAGCCCCATTACCTAACCCAAACGTGCCCAAGGCGGATTATGAGTACCCCTTTGATGTGTGGCTGACCAAGTCCCCTGACGATGACCTGGATGTTTACATCAAGGGCAAAAAGATCCAGCCTCAAGCGTCGGGGACGAGCTACTTGATCCCCGGTGGTAAGTGGAGCCCTGGGAGCGCTGCGACCGCATCGAGGCAGACGGGGGTGTTGTAGCTAACAGATATCAGGTACCAAGGCTACAGACGTCAAGTATTCCTCCCCCAACACATTACAGGTCAACTTCTACGGCAAATGCACTCAAGACACCCCGTGCATCGGCAAGAATGTGGAACCGTGGACCCCCAAATCCGTGGTGGCGCCGCCCGGAAAGGATGAGCTCGAGATCGATGTCAGCAAGTACGACTTCGACTTCATCTTTACCATGTCGGACACCTCTATCACCACCGAGCAGTACACTGTGTACGCCGACGGCAAGAAGGTCGGCATGACCCATGGCCGGCTGACGTTGGATGACAAGTACAACACCGACCACATCAACGTCCAGCAGAGTGGAAACGCTCCATATGTCATTGCCAATGACGGCTTCTGGGGATCATACCGGATCCCAAAGGGTGAGTGGGCGGATCATTAAAGAGGCATGCTGGTGCTGACTGAAACAGACACCGAGAAGATCACGGTGAAGATGAATCATGAGCAGGCCGGGTATCCCTGGTATGAATGGACATACCGCATTGACAGGCTCTGTGATTGCTAGGCGGATCATGATGGATCATGAGGGTCAAGGATCCGTGTATGGAATAATTATTGCACATTCAACATCGGCAGCCCAAGCTATTTCAACACAAGGCTGTCATCGAGGTGAGATTAGTCATAGCGAGTTCAATGCACAAGACTGAATAGTGACCTACTGGTACTATAATAAATGTCAATTTCCTCTCCGAGATTCTCGACGTAATCTCCGGTTGCATACCAATATAGCAGCCCGTTGAGCTTCGCTGGGTCGACGGTGTCACGTCCGGGACGTAACCTGCATCATGCAACGCATACAGTGCTTCTTGCGGGAGCGCATCTAGGGGTGCATATCTGGCAACCTCATTGAGCCGTTCGTTTGTGGTCTTGTCCGCCGAAAACAACCACTGAGTATGGAAACATTTTAGTTTGTCCGTTACATGCTGATCTTGTTGTGTGATTTTTTCAGTTGTCAAGGAATTACTTCCGATGTGTTATCCAAGGGATATCAGCTTCAAGCACCACCGCGGAGTTTAGTCTTTGATAACATATCCCTGCATGTAGGTCGCACTCTAGGGTAAATGCGTCAGTGTATCATTTCTCTTACCTACTGAGCTCCTAGGGTTATCTTTTCCTCGGCAGAAGTAAACAGAAAGAAAAGCGAAGATGAATTGCCTATTCTGTGTGGGTGCTTCGTCGGCAACACTGTTGTCAATGCACCATTACTTCATTTGTGATATGACAATCAACCATGTACAATCCTGACAAATAATCTGGAGGGTTATGTAGGAGCGTGCGAATCAGCTCACATGGGTTAAAATATAGACAAGTCAGTTTGCCAAGTATATCTTTGTCGATTACTTCTCTATGCTCTAATCAGTGTTCAGGCGCTCACGCAAGACCCCCAAAGCAGCAGTGTTGGTCAGGTTGTATGATATGCGGAGAACCTCATTAGGAGCAGTCCACAGCTAGCTGACGTACGAAACACTATCCTAGAACACCATTTCCTCGAATTTCAAACCTAGTTGTAAAACTAGGAAAATATATAACGAAGGACTCGACGAGCCGATGGACCTGACTCCTCTTATCCTGGTACATTGGATGTTTCCTCAGTGAGCTCGGTCATATTGTTACAAGCTTCAAGTTCTCCGTTCTCAAATCACAATGAGTACCATGGCTTCCTCTGAGGTTGATTCGCTCCTAGCGAGCATTACGTCTTCCCTGTCCGAGTATAAGACCTCTGGGAGTGAGGCCTCCAGGTTCGAAGCCCTGGAAAAAACCAAAGATTTAACCTTGGTGCTGGAAAAGCCAGCCGACATGATTTATAAGCTCTTCTTTTCGGTTCGATTATCTAAATCCTCTTGACTGATCTGGTCTTAGCTAATAGCAATAAAGCCGACTGTGCCTATGGCAGTCAAGGTAGCCAGTGATATGGAGATATTCGCTGTACTGAACGAGGCAACGGGTCCTGTGACTTGGAAGGAGCTGGCTGCTCCAAGGAATGCTGCTAGGGCTCTTGTTGGTATGTTATACTCTCCCACCTGCTCATTGTCCATGGATTAACATTTTAACAGAGCGCATTATGCGTGTTTTGGTTTGCTATGGCTTTGCGAAGGTGCATGGCCCCGGAGAATACACTTCTACCCCCCTCGCCACGGAGATGAATAAGAAAGGAATCGGTGCATTGATGGATTTCATGTACGTTCCGCGCGGCTCAGAGCCTTCATTGATGTTTATTCATGCAGTTGTCCAGGTTTCTCGATTGCCTGCCCGTTATTCAGAAAATACCTATGTTTTTGAAGCACAAGGATTACCAGAACCCTGGAAATCCCCTTGACGGACCGGTACAATATGCCTATCATTTCCCTCATACCTGTTGGGACTGGTTCGCATGCCATCCAGTATCCATGGAACGTTTCAACTCCTTTATGGAGGTGAACCGTGGTAGTCTTTCCCACTGGGCCGATTGGTACCCCATACAGCAGCGACTCTTGGAAGGATTAGAGGACGGGCCGTTCCTTGTTGATGTCGGTGGCGGCCACGGCCATGAGCTACTTGGATTCAGGCAGAGATTCCCGGATGTTCCTGGCCAGTTGGTATTGGAGGACCTGCCAGAAGTCATCGATGGGTTGGAATCCTTGGACCCGGAAATCAAGAGGGTCAAGCATGACTTTTTCCAACCTCAACCTGTCAGAGGTATGCGATACTTCGTCTACCTTGTCCATATTGCCATAATGCTAATGCATGGGTACAGATGCTCGTGTCTACTACTTCAAGTTTGTCATGCACGACTGGCCTGATGACAAATGTCGCATTATCCTTGACCACACGAAAGCAGCGATGAAGGAGGGCTACTCCAAGCTTCTAATTGAAGACTTTATAGTATCTGAACTTCAGCCAGCACCTCGTCATACCATGATGGATATGGTCGTCATGGCCCTTTGTCCTGGGATTGAGCGGACCCAAGAGATGTGGACTGACTTGCTCAACTCGGCAGGGCTGGAAATCAATGAGTTCTGGACTCATCAGCCTGATGGTCTAGGAATTATTGAGGCAGAGCTGCGCCCTACAGCCTAGAAAATGAGGTTCCCAAGTACAACGTCACAGACGAGGACCGCGACAGACCATTCATTACCACACGGACGGAAGCGCTCGCTTCGGACAAATGATGGCTATTAATTAACTCTAGGGTCATTGCTGTACCCAAGCATCGTCAGCTAAGTAGAATATATATTCTTCTACAAGGGCCAACTTTCGGTAGATAGAACCAGCTGAACATAAGGAGATATAGAGCTCAACAGCTGCTGTAAACCTGTTCTATCTATATGTCTCCAAGTCTCTTTCTTTTTTATTTTTTTCTTTAACTGGAAAATGAACAAAAAAGAAACATACAACAGCAGGGATTCGCTGGTGGTCACCCACCCAACTACTAACCTGCCGGCGTGTGGCTTAAGTACGGCTGAGCGGACGGGAAGCCCTGTTCTCCACACCCTATGGTCGTATGTGCTAGATTCACAGATTGATGGAACTATATAGGGGTCCATGTAGAAGGCATGATCTATGCAGAGATTGATCCCAGCTTGTTAGATTCCTACATAAGTCTATCTTATAACTCCCTAGCACATACGACCACAGGGTGTGAGAAACAGTGCATCCTATCCGCTCAGCTGTACTTAAACCACATCAGATATTATCTTCAAGTGCATTCGTTGATGTAGGATGCTTAGAACGAGATACTCGTCCTAGAAGCCGTGCCCGAAGTCGATGATAAGAAGTGCCAACTTCGGCTTCTCCTCGCGTCTAACAAGTTTATAGGCATCGAAAATACGCTTTTCAGTATCAGAATAAGAATTCATCTCTCCATGGTGGTGGGTAGAAGTCAAATAGCTTCAAATTTTGTGCTGGGGGTGGAGCAGACCAACATCCGAAGGGGTAGGATAAGTACTAACTTAAGAGACAGCTACTTCCTGAAGAATACCTTCCTGCGTATGAGGTGGACATATAAAGCCGTAGACGCTTGACCATCTTCAAATTTTACCGCGATCATGAAAAGTCATACGTTGTAAAGGTGTGAGCTGCCATGGGATGTGGCATGACACCTGGGGCTTTCCTGGGGCCTTGACTTGGTGGCACCTTGTACGAACATGCCAGCTACTATACGTCTTTTGGTTTCAAGTTGGGGCTACTTAACTAGTTTTTCCACCTGATCATGATGACAAGAACGACGCCAAGCATACTAGGTAGGCTCACGCCCGTGGCTACGTCGGAGATTGTTTCAGCCAAGTCCTTTGAAGGTCATAAACCTGATCCCGAGCCGGATACAACGGAGCAACCAGCTCATTTGACTCCCCATCTGGCCAGCGTCTGCAGTGGGTAGGAACCTGCCCACTTCGTGTTTGAGATCGACAGGGGAGGAAAGAAGGCCAGTACTTGAGCAGGACCACAGCATCAGAGGCAGCAAGAGATTTGAAAATATTATCATTATGGAGGGAAATCGGCTAAAATCAATGGGATAAACGAAAAGGGCGGGGTACGGCCTATTACCTCAGATATCCGTTTGTCCGACTACTGGGGAGTAGGAATTGAGCACGGATATCCATCAATCATGTTTCAATCGAGTGTAATAGGCTATATTTGGTATATTTCCTGCGGAGAGAGCTATCACTCTGGAACATTAACGGAGCTGATCTACGATGATGTCTCCGTTTTAGGGCTGTTGGTCATACGCGAGGCGCTCGTGCTGCAGGTTTGAAGAAATCTAAATGGATCCGCAAGTTTCACTCGTTCTGGGTATAGAAACATGTCGTCTTGTATAAGGCGATGTGCGCCTGCAAGGTTGGAGCCGTATGTCATAGCCTAATTCCGGACTATCTCCTCCATCGGATGAATTCTGTAACGACGGACCTCAAAAATCCCCGCACAGACTCAAAGTAGATACTTAAAGGACAGTAGTCCGGCCTTGAGTGATGCCAGGCCGAAGTCGATCATCCGGTACTCCCTAGGAACATAGCCCAGAATTCAAAGTCTTGCATCGTTATCATCATGAAGCTTCCAGCTTTTGCGCTCTTTGTGAGCCTTACGTCCAGTACGGCGGCACAAGCGGTCAAAGTCAGTGAGTAAACACCTCGCGGCAGCATCTTGTATTCGTGAAATATGTAGGTTAATATAGCGGGTTATTTAGTGCTGCTCGGTGACTCTATTACCGAAATCACCTGCTGGAGACCCCTCGTGTGGGAACAAATCACCTCCGCTGGGTTGGCGGATAGTGTCGATTTCGTCGGCAGCATGAATGACCTCCAATCCCAGTGCGCGAGGCCGTCGGGTTTTGATCCGGACCACGAAGGTCACTCAGGCTGGCAGGCGTATGATATTGCCAGGAACAATATCGCGGGCTGGGTTCAGAATACCACGCCCGATATCGTTCAATTCATGCTCGGCACCAACGACGTTAACATCGGCAAGCGGGACGTTGACAGCATCATTGACTCGTACACAATCATGCTCGACGCAATGCGTGCCGCGAACCCTCAGGTCAAGGTTATCGTAAGTGATGCTTCCTGATCATCGTCATGAGTCTGTCATCTGCTTGGCCAAAACGCTGACGCGCATCTCCCTAGGTGGATAAGCTGATTCCGACAAGCTGGAGCGACCCGACCATTGAGGCCCTCAACAACGCCATCCCGGGTTGGGTACAGCAGCAAACAACAGCCGAGTCTCCTGTTGTCATTGCCGACTGTTCACGGGCCGCTGGTTTCACAAATAGTATGCTGCGGGACGACGGTGTCCATCCTAACGACCAGGGTGATCAGTTCCTAGCAGGGCAGATTGGCCCCAAACTGATACAGTTCATCAAGGACGCCCAATAGAACCTATGAAAAGATGGAAGGGACGGACTTGGACTCAGACAAGGGCCCCAAATACCCACAACCAATACAAATTACTAAGGTATATGGCACGCGTGCATCAGGAACACAGCTGTAAGATCAAATCCTGCGTTTCTACTTGACTCAAAATCAGTTCGGGTCATGTTCTGTGTATATAGCTTCTCGTATCTCACCAGAAAGAATCGAACTTCTTTCCTCTGAAGTATGTACAAAACAAATAATACCCACATAACCAGATCCGTTTACCATATAAAATATTGCCAAGAGAAAGCGGAGAGGAAATGACACTGGAAAAGAGAGGCGAGGCTTCAGGATGTTCAGGGGCAGGGATACGTCCCGTAGTTGGGCAGCTGGCCTTCCGTTATCCGCGCATGAAGATCCTCGAAGTTGGCGCTGGCACCGGCTCGGCGACTCGCATGGTGCTGGACCAGATTGTCCGCGACTACCACTCTTATACTTACACGGATATCTCTGCTGCCTTCTTCGAGGATGCGCAGGAGGCATTCGCAGTGCACAGGGATCGCATCATCTATAAGGTACTTGATTTGGAAAAAGACCCCTTCGAGCAGGGGTTCGCTGAGCATGGGTACGACCTCGTCATCGGCAGTAACTGTCTCCATGCCACACACCGGTTGAAGCAAACCATGACCAATGTCCGCCGCTTGCTGAAACCAGGCGGCCGGTTCGCTATCTTTGAGACCACCGACCCCGAGCATATCTCCTCGTGCTTCACGTTCGGTGTCTTTGAGGGCTGGTGGCTTGGGGAGGCGGATGGGCGCCCCTTTGGCCCGCTCATCGCTCGAGGTGACTGGGAGCGTCTTCTTCAGAGCACTGGGTTCAGTGGATTTGAGGCCATATCCTCCGACGCTGATACCCAGCGCCTGGGAATGTCGGTCTTTACGGCTCGTGCCGTTGATGACCAAATTCTGCGGTGGGAACGGCCGCTTGCTGTACCCGCTCAGGCACAGTATCGCGATCTCATATTGCTAGGGGGAGCTACCGCAGCCAGTGAATCCCTGCTGTCCGCGGTGCGGGTTCTAGTAGGCCCATACTTCGCCAGCATCACCGTCGCGCCAACGCTCGATGCATTCGTGACACAATCCCAAACATCCCTGGCCGTCGTTTTATCGTTAAGCGACATCGACAGTCCATGTCTGCAGGGTCTGACGACGGGCCGTCTCCGTGGCTTGCAAGAAGTCATCGCAGCCACGGGTACGCTGTTGTGGGTGGCCCCAGATTCCCCGATTGCTGATCCGTATCTCCGCATGAGCAAAGGACTACTACGCTCCCTGGTCTTTGAAAACCCTCATGCGCAGTTTCAGCATCTGGCGGTCCGCGATCCTGGTGCAGTATCCGTGGACCTCGTCGCCACGACTCTGATGCGACTGGTCCATTCCAACTTTGGCAGCGATTACAGCCTCTCCACCTACACTGAGAACACCGAGTGGGAGCTCGTCTTCGAAGAGGGAGTCTAGAAAGTGCCCCGTCTGCGTAGCAGCGCGACGATGAACCAACGGTGGCTCGTCAGCCGGGGAGTCTCCAAAAGCCAACGCGTCGATCCGGGTCTCACATGCGTCGAGGTCCGTTCAACAGACAACGAGCAGGCGCTCCTGCCGCCTGTAAGTTCGTCTGACCAGATTATATTGGAGAGGAATGGGTTGGCCCACAACACAGCCCTCGTCTGCGTCCGGTCTCATTATGTTACGCAGACGGCGGTCCGTATCAACGAGAGTTATCTGTATCTCGTCTTGGGACGGCAGGAAGTAACAAATGAACGTGTCATGGCCCTATCCATCCGTCATGCCTCAACATTAAGGACCCCAGCGTCCTGGTGCTGGCCAGTTCCCGACAAAATCTCTGAGGAAGAGGAAGCGGCTTTCCTGAGCGACGTCTGCTCCGCGCTCCTGGCGCGGCATCTCATATACATCACGCCACCCGGTTCTAACCTACTTGTCCACGACGCCTCAGAGGGCCTCCAGCTAGCCGTGGACGCATTCGCAGCGCCGAAAACCATCAAGGTGCACTACAGTACCAGCCAACGGCAAGAACACAATCCGGCGACGGTCCTTATTCCCCCGCTGCTCAACGAAAACGCTATCCCGCTTACTACCCGCCAAAATATCGGTGCTGGCCTCTATCGTTCCGGATAAGGACAAGACAGTGCTCCGGCTGCAGTCAGCGTTGGACCCGGGGTTGACGTATTGCGGAGGGAAAGCCTTCTACGGCCCCTCATTTCTCTCTAGAGTGGATCTGGAAACCTCAGAGCTTGGGGAGACCCTGTCAACGGCCTGTGTGTTCGCAGAGCAGCGACGTCGCTCCGGATTCCCTTCGCAAGCCAATATCCTTTTGCCAGAGGACATTCCGATGCAATGCTCTCTCCGTCACCCTTTGCACATCGTCGATTGGTTGCATTCGGGACGGGTGCACGCCCATGTCCGCCCCGCCAGTTCTGTCGTCGACCTCAGTTCCCAAAAAACTTATCTGCTGGTTGGAATGACAGGGGACCTTGGACGACTGATCTGCCATTGGATGATCACGCGCGGCGCTCGTTCGGTGGTGCTCACCAGTCGATCTCCTCACGTTGACCCGCTGTGGCTAGAAGAGATGTCAGCCCTAGGTGCCCTTGTAACCGTCATGGCCATGGAAGTACTGCCCCAATCTTGGACTCTATGTATCACTGACAGACCCAGGGACGTGGCGGATCCCTCCTCGGTCGCCCTCGCACATAAACACGTTCAAACCCACCTGCCGCCGGTTGGTGGTGTCGTAAATGGCGCCCTAATGATGGGGGACGCTGCCTTCGCCGATCTGACGCTGACAGACATGCTCAGGATCTTCGCCCCCAAATTAGAGGGTACTCATCTTCTTGATGATCTCTACGGCGGCGTTGACCTCGATTTCTTCCTGCTGATGGGCTCGCTGACGGGCCCCTGTGGTATTTTCCATCAGACAGCCTATGCGGCCGCTACTGAGTACATGGCTGCCCTTGTGCACCAGCGGCACCTCCGTGGACAAGCCGCCAGCATTGTCCATCCCTCCCAAATCCGTGGAGTAGGGTACATTGCCGGGCTGGATGAGTCCCTGCGTGACAGGCTTGAACAGGGAATCGGCCCCCTGTGCCTTTCTGAACGCGACCTGCTAGAATTAGTCGCCGAGGGCATTCTTTCTGGCCGACCTGGCTCGGCACGCTCACCGGAAGCCCTGGGAGGCTTTCGCATGACGGATCCAAATGGATACCCTGATGTGCGATGGTACCGCAGCCCCAAGATGTGGTCGTTCATCAAGCATTTCTGTCAGTCGGAAGTCACGACGACAGCGCATACTGAGGTTACCTTGCGTGATCAGCTGCTGACCACCGCCAATATGCCGGAGGCCACCGAGATCATCGCTCACGGTCTGTGTGAGAAGCTACGGCGGAAGCTGTTGCTCCCCGACCATACCCCGCTACCGACGACGGGGCTCCTGACCAACATCGGTGTCGACTCACTCATCGCCGTGGATCTGCGCACTTGGTTCATCAAGGAAATGGGAGTAGATATGCCAGTGTTGCAGCTGCTAGGGGGGTCCTCACTGGAGGTTCTGGCGGCCACTGCGGCCAACTAGCTGGAGCATAGTTTGGTTCCGTTGGTACACGCTGAACCGCTGACCCAGTAGATCCTCGATGGAACCCGCGTTGTCCACTGCTCTTAGCTGAGATATAGTTAGTAGTCGGGTAGATATATCTAAATTGAAGAACATTGTGCTGGTCCACATAAAAGTTCTTATGGATAAACCTGGACCGACTGGCGCCAACTACGCTGAAGATTTGGAAGGATGATGTAATAGCCCAGTGATCACGTGAACCACGAACACCAACCGGTCCTCCACCTTCCATTGTGCCAAAGATCCATATATGACACAGTCATTGATGATGCCCGAGGTCTCCTCAGTCGGACGGCAGAAAGCCTCCCGCCCTACCGGGAGGCATAGGGCTTGCGATATCTGTTTCCAGAGGAAGGTAATCATTTGACCATGGACCGCTTTGAAGGATGAATCACGAAACATCACTAATGACCATTTGCGTGATTGATTATAGATCAAGTGTGACGCAGAATTTCCACAATGCAATTGGTGTAAGCACCATAGCCTCGCTTGCACATACAACCGAATAGTAGGAAGAATCAAATCAAGGTACGCAATAGGTTTTTGACCGTTTTCCTGTCAGAGTTTCATCATCTCGCCCCCGCAATAATATCTATTGGGCTATCTCTCACTCTGCCTGGTCCAACCCTCTCCAATTAACCACTAGTTACACAACCTCGCACTAACTAAATCCATCAGAAGCCATGTTAACTTGTCTTCTGTCGGCAACGTCACTCAATCAGAATCAAGTGGGTCTAGGTTATCTTCCTTAAAGGATGGTTCATATACTGCCAGCCTCTGTCTCAGCCCTCGGGGATGCTGATGCTTATATGAACAGGCATCTCTAGACCTCTCAATACATCATCAAATCCACCGCTGGGGACCCTCAGATTCACGGCCCCTCATAGAAGCCTAACATTCTTTAGTGGCATCCACTTAGTTTCCGATGAGGGTCTTGAATGGATCGAACATCAAACAGGAGAGACCGTCAACCGTGCAAAATTATGTGCTTTTGAACTTCCATGGGCAAACCCGCGTCGATTGCCCGACGATGCTACCATCTCCCCCTCCACCTCCATTGAACTACCCTGTCGAAGTATCGTTGAACTATATCTGATGCGGTTTATATCTTCATTCCAAAGCCTTGTTTTCCCCGTTATCAGCAAGTCCCTGTTCATGGGAACATTAGACCTTGCTTACGGTTCACGTGAAGTATTTGGACACGCAAGTGCTAAAGCTTGTGTCTACTCACTTCTTTCTTTAGTGAGTCTTTTTGGATTGGACATCAATGAGCATGGAGTCGTGGATTGTGGGTCCTATGTATCAGAAGCTCAACTTTTAGTGCCCCATATCATCCAAGAGATGACGGCCGATGGCCTCCAATCGCTGATAATGCTGGTGAGTTGGTCCTCTTCCCAAAACTTGTGATAGTCAACACCTTGTGCCTCGCGAAAAATGCAAAAGCAATTAACTTCTAACAAGGTGCTACTTCAATACCTTTTGGGTGATCTCCAGTCAGCTGCTGTTACTATATCAATTGCGACGCGCTTATTGTATAAACTTGGAGCCCATACCACTGTTAATTTGCCTCCATACAACAAAAGCTCTCTCGACTGTCATCTGCGGGACCTTTTCTGGGTCTGCTATTCTTTTGACAAGGATATCTGCCTTAGGACCGTCCAGCCACCATCAATTAATGACTCTGATTGCGATCTATCTTTGCCTTTGGAGTATGGTCGACTGCAGAACATCAACATGCACAGGGATGATATAACACCTGACGATCACACCCTTCCTTTATTTCCTTGGGATATTCGGCTCTCCATAATCAAATCGGAGACCTATCGAGATTTATACTCCACCAAAGCTTCATTCAAATCGCCCTCTGAGGTTCTCGAGGGCATTCGGCGTCTCGACGCTGTACTGGAGCAGTGGAGGCTATCGCTTGATCCGGATATTCGGCCAATGCTGTACTACACTCCGGATACACCTGTTACCACAGATCTGAACACACAGGGTGTTATCCTAAGGCTCTCGTATTACCACTGTGTATCCATGATCCACCAGGCAAGTGACCGACTTAACATCTCAGAACTTGGTGCCGGGATTGAATCAGAGGGGATACGTTCCTGCGTTCAAATCACAACCACTGCGAGTCGCTCAACATTTGCGCTGCTTCAGACCACACTACCCTCGCTAAAAGGCGAAAGTTTCTGGTGAGCTTCCGGTCTCTCTGTTTCATCAATGTCTCCCTAGTCGCTTACTGTTTCTTGTTCACCGGAAAGGGTAGTGCTTTTCTACATCGTTACAGCAGCTCAATGTCTATTTCGTAACATCCTCAGAGACCCTTTGCACTTTGATAGTTCTCAGGACGTCAACAGGTTGCATCAGGTTCCTGCTTTACTGGACAAAATCCCTATTCGACATCTGACTCCAGCCGAGATCATCCACTTGAAATTCTTGAATGGGTTTACTACGGAACTTGCAAGATTGGGCAGGTGTGCCATCTTGAAGGCGCAAAGGCAATCCACTGGCACTAGGAATCCATCTCCAGTGAACCAATAGACAATCTGTATAACCTGAGCTTCTCGAACACCATGCTGGACATCATAGGAACGCTCTAGGCTTGTTCAGAGTCTTCTTGTACAAGACTATCTCGAAGGTTTCCATATTTCGGCCAGTTTGGAAGCCCGCTGTCTTATGTAGTTTGTGCCTGTATCGCGCCTAGGTAGTGGCTCATACCCACTATTCTGCTCCAGATGACAGCCCATGGGTTGGTACTTCAGCACCGTATATATTTATACCGCATGATTATATTGACCTCCGCTTTCTGCTATTTTACAACCTATGACAGGCCTTATAGACATGGGAAACTAACTCCGTTCGACGCTGCGGTTCGTATACCCAAGACCCAGACCCTCACAGGATGCCCATCCATTTCACTTGCAGAACAGCAAAGAGGCAGCCCTTGCAGTAAGCCCCAGAAGGATCACTGAGCTGGTGGTGAAAAGAGCAAAGCGTCCATTTGGCTCATTGACCAAATTGTGGAACAGGCTGTGGGCAATCCGCATTCCCGTGTAGGACCACGCAAGCCGGTAGGTGTAGTCGTTGGTGTCACCCAGCAGGGTCAAGACAATCGCGATGGCGTAGAAGACTTGCGGCTGCTCGTGCAGGTTGTTGTAGTTATCGGCCTTGCGTTGGACCTTGAGCGGAATCTTGGTATGCTTGTCATGCTTGACTTTGTCCTCGTCAAAGCTGACGTTGTACTTGTAGATGGCAGGAATTCGAGTCGCATACATCCATGTCTACTTTGCTGTTAACATAAGGATCTCAGTCAGAGTGACTGGGAAGTTCAATTTACTTCTTGCACAAAGGTCCATCCTGCCAAGGCAACGAGTGGTTTGAGAAGCTGGGTGCCGTCCAGGCCGATAAGAGAAGACATGGTTGCTGTATGTAAACAATTGATTGAGGTAGGGGCAATCGGCAGACGAAAGGATGGGAAGTTTACTGGAGATTGATTGTTCTTATATAGAAGCCAACCAAGAAAAAAACAATCAATTGCAATGACGATGACATCAGGAGTACTACTATTTGTAAGCAATATCTTTGCCATACCATGATTCGGGCATTCCCCAACCGCGCATCCGTGGGGAGATGTCGCGATTTAACTCCGATAGTCCATTGCTCTGAGAACTTTTCTCCATGACTTCGTCCGAGTAGTAGTCCACTATAGATCGGGTTTCCGATTACTCATCGGGGATAGGGTAGTTTCGATTGGATGACCCACTGTATCCGAAGATCCGCTGAGGTTCCGCGATGCTTCAAGTCGACCTCGATGACCATGGAAGGTCCGAGAATGTGATGTTCCTTGAGTTGATAGGGAAAGCGTAGGATCGATGAACTGGGGCATCAGCTACACTTATTACAAATCGCGGAATTATCACAGATCACGGAGTTGTTATAAATCAAGGAATGAGTAGACCGACATCATATATAACGTGGGACACACATGGTACGTAGGTATAAAAATTTCTCGTGTTTTACTTCCGAAAAGATTTAAGACACTAAATTCTCTTTGAACTTGGGTGGTTATGATGATCTCTCAAAAGATACTTGTCATTGGTGCTGGGGAATTGGGGTTCCAAATACTGTCTGCTTTGGCTTCGCATCCTCGCCGGCCCGCCACAATCGCAGTTCTATTGCGCCCTAGCAGCATCGATTCTTCTAGCCCACCCAAACAACAGCAGAACGCAGCGCTGCGCCAGTTAGGCATAGATCTCGTCCCTGGAGATATTGTTGAAGGTTCCGTGCAAGACTTGGCTTCGATATTCGCGGAGTATGACACGGTGATTGGATGTGCGGGCTATGTCACAGGCCTCGGCGTCCAACCCAAGATCACCCGTGCCGCCCTCCTTGCTGAATTACCACGGTTCATCCCCTGGCAGTTTGGGGTGGACTTTGAGGTTATTGGACGAGGATCTCCTCAGGACCTCTTTGACGAGCAACTCGATGTGCGCGATATGCTACGGCCACAGGACAAAACTCAATGGGCAATTGTTTCCACGGGCATGTTCACGAGTTATCTTTTTGAGCCCTTCTTCGGGGTAGTCGATCTCGAAAACGGCTGTGTCAACGCACTGGGAAGCTTGGAAAATCAAGTCACTCTTACCACTCCAAAAGATATTGGACGGATCACGGCAGAAATTGTGTTGGGAAACGAGAATTCTTTCCGCAATGAGCCCATCTTCATTGGAGGGGATACCATCAGTTATGAAGAGCTTGCCCAGCTCATCGAAAGATTGACCGGAGTATCCATCACGAGAAATGTGCTCACTATGGAGAAGATCCAGACTGCATTGGCTTCAGACCCTCACAACCGACTGCTTAAATATCAGGCAATCTTTGGGCAGGGCCGCGGCGTGGCCTGGGATCTGGTGAGTACATGGAATCAGCAACGGGGGATACGAGCCGAGACAGCAGAGGAATGGGCTAGAATGAATTGGGCGGGTGCAAAGCTTTGATATTCGAATTTCGCGGACGACTATGACATCATGTTCCCTTTACATGGAACAGACCTGGCGCCCTATCTATTTATTATTATTTACTTTATTTTGGCCTCCGTGGCAGCCTTCGCCTGTCTAGACAATTAGACAAGGCCTGAAGAGGCAATTCAGGAGCCTGAGGCTCTAACACAAAAAATTGCCAAGACAAAGCAGAGAGAAAAATGATACTGGAAAAGAGAGGTTTCAGGGTGTTCAGGTGCTCAAGTGAACAGGCTGAAGAGGAGGAAGTGAAGACAGGCGCCATTTGCCACAAAATAGAAACGACATAAAAACATATAAATCTTCCTGGTGTCTGAAAAAGAAATGCAGAGGAAACAGTGCTATGGGTAGCCCTATGATATGTAAGCCACCCGCAAGTGGGATACCGATGGTAAACATTTTCATCTTTGGGGAATATTGTATGAACTAGCTAGTCGGCGTATACGTCCGAGTTGATACCGACATCCAAGCCTCAGTAATTTAGAGGACCAGGGTATCTCCGAGCAAGTAGGTGTTGGCGGGTGGGATACCGGGATACCTAAAGTCTTATACGGGTTCTTACATATCCTGCAAGCAAATACCAATGCTCTTATTATATGACTAATTCGAACCGGTATAAGGTCTTAATGAATCATACTACTTCTCCAGTGGGATACCGGCTGAGCAACTTTCAACTTTCTGCCTCGTTAATGAATGGCGAGGATTACTAACTTGCATATAAAAACCAAAGATGTTTGTAATCACTCATCTAGTCATGGAAAGTATTTAATCTGCCGGACGTACCTCTATATGCAGGATTGCATCATCTAATCAAGGTTTACCTTGAGCTTTCTTGCATAATACCTAGCTTCTGTTCTCCCGCAACCATGTCGCGTCCGAGTCTTACAGTCACCCATATCACCACGGCCACTGCCATTCTCAACATTGATGGCATTACTTTTCTCACGGATCCTTTTTTCGGGCCCGTCGAAGGGGCCGAGTACGAAAGCACAGCTACTTGGGAGAAAACGGACCTGAAACCATTTGGTTTGGACAGTATTCCACCACCACCACACTTGATCAACAAGCAAGGCCCTGCCCTCCAGTTACATGATCTGCCGCCGATCGACGCCATCCTTTTAAGCCACGAAGACCATATCGATAACTTGGATCCAGAGGGCCGCAAATTGCTGGATGGCCGGCAGGTGTTCACTACTATGGATGGTGCATCTAATCTGCGTCCTCGCCCTGGAGTTGTTGGTCTTCGCCCCTGGCAAACCGTGACTGCAAACATCGGAGGAAAGCTCTTTCGAATCACTGGGACCCCTTGCAAACACTTCCCAGGCGGGGAGGTTACAGGATTTGTTCTAGAGACTGATTCCTTCGGAATTGACGCCACTGGAAAGCGTAACGCAATCTACTTTTCCGGCGACACAGTCTACATCGACGAGCTCCGAGAGATTGGAAAGAGGTGGCATATCACAGCTGCTCTCCTGAACCTGGGGAACGCCACCTTCCACTTCCCAACTGGACCTATCCAGATTACAATGGACGGAAAACAGGCGGTTCAGCTTACCCGTGATATTGGTGCAGACGTCATGATCCCTATCCATTTTGAATCATGGGCCCATTTTACTGAGGACCGGAAAGACTTGATGAAGGTATTCAGTGAGGAAGGTTTCATGGAGAAAGTTGTGTGGACGGTTCCTGGTGTTCCTAAGCTTGTCTTTTAACGCTGTTCCCTGTATTTTCCACTTCATTTGCTCTTAAAAGACTCTGAAATGTCACGGTGTAATCTCCTCGTTACCCTATTCTTCAATCGCTTGTGTGCTTGTTGCCCCTTTGTGTAATCCACACATCTAGTTCTGCGCCATAATCGGCAGAATATCCGATTACGATTGTTCCTTTCCATTCTGCATAGACTGGAACAAAAACGATGTGTAAGCCAGTAGGAAAAGTATTGAGTTTACATAGTTCCGCAGTTGCCGCAGCTTTTATCATCAAGAAATGAATATTGTTCATTATACAATTTGCTGCGGCTAGGTCCATGTCACTACATGTCTGTGGAAATGTGCAGCATTGCAGGTTCTGAAGACCTCAGCGGTTGCAAGTAGCGCAAGTAATCTGCCTAGGTAGGTACTAGGTACCTAGGTACCTAGGTACTATACAATCTGCCACTTCCCCGCATTATTTCAAACTGCAGATCTTATAAGCTAACTCTTTCATCAGCAGATTACTGGATATGTCAGGCTGCGTCATTTGGCAGTTTAGGCACAGTTGCATTGGTTTTCCTCGTTACTTGGGCTTGGGGAGACATGACCATATCCGGTGCTAGACAGCTAGTGTGGCTACATGCATAATTGGCCCAGGTCAATATGAAAGTCGCCCAGACGCATGTCTATATATGTAGCAATCAACCATCGACAGATAGAGTAATCTACAGCCATCCCATATAACAACACGTGATACACCATCTTAGCCGGGGACTTATAACAGAGCCTGTATACGTTGACGTTGAGCTGATCACTTGAGTAGATACCTGTCTTCCCTTTGAGAAAACACAGTCAGTATTATCTGGAGACATGTTCGTCATCACTCCTCTCCTTCTCGCGATCTGCAAACCGCATTTGGATACAAACGTCTACCGGTAAAAGATAGACTGTTCCTTCTCCTGGGTATATCTCCTCACATCGGATCAGATTACAACAATGAAGTTCATAGCACAATCAGTGACCTGCACTTCATACACTGCAAGGCTGTCTCAGTGGTTCCACCTCATTTTGCCTTAAGATGTACACAGCTGCTGAATCCAGTGTCTCCAAGCAGTTTATTGATGCCGTCAAACACTTCTTGGACGAGGCAACAGATCGTGAACTAGAAGTATTGGCATCTCGTCTACAGCCCTACAGAATTGACGGTCATTCAAGCAACTCCAGTACAAGCCACCCCGTCCTCATCCTTAATGACATAGGATTTTCGTGAGTTTACATAAGAGAATGCGTCCATGTTTCTATAGCTGACTATATTCCCATCAGGGACCGGCTTCTACCAACTGTTCCAATCACCAACTTTGACACGGAACAAACCACACACACCGTACCCGATAGGGTTTCTGGATACATCGATGGATATAGCCAAGTTCCGCTCCAGGAGGGCAGCTCGACTGGAGTCCACCATAGCATTTTGGACACTGAACGACTTGGCCATCTACAGAGCCTTATGTCTAGTGTGCATGAAAGCGGTATGGGAGCCTCAAGTGGAATGAATGTGAGTCTAACCCTCTGTCGAGCAATACTCAACACCTACTAACCAAGAAGCTCTCTGAGGGACCAGCTGATGAGCATAATGTGCCTTTTCCAACGAACAGTGAAAGCTGCGCCACTATAAATTTGGATTCGCCCTTACTCCCACAAAGTGGTAAGTTATGGTTGTGCAACTATACAAATGCAGCTTGATAACAACCTACAATATCCACAGATCCCTGGCCTACTACATCCCCAGATGCTTCAATTTCCCTTTCTTATAGTGGCTATGGACGACCAGACTTCGCAAGCCGTCTTCCTTTCCAGTCAATCCCAACTCCTCCAGATAGTTGTTCCCAGTCTGCCGTTATGGCGCCTGCCGACAAAGTGATGTCCGACCCAAATTTTGGTCCTTTCCTTGATACCAACGATATCCCATCAACACAAAGCCTGTTTGAGAATATATCCTGCCTTACGCCGATATCGGATTCCCATAATCCAGCCAAGGAAGCCTTCGACTCGGCAAAAGCTATGTGCACTGGGTCACTGCCGCCCCGCATGCACTCAGTTGTGGTATCTGCGGTTCGGGAATGCGTCCGTCCTGACTACAGACAATACATGGTGGAACAAGTACCACGATGGGCGGAAAGGGGTCTGTGGCACCAAGAACAACGTCTGGTTCCTGCTGGAAGCACCGCTAGCTACGATGGTTTGATTCGACTTTACTATTACGTCTGCCAACTCGATCAGCAGATGGCGGATGACGATATTCGTAAACGCGCGAGCTTGGTTCTCCTCCATCATCAGTATGAAGAGCTATCCAGTCACAAGGCCTCTATTGAAGATTTTGATGGCCGGTCCGGATTGACTGGGCCTGGTAGGGGCCACGCGTCGGTTGCAGTGGACAGGCTTCTGTCCAACATATATCCCGAGTGGAACACATGCCACGCAAAGCATAAAACGGCTCTTCGAACCACTTTCCATAACCGTAAACGGTATGGGAAGCGGTGGTCGATACTAGTCAATTGCCTTGGCCCTGGTATTTTGTTTATTTGTTCTTCCAGATTGATAGGGATTGTGTATGTCTTTTCTTCTTTTTCAACTACAGTGCCCACAATCGTGCTAACCATAGTGTGCAGGACGAATACTAAGATCACTATGGAGACTCTTAAGATCATAGGAAACGCAGTCTCAAATGTTCGAAGTGACGTGCAAAGCGCCCTTCATGTCATCAACCCAATCTCAAGAGACTTAATCTTTGATAGTGGATTTGATTGTCATGCAGTAGAGGGCATTATTCGTGACCTTCAGTGAGAGCAGGACTAGGATATAGAGCGATATTGACTCATATGTACATGATCAATTACATACATCGGATCAACCCGTTAACACGCATCAACTGTGTCAAGTAACATCCCAGACAGCCGCATTGTTGGCATGTCGTCCAGACCAATGCATTCTTCCCAGTGTATAAAGTCTTTCCAATTCCCCTCAATCCCATCTGCCCCAACTTTCCACGTCCCGTCTTCTACCATTTCGATCCATTTCCGAAGGACCCAGTGGAGACGAGCCGGATGGCGTGGCCAGTAAGGCGACTCCAAAGGGATGATCTGCCACACTCTTTCGTAGCGGGGAAGTTCATTGGAATCGTCAATCGGACCGGACCAGGAGCCATAGCCTTCGGACATGGGTAATATCAAGCCAACGGCATCCTGCCAGCCACGTTCCTTGGTAGTGGAGAGGCCGGCCTGGAGGTTATCCCCTAAAGGGAACAGCACGGTAGGAATCACTTTCATAAATCCATCTTGTTCGGATGTAAAAGACTGCTCCTCTTCTTGAAATCGCTCCTGTTGTCGCGCGGCTAGACCCAACATCTGCCAGGCTGAAGGAAAGACAAGACTTGGAGCAACGTTCCGAAATGCCGGTATGCGAGCTCGACCGAAGAAGGTCTCGGCAAACCCCTTGAATGCGGGCCGACTTTCAGCAAGCTGTAGAGGAGTCCTAAGAGAGGGAAGTTTGCTCTCCACGAGAGAAACATACTGGTCCCAGGTGGTAAGCGTCTCTTCCACATCCTGCATAGGCGGATAGACCAAATCCCATCCTTGCATTAATCCGCCTGTTGGTGCCCACTCCTCATTACCTCGAGGGGTACACCGTCCACGGCGGAGACCCCACAAGAAACTATTCTACATCTCCCGATGTAGCAAGGAAAAACTTATTGAAACAAGTTTTTGTGTGTTAGAACATCTGCGAGTTCTAGGTACCTTGACCATTTCGGGAATCTAACAGGAAGCCCGTTCCTTGAGCCACATCAACGAAACTCGCAAATTTAGCCCGACACTGGAACTCCATAATCGCCTTTATGCTTTAGATACTAACCTGGAGACCCGCTTATGGTGTAAGCGCGGTCTGGCCGCCTTTTTTTGGTATAAAATCGGCCAAGTCCTTTCCCAGAGATCGACAACTCGCCACTGGAACGTCCCAATTGACATACTTGATTCATATCAAGTCTAATCCCCACGAAATTCCACACAATGCCCACCGAAACTATCCCCGGAACAAACCGGCCAGCGGCCTTCAAACTGCCCGATCCAGGTAGCTTGGGCTTGGACCAGGAGCCTCCTATTGCGTCTGGCCGCCTTGTCTACAACACCGATGATGCTTCCACTCTCGAACGGTTCAAGATCCGAGAACTGAGCGAAGGGTGGCCTATGCACCGTGATGCGTGTGAATGGACTGATCTGCGGGCGATTTTTGATCCCCGGGCGTTTCTCAACATTTGCTGGCTTCAGCTGCATCGCGACGATGCTATCAACAAGTGGACCAACGGTTGGAAGAACGGCGAGTACATCACACATCGGGTACTGGGCCACGCAGTGGAGATCAAAGGCGATCGTGCTATCAACAAGATGAAGGTCACCATTTCATGGAGGTTTTCTGACGAAGACGGGGTGGAGTGGGATTGCGATTGGTAAATATGTGATTCTCCAATGCGTTCGCTCGAAGACTTCGCTGATTCCGGCAGTGACGTTCGTTTCGTGCTTTTCTTGGGAAAGCAACCTCAAGGCTGGCAGATCTTTTGCAACCATCCCATTTACGAAAAGGACAAAATTGTGCCGGTCAATCCGTCTCGTATCCCAAAGATCGATCCTGAGGCTGTGGCAAAAGAGCCCAAGGGATATCGATATCTCGCGTATAGCATACGCCGCCTGGGATATCCTATCAAGACAAATCTACCCCAGCTCTATGGCCGCGAACGGGACCTAGTGTATCAAGAGATGGTTGACTGGCTCGATGGTAAGGAGATTGATTTCTCCGCAGATGAGTTTTAGCACAAGCATGCTGGAAAGCGTCCACCGTTCGTCCTTCTTTGGATGGACTAGGGAATATTGTCGTTTTTTTATCCAAGGTACGCCGAGGCTGTATGTGAGGACATTGAAATCAGCGTCAATTGGCGGTCTGTTTTCGGATTTCAGGTTTGCTGTAATATCTCTAAGGAAACTACCGTGGAAGGCTGTTAGTAAGACCAACTAATCTCTATAGACAACCGATTCTATCTAGTGTGAACCAATGCTTAGCGAGTCCTTTAGCTCGTGGATCGTAGATGAACGGTCAGATACGACCAGGCTGACTTTATACTGCTAAGTGTGGAGGCAAGATGATAACAATTTGCATACTCTGCAGGGTCAGGTCGACAATACTAGGGAGAAGTATGTTATTAGTGACCCCTTAAGCACTCAATAGGATACCGTGGTTGGCTGAACACGCAGGATATTAAAGCAGCTGGAAACATGCGGATATGCAGATCTTGCATGACCAAGTACTCCCATTCTTGACTTACATCTCCGGTCACGGATGGGACCAAGAGAAGCATCCCGATACTAATATGTGCTGCGTTTCTATACTCTGACCTACTTTTATCTAACACAGATCAGCTATGGCTAGCTGACCCCGTCGAAGGCGTCGTCGACTGAGAAAGTTAAAGCCTACGCGGAGCTAAAAGGCGCGCAGAAGCAGACCCAGTATACTCCCTGAATTGCGGTGATCGAAGGCGGCCTAGTAGGTATATAATGGACAGCAGCCTCATTTGAAATTATTTAAGATACTTGCTCCGGCAGCCATTTTCCAACTATTTAATAGATATTAGTTTGCTTAGATCTGCGGCTCGCAGGTCTATCTAATATTAGTCGGTGTATCCTTGCCCTAGAAAGTGTTACTAAGATAAATGGCTTTTGAATAATATACGCCGCCTGCGCCTAGCCCATGTAGTTGGATTAAAGATTCTGTTAATAGTGCACTATCATACCGAGGAAGTAGCATTGATATGCAAGATCGCAAATACGGTCTCTGGGTTTGACAGACTTTCTAGCAGACCGTTATGCAAACCACTCCCACAACAGAAAGTCTTCTTAAAGAGTCATGTGCATGGGGGCCTGAATTGAAGTAGTTTTTGAACATACTTTCCTGTTCTACTGGATCATTGGGAATGAGGCTGCCTTGTTGATAGCTAGTAAGAGCCAAGCAGTTTACTCTACAGGAAAGGTACACTTGAGGATTATAGGTATCATGTAATACAAGACAGATGATACCAACTTACCTCTGCTTCAATTGACCTGCAGTGAGCCTATCAAACATTACAGCCCTTTGGATTATTCATATGGTGACGATGATTCCTTCCTGATGTTTCGTAGAATAATATCAACAAAATCCCGCTGATCGAGATTGCCACTACGGCCATTCCCTAAAGAGAATTCATGAGTCACGACTACTTGGTTCTACTTTGTAGATTGCACCTTCAGCAAATAGGTCGTATAATATTCTACAAACGTTGAGGCTTTCCTGACTGCCAGGGAAAGCTATATTAAAGCCGACTTTCCTGACGACCCCTGGAGGTCCTAGCCATAAGCGTTCACGGCCGTTCGAGTTCTAACTGCTTAGATTACCATCTCCTTATCTCCAGTCAAAGAAAAAGCCAGCTAGCTTACACCATGTCGATTCCTAGAGAGTGCACTGTGTTGGTAGTGGGCGGCGGACCCGCTGGGTCGTATGCTGCTTCGGTCCTTGCCCGCGAAGGCATCGACACGGTCGTTTTGGAGGCAGATACATTCCCCAGGTAAGAACAAGAATAGCTGGCGGGAGATTACCTAGTAGAGTGGTGATTCTAAGCCGGATCATAGATATCACATCGGCGAAAGCTTGCTACCATCTATGAGATATTTCCTCGATCATATTGATCTATACTCCAAGTTCGACAGTCACGGTTTCCAGAAAAAGGTATGAGCAACGCACTTGAGCTTGCGCATCATGTATACAGAATTAACATGATGGCTTCAATATACAGAAAGGGGCCGCATTCAAATTTCTGTCGACTTTGCCCAGTGACGAGTGTAGGTAGTGACTGTCGACGAAACATTTATCTATACTCACTCCGACTAGATACCGATTTTATCGCCTCCGGTGGAGCTGGCCATCATGCCTGGAATGTCGTCCGCTCGGAGGCAGATAACATCCTGTTCGAGCATGCCGGCGACAGCGGCGCAAAGGTTTTTGACGGTGTTAAAGTGAACACGGTCCAATTCGCACACCAGCACACCACAGAGGGCTTCTCAGTCCATGACGAAGACCAAGTCGGTCGCCCAGATTCTGCTTCCTGGTCACGCAAGGACGGTAGCACCGGAGATGTTCGATTCGAGTATCTTGTTGATGCGTCTGGGCGAGCAGGCCTACTTGCGACCCGATATATGAAAATCCGTCATTACAACCAAGGTCTCAAGAGTACCGCCACCTGGGGTTATTGGGAGGGTGCTGGAAAATACGGCGAGGGAACCCATCGCGAAGGAGATCCTTACTTTGAGGCGATTAAAGGTAATGCTGAGACGTCTTCCCTCAGGAGTATACCGCTGACGGGACAACAGATGGAAGCGGGTGGGTGTGGTTTATCCCACTGCACAACAACACGACATCAGTTGGAGTCGTCATAAGGCAAGACCGTCTTGCTTCCAGGAAGCGAGCGAAGTCTAGTGCCGAATTCTACCAACAAGCCGTGGAGGACACTCCCGGAATTGCCCGACTCCTCCAGAATGCACGTCTCACGTCTGAGCTCAAGTCCGCATCTGACTGGTCGTATCATGCCTCCGCCTATGCCGGGCCATTCTTCCGCATCTGTGGTGATGCGGGCTGCTTCATTGACCCGCTCTTTTCATCCGGTGTGCATCTTGCAATTGCCAGCGGTCTCTCGGCAGCCGTAACGATCTGTGCCGCACGAAAAGGAGACTGTAGCGAGGCGGAGGCAGGCAATTGGCACACGCGGAAGGTTGCTGAAGGATATACTCGATTCCTGCTGATAGTGACTAGTGCTCTGAGACAGATTTATGGAACCGAGGAGCATGTGCTGAATGAGCTCGGCGAGAGTGACTTTACCCGAGCTTTCGAGAATTTCAAACCGAGTAAGTCATTCAGTATGCCATCGCTGTTATCAACAGCTCTGCTAACTAAAGTAAAATGCAGTCATTCAAGGTCATGTCGATCTTGAAGGCAAACTAAACCAGGAAGAGATTGATAGAGCTGTGGAGTTCTGCGTTCATGTGCTGCAAAAGGCAGACCAGTTCGGTGGGCCAGCCCTGGAATCGGCAAGAGAACTGGGAATAGTTCACAAAGGCTTTGCTGGAGGCGTCGGCAAGGAGAAAGTCGGTGGTGAAACGCTGAAGAAGATTGTTCACATGGCCCGTGGTGGTAACAGTGTCGACGAGTTCAGGACGGACGTGATCAACGGAATGGCCCCGAACATAAGCCGTGGAAGACTCGGTCTTGTCAAGGTCGATACAGCATGACTCTGGTCTGATGATTGAGAGAATTGATGGAAGATCATGATCTCGAGGTCTTACTAGGATTCTGGTCTCTTTCCCGAGGTGGCTTCTATCGTCTCATCTTATTACTCAACATTACAGCAGGGGGTCATGCAGTTTTCGCTCTTTTTTCGACTAAGTATATAGGCACCAGAACGTATCTCAAGCCTCACGGATGTTGCCCGGTTTAGCAATGACAAACACACTTCTTCTCCTAGGCAAGCCTTCTAGATATCTGTATCATGATATCGCCATACCCCGTTGTCCACGGTGTCTACATCACTTTCGCTGTAAGATACAAAGACAGTATAAGTCAGATGAAAGGATATTCTCGCGGAACACCAACTTTTACCTCATGCCTTTTTATATCCACCAGCTTTCAAAGCATTATCGCACACGCGTGTCACTCCCAGAAGATACTCTTCGGTTAGTCGCCGGCTCACAAGCTGTATTGCGACAGGAGCATCCAGTAAGCGCGCGGGCGGATCTGCAGCCATTTCAACACTAGAGACATTCAGTGTCAAACGTATTGTAGCTTACATTCATTCCAAACCTGTGCCTCAACAGTTTTTCGGCAATTGTACTGAGGCTTCGGGATGTCAGCGGCCATCACTTTGGTGACCGGAACAGTCGTTGCGCAGTAATCGAGAACGTTCCAGAGGCTGGTATAGTTGTCATAAGAGTATCTATATTTTCTCACAAGCTGGCCATGGGGAACATGGCTTGGATAGAGCGTCCATCTCTCGGCCGGTCCGAGTCCTCGTTTTTTGTAGCCGCCCACGCCTGCAGCATCCGCCGGGTGTATTCAGCCCGCTTGACCTGAGCTTCCTAAAAGATCGGATACTGTGCTGCCACCTTTAAGATCATGGCTTACTATATCCTGAAGGATTACCATTCCCTGCGGTCAGGGCTGTTGGGTCTCGGAAAGTTTTCGGTTCACTATCTCCGCAGCAGCAGAGCAGTAGAGGGCTGGTTTCAGGTCATCAACATAGAGAGGGCTATGGCTGTGCACTCGGCATTAGATTTGGAACAAGAATGACGGTTCAAAGTATTCTTACATATGGAAAGGTATGACTGAATGACAGGCTGCTTCCAATACGGTCTTCGTTTGAAGCAAAGCACAGGTGACAGGAGATGAAGGCTTTCGACGGCCCGTCGGTGTTTACTGTTTTTCTAATCAAGACAACATGTAAGCTGTAGGATGACAAGCTGGGCACTCGAAGTATAGACGACTTAAGGAGAGAGGACCGAACCTCTATAGTTCGTGTGAGGGAGACTGTGTTCCAGGAAATGCAGAGACGACGTAGCTGCCTGGGACCGTGGCGTGTTCGGGTAGTCGCTGAGACCGTTTCGACCAAGAACGAGTTGCTTCTCGATATCTGTTGGGGACTCTCACATCCTCCATCGATCCTTTTCCGAAGAGCCAGCCAAGGTCGTCTCCGGTCATGGAATCTACCTCTTATTAGAGAATGGAAAGCAGGTCATTGATGCCGCCTGTGGCCCTTCCGTATCCTGTCTAGGCCATTCCCAGCCGGAAATCACCGATGCCATCACAGGCCACCTGAAGAATAACATCGCCTACGTCTACTCCGGCTCGCCGTATACGAATGAGGCGACGGAGGTACTTGCGCGGATGCTTCTGTCCCACCGACCCGGCGGCCTGTCGAAAGCCATCTTCGTCAATTCGGGAAGCGAGGCAACAGATGCCGCGCTCAAGTTGGCTGTGCAGTACTGGCACGAGCAAGGCCAGCCGCAGCGGACACATTTCATTGCGCGCAAGCAGAGCTATCATGGGAACACGATCGGTGCGCTCTGTGTGTCTGGTCATGAATCTCGGAGAGCATTCTATAAGGATTTCATGTCGTCCAATGTCTCCTTTCTGGACCCATGTTATGCCTATCGGATGAAGGGTGACAATGAGTCAGATGAGGTGTTTGCCCAATGGCTTGCTCGGCAGTTCGAAGATGAGATTCTGCGTGTTGGGCCTGAACGGGTCGCTGGTTTTGTAGCGGAAACTGTCAGCGGGACTACTCTGGGGTGCTTGCCTGCGGTGCCTGGATATTTTAGAGCGGTTCGAGAGATATGCGATAGGTATAGCATTTTGTTAATCCTCGACGAGGTAAGCACATTTCTTGCTTGAAATATGCCATTCTCGACACAACCACTGACTTTTGAGCCTGCCTGCAGATCATCTGCGGTATGGGCAAGACCGGAACAATGCATGCATGGGAGCAGGAGGATATTCGCGGACCGGATATCCAGACCATCGGCAAGGCCCTGGGAGCTGGGTTCGTCCCGCTTCCCGGGGTGTTGCTTCACCAGAAGATCTTTGATGTGCTGGCCGCTGGCTCGGGGGGTTGGCACACGGCCATGCATTCCAGGTACTATCTTTCTTCGAGTCGATTGATCGATCATGTTGAGGGTTGATGCTGATCCATTGTCTGCTCCAGGCTCATCCCCTTGCTTGTGCGGCTGCTATCGCGGCGCAAAAGATCATACAGCGCGGTGGTTTGATTGAGCGCACTGCAACCATGGGAAAGAAACTTGAAGCCCTGCTGCGGACGCAGATAGGTCCTCTTCCCCTTGTCGGTGATAGTCGTGGCCGAGGGTTGTTCTGGGCCGTCGAATTTGTCCGGGACAAACGCCTCAAGGCGGCATTCCCACCGGAAACTAGCTTCTGCAACCAGGTCGTAAAGCGTAGCTTGGCTTTGGGACTGAATATTATTGGGAATCTCGGCCATACAGGCAAATTTCAGGTTGACCATGTGCTGGTTTGTCCTCCTTACATTGTGACGGACGGTGAACTTGACGAGATCGTATCACTTCTCAAGACGGCGATTACCAAGGCAAGCCAGGGCTTTCTGGATGGGACGAAGGTACAGAGTAAGGTCGAGGTAGCTGAGATCAGCGTCGTCAGCCGGTGATCCTGTGCAATTGTCTTATATAGATTGAGTGAATGACTGCGTTTTATTGTTCCATCGTGTATAGATCGTAGATGCATCTAGATCACCTCGACGGACGCTAACGTCAAGCGAGATTGCACCGCCTCTTTTGAGTCACCACAAGTCAACTCGAACACAATCCCCTCGAACTTGACATGTTACGGATCTTCTGAACATGATGCTGGACCTGACAGAAGAGTCGCTGTATGAGCAGCCCGGGGATATCTCCACGATGGCTCTGGACGACATATATCGCCAACTACACCACCTCGACAACTTGGAGCAATCCCTGACCCCTCGACCAAAACCCCAGGATTCAGATGAAGAAGATGAATACGAGGACGAGGAATATGGGGAGAAGGCCAGCCCAGTAGAAGAGGACCCCGAAACAGCTCGGACAAAACAAATCCTCCACGACCTGCACGCGCGACAGGCCGCGCTGCGAGACCAGGCAATGACTCTCTCCCGGCCCAATATCCGGGCCCTCGCTCTGCTCGATCTGCCCAACGATCTCCTCTGCAAGGTGCTGGACTACTTTCGAGATTCAAGGACAGATCGCGGCTGGATCAAGCGGCATCATACGAGGTCGCCTGACAACCAAATCTGCCACCGCACCATCCAGAGCGCCCGTCTGGTCTGCCGACTCTTCAACGACCTCGCAACGCCGCTACTCTGTCCGATCCTGCGCGTCAACCTGGACCAGGAGTCCCTTGACCGCGCAACGAAGCTATCTCGCTCTCCTAGAGTGGCGGCTGGAATTCGTGCCGTCCTTGTCGATGTGCGGTACTGTCCGCAAGAGCTCGCGGTTGATCTGGCCAGGTTCAGGAAATTCCGTCGCGAACAGTTAGGCGAGATCGAAAGCTACTGCGACTGGGTGGTTGAAGGAGCTGCGCTGGCAAGCTCCGATGGCGAAGTAGTCACAGGGGGACCGCCGACTAAGTATGAACAGGCGATGGACTGCTACAGGGATATCGTACAGGCATGGCACGCCTACGCCAATGATGACAGCAGTGATTGTGATCGAGTCGCAGGGCCGTCTAGGAAAGCAGTCATCTACCAGGACATCCTCACGCAGGCCCACGAGATCTTCCGCCAAAGGCACCAAGAGCAGCTGCAGCTACTCGAGTCCCAATCCTATGTGCGCACTCTCGCGGCGTGCATCACCATGATGCCCAACATCATATCTCTCGCCTTCACGGACAAAGACCACCCTGCCGTATCCTACAAGACCAAACCAGAGATCCTGTGGGACAACACGCTCCTCGCAGAGTTTATGACGACAAGCATCCAGTGGACCCAGATAGAGGACCTCCCGGATTGTGCACTCGTCCCAGCCCGTCTTCTCTGCGATCTGCCCATCGCCATCCATCGCTCTGGCGTCACCCTGCGCGATCTCTTCATCGGCCCGTTTCCGCTTCTACGTGATTTCGCGCTCCTTGCGCCGGATGCCCAGGAGGTCCCCACGGTATGGACTGATCTCCGCGCCGCCTGTCGCTCCCTCCGTCGAGCCAGTTTCGGCGAGCAGCTCAACATCCAAAAGATCCGACACGACCATCTCGTCCCCGACGACAAACGCTATGTCGACGAGTATATTAGCGCGCTGCTGTCGAGCCCAGACCTCGAGGACGTCTGCCTCCGCATGTACCCCTTCTCCCTGGATGACGGCTGGGATACGAAGCACGGGATGTACGATATCAGCTCTGTCCTTGCCGCCGCGCGCTGGCCGCGCATCCGCCGCGTGTCTATCATTTCGCTTTCCCTGACACAGGAGGCTCTCGATGCCTTCTGCGCGGGTCTGCCCCAGAGCACCATGGACTACCTACACCTTGTGCTAAACCTTCTCGCCGGTAGCTGGGCCCCGGCCCTCGATGCACTCCGCGCAAAGCTGCGTCCGCAGGCCACGGTCTACTTTCGCGCCCCAACGGGAGGCGAGTTCGAAGCTCTCGGTGCGCACAAACGAGTGCGCACCTCTGACTGGCTGTTCAATCCAAACTTCAAATACCCCGAGACGCCAACGTTGGTGAGGCAGGCGGCGGCGTATCTCGCTGGTGCTGACATGGTTAATCCGCTCTGCTATAGCTGATCGCAAGTATCGCGATGTATCTTCTCTAATCCACTTAGATATTAAACACTACATTATATAATTATTTGTATATAATTTATCAGCTATAGATCTGCATGAAAATTTCTTCTGCGCATCATGACAGGACATGATTCATGAAGGGTGGCATATGGCATCCGGTTGATGCCTGACTGAACCCTTCGTAGGGAACGAAGAGCCATCCATCTTGGACAACACCAAGCAATGACACCCACGGGCGACCAGCTGGTACCGCACGATTGGATTCTGCTTACACCGCTCTATTGTTCGCAAATCTTTGTTGCGGATGTTGTGCGCAGCCTTGCAGACCGTCTGCATGCAATGATTTGACACACATGAACTGATACACCCCTGCTCGATGGCCCGATTAGGTATGCAACCTGCTTCCTCGAGCTTCATCTCCCTATCCCACCACCCAGCCCAACTCGCACAGAGGTACGTGGCTCGCGTCGATCGTTGAATCGATCCTCCATGCATCTGGCACAGTCGCGGCGCTGGTGACAGAAAGGAAAACACGTCAGATAAATGAAAGGTAGGGTATGAGGCCACTGCCGCATAAATAGGCGATACCTCCCAACTGTCCAATTCAATTCGCAGCATCTCGAGAAAGCAGTGTCTTCACCACAGCCTCGTGTGTCCAAATTCTCCATTTCTTGTTTGGCCGTCCAGGTTGGCATATTTCGACTTCACAAAATGGGATCCCACATCGGAAGAGACACGGATGTGATGCAGCAGTCCAT
Source organism: Aspergillus terreus NIH2624 (assembly GCF_000149615.1). NCBI lineage: Eukaryota > Fungi > Ascomycota > Eurotiomycetes > Eurotiales > Aspergillaceae > Aspergillus > Aspergillus terreus. The sequence continues at coordinate 28,894 of NT_165927.1, read as the reverse complement.
GAAAGAGTCCAGGAGGGACTTCGGCCGATATGAGAGCCTCGCGCAGAAAGCTTCCGAAATCTGCGCCAAGGCAGTCCGTGACGGTGGCGTTCTATGCATGACAGCCTGCCAGGTCCAGTGTCCCAGCACACTGGAAGCGAAATTGCAGCAGAAGGCGCCCCTCTTGCCTTATCGGGCTGTGCAGGAAATCGAAGATGAGATGGTCGGTTTGGCCAGCGTCTGTGTTGCGGTGTATATCCCTCGCCAGCAGGCACAAGCCGGTCGACTCATCAAACCATGTTTCAACGTCATCGGAGGAGTCAACTCCCCTGAAGAGCCACCCAAGGATGCGGACGGGGATAGGATGCCGCGGGGGTTCCCGCGCGGCGCGGACTATTATTATGTCCATCTTAAGCCCGAGGATGGGCCAGCAGGGTTGATTGAGATTCAGGTCGTCTCCCTGTTACGCCACGTCTGTGCAGAGGTCGGTTGTGACCTGGAGAGCGAGATGGATGCAAGCGAGGTGGAGCACCAGATTCTGGCCGGGCTCAGTGGCACTATCGCTGCGAGCGAAGGCTTCCTGGATCAACTGCACGAGCGCCGAACATCCGGCCGACCGTTCCAATCAGTCTATCATCTGGGATCATGCCTGTTCCAGTGGATGCAGGCCCGGTCCGGCGCCGCACGCGACGATCTGGGAGACGTCGAGTTACTCTGGCAGGTGCTGAGGATCATGGACATGAACGACCGGTCCCGGCTCAGGGGTTTGCTCGGCGAAGCCCGCCTTCCTCTGCCTTCAGCCACTGGCGGAAAACAGGGCAAAATGGCCATCTCCAGCTATCTCTCGGAACAGATCATCCGCTCGCCCCGGGGGCAGAGGGAGATCGTGGCCCAGTTCGAGGCCCGCGGTGGAAATGAACCGCGGTGCAGGCTGCAGGTCATCATTAACACCTTCGCCCTCCTCGGGCACCTGCTACCTTTTCCCGCCTGGGTTACGCCGGTCATGAATCTAGACGGTGGGACCTTGGACGGGCGCAAACACATCCTGGCCTGGCTCGACTGGCTCGACTCGGAGGATCCGAAAAACTTTTACGAGTATGGGATGCCGCTGCAGCATCCGGAGACTATTGATCGGCTATGGGGCTGCCTGGAGCGACACGCGGAAGCTCATGATAAGAGCCCTGTTGGTTTTGCCTTCAGTCTATCCAAATTGGGCGTCGTGAAGAACGGGCGGGCCGTGGACTGGGAAGGCCTCACCTCCGCCGTTGGGCGTTTGATCGCCTGTGAAGACATATAGTTCTACAGCGTGTCCGTTATGTACTGGGGTCATTGGCCTTTCCAGGCCCCGCCCGGCATTCGGAGGGATGTACAGAGTATGGTCTTTTTCTTTGTATGAATCAGACGATCTTTTCTTTCCTGTCCTTGCTCTTTACAACGCACCAGTCAACATTAACCCAATTGAGCCTCGAGCCCTCGAGGCTCGAGCGCACTAGTGTATTTCGTCAAGCTTGCTGTTGATCAATAGAACCAAGAAATATATGAAACACCCCCCGAGCCGATGCCTGCCACACATCCGGGGAGCGCTTCCGTAGCAAAAGCAAATACAGGCATTATTTTCGCTTCGGTGAGTGCAAAGTCCGACGAAGGCTTCTCGCCTCCAGCCACAATCCAACAAAAGTCCACTTTTGCCCTAGGCAAAGTCCCAGTCAGTACTTCTGTTTCAGGGGCTAACTAGGCAGCACCGGGTCATTGCCTGGGCCCAGCGCTTGTTTCGTCGAGGCATCCGGCTGCGATTCGGGTGCCAGTAGCAGTGGATACGACAGGGTATCTGGCTAGGAAATCCCAGGCCTTGCAAAGGGACTATCTTCCTGGCCAAACTCTCCAGTAATATCACGCTTTGGTATTGGCCAGCATCTCTGAAATATAGCATAGGAAACAAGTCGTAGGATGCACCAAGTCAGGCGACTGTCTGGTGTGAGGGACGGATGTCAACTAGATAGAGGTGACCCAGCAATCTGGTCCTGCATGCATGCACGAAGAACGGGTTGAGGATGAGGAAGCCGGACTGTCGGCTGCAGGATAGCTTGCTGCCGGTTCCCTGCACTGTCATGACTGGATCAGCACAAATGGCGGTGTCTAAGAAAAAGCAAGTTAGTCGTTTAATTTCCGAGTTCGTCTGAACTCGTGGTCGATGCATCCAGATACTGAGGGTACAGAACGTACCCGACCTCGTACGGGGTACCGTAGGAAATAATGAATAAATACCTCTTTCGTAGGATGACCGGATGACAACTCGCAGTCCTGGGAGGATTTAAGGAGATTCGTCTCCCTCGCTTCTTGATCATTCTCTCGTTGTCTCCGTCTGTATATATCTATACATCCCGAGACCAATCAGCATCGTCCTCGTCAACGGTCATGAGCGTGCTCAAGAAACGCGAGTCTCAGTCGCTTTCCGGTATGGGCACACTCACTCTTGATGCACCAGAGCTAACCTATTAGAAAGCCCCCTTAGGCTACGGCGCTCAGGTCGCCGCCGCGCTGGACAACCTGGAAAACAACCTCGCTGCGTACGGCGCACACGAACTCGACCGGTTACAACGGGCCCGCCATCTCGTCGAGCAAACAGGCCTTCGCGGGTATAAGAAGAGGGCGGAAATCATCAACTTGATGCGGTTCACGTACCAGAAAAGCATTGATGATGAGTGGTTGCATTACCGGACGAACAGGAAGCTCGAGAAGTGGTATGGTGGTCATGGTCCCGATGGAGAGAACTTGGCTAACTATGTCCACTGCTTGCCTCCAGAATTTCTATCTCAGTTCTCCCTGATATGAGTGTCGAGTATTTGTTGTGTCTGTTACGGTGGGAGACAAGTCAGATGGATATGGTGCTTTCATGCCCATGCTGCACTATCAAAAGTTATTCCTTCTTTTAAATCATTGGGGTTCTCCAACCCTGCCTAATATTGTTAGAAGCTGTCCTTTATTATATATACACAGAGTTCTGCGCTTGTGGTAGTGCTAGAAGCAGACTGGACAATCGTCTGGGATAGAGTATACGTTGTTTACATATTTACATATTCCTCTGCCAGTCATCGGAGGTATTTCCTTGCAATGCATTGATATTTGACACACGATACTCATAGTTAGGGCTATCAACTGATCCATGTGGATGGTTTGTACCGATGCAATTGTACTCTCCCATGTAAGATATATACCCGGCGCCAAACCTCCCATGTCCAGGTTGGCTCCGTAGTCTTTGTTCAGGCGACAATCTCCAATTCCGAGATCCTGTCCTTCGCATAAACGTCCTTCCACTGGTCCCACAAGCTCTCCAGCTCTCGCACGTACTCGGCATGGAGACGGTCAATATATTCATCGTCGATCTTGTCCCTGTCTTGCTGCCGAACAACCTGAATAGGACGACCAACAACGATGTTCAGAGGCCGACGGTACGGCATCAAGCCCACGTCGTAGTTGAAAATCCCCCGAGCATGGAACAAAGGCACAGTAAACCCCAGAAACCGCTTCACCAACATCTGGACTTTGTATATGAGGGGATGTTGGTCGGAGCGCACTTGCTCGTACAGGTCGTTTTCACCGAATGCCAGCACGGGGACAAGATCCGCTCCGGTGCGAATCGCGAGCTTAATGAATCCCTTCCGCCTCTTGAGGACCAGACGCATGGTATGCGGCAGCGCGTCCAGCGACTCTCGGGCGCCTCCGACCACAATTGTGATGGCTCGTCCCATGCCTTCGCCGTCTGCGCCTCCTTTGGTGAGGAGATTTTCGCATGATTCCCGCGACACGCTCGCGACGCCCATGGCCATCGCATATTCTCTATAAAATGGTATACGGAAATTCGAGTCAAGCGTCAGTAAGGTGTTGGTGATCCCTGGGAAGAGCTTAGAGAATCCCAGAGCATCTGTGGCGAAGGCGGCGAATGCGCCGTGCGAGATGATCCCGTGCGGATGATATCCAAAGATGTATTTGCGTGTCGGTAGAAGTGGCTCGGACCGATGCAACTTTGCTGGGAAGTAGGCGGTGTAGAGCTTCCAGATGGGAAGCGAGCGCAGGAAGTCGCTGCGGCCCTTCAGCGTTCCCGAAGTTGGGGCGGTCGAGAAAAGGGTGATGTAAACGAGATAAGGGAACAGGAGGGGCCATGTCAAGGGAATGGCGCATGTGAAGAAAAAGAAGGCCAGAAAGAGCGCAATGGTCAACGTATGGCAGAGAACAACCAAGGTCTGAAGGCGACGCTCGAGGCCGATGTTTAGGGGGGCCCAGCGGATCCTTGAGTATTTATTAGGTACTGTATGCTGGAACAGACGACTGCGGATCAGGACTCACTCACCCTTGTCGTTTTCGGTCTTTTTTGTGAGATGCATTGGGTCCGGCGTTGTTTGCCGGTGGATGGGTATTCCGCGGCATTGTAGCTTATAGCGATCGAAATCTGTGGCCCTCCTTTTCGAATATCACCCCGAAGCTACTGTCGTGGTGGTGTTGCCGCCTCAGGAACATGTCCTTCTCGTCTTCCCTTCTCGTCGGATCGGTCTTCGTCCAAGCTTCCCACGTTGGGCGCGTTCGGACGGGTTGGGTCGCTGGGCCAGGCTATCTGTGGGCTAAGGATGGGTTGTAGACAGGGACATGCGACGGGTTGACCTGTGTCTTTGGCGGTTAGCCCGGAACGTGCAGATCCACGTAGGTGTGGCAGTGTGGGAATGGGGTTGCCTACTGCCTTGAATTCTGTGACGATTGTGTCATATGAGCCCAGCGGCCTTGGAGTTGGTTCGATGATATACAAGTAGCATAGCACTATGAACAGGGAGGGACTGTACTAGGGAAAGTACTGGAGGGGTTCGCGGCGCAAGGATCGCGACGGCAGCTGGGGCCCTGGTGGATGATGACGAATGTGGGGATCTGAGGCGCCAAGAAATGTTCCTGATACGGATGTGATAGCAGCTATCCATGTCATGTACTGTGAGTACTTGTATATACATCGTCCCTCCCAAGCACACCTTTTACGTGCCTTATAACAAACAGAAACCCCGACTCCTTAAAGACGTCAAAAGAAACAGCCAAAGTCTATCGCTATAGATGAAGAAAATGCAGAATCCGACACATTAACATATCGGTAGTACGCCATATCGCACGTCATCCCTAGGCTTTCACCATGAAGATCTAGACCCATTAGCTTCAAATCCGAATACCTTCTCATAATAATCCGAAAGGGTAATTACCTCATTCAAGGACTTGTCATCCATCAGCGCTCTCTTCTTCTGGGCGATGTGTCGGCCTCTGACAATCTGTCGACCCAGAGGGCGTCGTTCCCGCGAGGCCTTCACAACGGACACAGATGTACTGTCCGATTCCAGACCGGTGGACTCCTTTTCGGGGGCCGGTGTTTCGCTCGCAGACTTCTGGGACGCATCATTGTCCTCTTCTGCACGCTTTCTCTTCTTGTCCTTCTTGTCCTTCTTCTCTTTCTTTTCCTTTTTGTCTTTCTTCTCCTTCTTCTCTCGTCGCTTTTCCGATCGGGAACTCTGTTCGTCAGACGAAGAATCAGAAGAAGTCTTCTTCTTTTTCTTCTTTGACACTTTAGAAGCGTCATTTTCGGAGTTCCGGTTGCTGTCAGATGTCTCGACTGCAGCCCTGCTCTGCTGAACCGATTCTCTCTCAGGGAGCCTCTCAAGCTTTTCCTGGGCTAGTAATCCTCCGCTGACGAATCTGACCGCCTGCCACTTGAACGCCGCATATCGGGCCAGTTTAATATCATCCGCCTTGCGTTGGTCGGCCGCCAATTCAGCATCAGACTTGCCGTTAAGTCTGCCCAGTAGACCCTTAAAGGCGTCAAGACCGGTGGGTTCGTTGGGGTCGCGACCGGCCCGCGCTCCAAGACCAAGGGTGTCATCTTTCACCACCACCCGTATGTGACCAGCACTCGCGGCGGTGAACATATCCGCATGGGCGGCATCGCGTGCACCGAGAAAACTGCCAGGGGTCCATCCTTGAGAGCTGAGTATTTTGTGTCCGAAACCACTGGTTGACCGCGCCCAGTTCGTGTTATTCGGATCATGAGAGATCTTAGTTCTCCTTGAGAAAACAAAAGTGGGATTAGCCCTGGATTAATTCATGGGATTGGGGTCGGGGTGCGGCGCATACTTGCGAGGCGCTGCTAGACCCATTTGGGGCAGTTGATATTTTCAATATGGGGTGGTGTTTGCTCTGGGAAAAGCGACCGCATAAGAAACAAAAGAGGGTATAATCAAAGAGCGAAAGAGCAAAACACACCCGACGCACTGTAAACCGTCTATCCCGAAGGAAAGTGATGGAGGCGGGAAAAAAATCTAGGCCTGATAAGGCGGAGCGCTCCACTCACCGCCTTCCAATCACGGCTAATCCTTATCCTGATGTGGATGTGTATCTGCTCTGGGGAAGTTCATCGCACTCCAATATCACCATGCACGCCATCAATGGCTGAAATACCCTTCGCTGATAATGACTAGCCTACGGATCCTTTCTCGGGACCATCCCCACCGGACACTGGCTTTGGCTACCGATGATTGCGCCCTGATCTTTCAATACACCTCCTCCGAGTCGGGCGCGGGACACCAACGGCGTAATAACAATGACCCGCCACGGTGTTTAGTTGAATTCGTTAGCCTCTCGTCGGCGGAATTGAAGGGCTATCGGTCCCTAGGGATTGGATTCGGTACTCTCGGCTTGGTCACTCTGGATGAAGATGTCTTCCTTTGTGTGGTCACTGGCTCCTCACGCGCGGCAACCGTCCGCCCGGGTGAAACAGTTTCACGAATCGACAACGTGGACTTCTGTATGTTTCTTGATTCCTTTGTTTTGCCCTCAGCTGACATTTTTTAAGACTGTCTGAATCGTTCGGATTATGAGGATGGGCTGGAGTACGCGTGGGACTCGTCCTTTGCAGCGGAAGATAACAATAATGGCCCTGGGATGGAAGGGAAAGAGATGGTCACTGACCATCCGTTTCTGGCCCTGAAGAAGCTCCTCAGCGATGGTAGTTTCTACTACAGCCTTGATTTTAATCTCACGGACCGTCTGCAGGATCGGTAAGCTGGATCAGCTCTGTATACTTCTTCGACCAGGGCGACTAACCTGCAACCAGTTCGGACAAATCTGCGGCCTTCGACATCGAATCTCTCAAAGAAGACATGCTCTGGAACTCCTACATGATACACCCCCTCCTCCTATTCAGGAACCGCCTGTCTCCCCTGGAAAAGCAACGTCTTGATTCTTCGCAGATCCTGACCTGTGTCATCCGGGGATTTGCTAGCACCGTGACAGTCCCTGCCATTGTCCATGTCATACCTGAGGCGCCGGCGCATCATCCATCCTTACTCACCATAATATCTCGTCAATCCTCCCGACGCGCAGGGACCAGATTCAACTCTCGTGGCATCGATGACGACGGACATGTCGCGAATTTTGTGGAGACAGAGTTGATCCTATGGGTCCCTCCTGGCACGTCTTTCTCCTATGTCCAAATTCGTGGCTCGGTTCCTCTTTTCTGGGAGCAGGCCAGCGGCTTTATTCCTGGGCAACAGAAAATCGAAATCACCCGGTCAAGTGAGGCAACGCAGTATGCTTTCAACAAACATTTTGAACATCTAGAGCTTGAGTATGGTGCAATCCATGTGGTCAACCTCCTCAGTGAACTCAAGCCGGCGGAATCTGAGCTTTCTGCAAAGTTCCGGGAACAAATTCGGAAGAGCTCACTTGCCCAAAAAGCGGGATTCGACATGCTATCTGACCATGCCCTGTTGCGAGTGACCGAGTTTGACTTCCACGCAGAGGCCCGCGGCCCCCAGGGATACGGAGCTAGTAACCAAATCAAACATGAAATTTCACACTCGCTACATGGCTTTGCATATTTCTTGTCTGACGAGGACAGTGCAACCACTGTCGACGACAGCAGACGCCAGCCAAGAAGCTCCTCTGTTCTCCTCCAACAAGAAGGTGTATTCCGCACAAATTGTCTAGACTGCCTCGATAGAACAAATCTGGTGCAGACGATTATAAGTCTGATGGCGCTGGAGTCATTCTTGCATCAGAAAGGTGCGAGCCTGAGTTCTGCCGTTCAGGTAAGGCACTCGAGTCTTTGGGCGGATAATGGTGATGCTTTGTCCAAAATATATGCCGGCACAGGCGCCCTCAAGAGTTCGTTCACACGGCATGGGAAAATGTCTCTCGCTGGTGCTCTTGCAGATGCCCGCAAGACGGCCACAAGACTCTATGTCAACAATTTTACGGACAAAGCCCGTCAGAAAACAATAGATCTCTTGCTAGGGCGTCTGGCAGATCAAGTTCCTGTGTATCTGTTTGACCCAATCAACGACCTGGTGTCTGAGGAGTTGAGCCGACGAACAGCGGAATACTCTTTCACGAGAACAATCAAGATCTGGACGGGTACCTTCAATGTTAACGGCCGCCATCTGGGTGCTGACGTTGATCTAAGCCTATGGCTATGGCCGTCCCTCGACGAGCAAGATGATATCCCCGCCATCGTTGCTGTTGGGTTCCAGGAGATTGTACCCTTGAGCCCACAGCAAATCATGTCCACAGACCCTACTACTCGTAAAGTATGGGAAGTTGCAGTCAAGAACTGTTTGAACAACTACGCAGCGGCCAGAGGAACTGCGAAGTATATTCTCTTGCGCAGTGGGCAACTTGTAGGTACTGCTCTTATGATCTTTGTGAGAGAAGAGGCCTTGAACTATATAAAGAACGTTGAAGGAAGTGTCAAGAAGGTAGGCACCTACTTTCCAATAATAAATTCAGCTTGCCTAATGATTATAGACCGGACTTTCTGGAATGGCAGGCAACAAAGGTGGCTGTGCGATCCGCTTTGACTACTCCAGCACGCGGTTATGTTTTGTCACAGCACATCTTGCCGCGGGATTCGGGAATTACGAAGAAAGGAACAGGGATTATGAAACCATTTCCCATGGACTGAGATTCCAGAAGAACAGGTCAATTGCGGATCACGATGCTATCATCTGGCTTGGAGATTTCAATTATCGAATCGGGCGGGACAACCAAACTGTTCGGGATCTGGTGGCCCGAAAAGACTTCCAAAAGCTATATGACAACGATCAGGTATTTGCCTCGCCGCCGAAGAGTATACATATACTGACAGAGTACCCGTAGCTCAACCTAGGGATGCTTAAAGGTTGGACCTTTCAATTCTATACTGAAGGAACCATCACCTTCCCTCCGACGTACAAGTACGATGTTGGTAGGGATGAATATGACACATCGTACGACATAACCCTTCCTAACTTTGATGGAGATCAACTGACAACCCACAGAGAGAAGGCACGCATCCCTGCGTGGTGCGACAGAATCCTATGGAGAGGATCAGGCCTGCAGCAGACGAATTACCAAGCTGCCAATCTACGGTTTTCAGACCATCGTCCGGTCTGGGCGACGTTCTCGTGCAAAATCACTGTCATTGACGAGACCATGAAAAGCAAGCTCCGACAGCAACTATATGAGCAGAGGCAGAGGGATCCACGCAATGTAGTTGCCAGCACGAAGGACCTGATGGGATCTGAAACGGAAGATCTGATAATGCTTGAATCTATTGCACCCGGACTACCGCCTGCTAGTTCGGACAATCAGAAATGGTGGCTCGATAACGGTACGTTCTTCATTCTGCTGGATAACAATGTCTTGCCCACGGCATGCAAAGTCCGATATACTGACCATTTATGCAGGCATGCCAGTCAGATCAACCGTAAAGCCACCAGGCGACGACTACATTCTGAATGTTTTCGAGCAATCCAATCCCTTTCCTTCTCCCAAGGGATCCGACTGGGTCAACATACACGGCCATCAAGATGGGAACGGCCCGAGAGACCCAAAGAACGATGACAGCTCCCAACGACCCGCCCTACCCCCGCGGGTGAGAACGGCTGATCTCAAAGATCATGAGAGCTCCTCCAACGTCAACTCCAGCAGCCCCAAGAGTGCTGGATCCTCGCATCAGAACCACCCGAAAGACCAGAAGTCAGCACCGCCAATACCACGGAAGCCAGTCTCTCTTAGCATGGGACCGCAGCCCTCCCCGAGTACCCCGGGAAGGCTGGACCCTGGAGCGCCAGCAAGACGCGCCGAAACCCGTCCAGGTGATAGAAGCGGTGTTCATGGACTTGAAGGCATGGCAAATGTTTCCTTGACGGACCGTGCGACTCCCAAGTCGCAGTGGAGAAACCCAGCAGTGAATAAACACCAGGAGGGGAGTCTTCTGGACAGTCCCGTCGACATGCTCTCGCCGTCTCCAGCTGGTCCTGGAGACCTTCTTGACGGAGCTCTGGATGGGAAAGTTGACTGGAAGCCATTAATGCCCAATTAAGACCGGTCCCGTATCTTCCCGGAGTGTGGTCCGTTTGGTATGTCATTTGGCAGGAGTCCTGTCTCTATACTCCCTTCTGCCGTCTCCATTCCACTTCTACTGCATCATATTAGCCAGATCTGTCCCTTAGTGATGTACATGGTCTCTGGTCATCGTCTATCCTATGAAACATATTGAATATCAAGGAAACGTAAATTCCATTCAACACTCTATGGGTATATTAGCAAGCCACCCAACACCATCCAACATTGTCACGAAGTACATGCTAAGACAACCACAAGAATTCAAGACGCCCGATGGCCAAACCACCATGCTCCCATTTTCGACCAATACATGGGGGGGGGGAAATCAAACGACAAAGCAAAACGAAAACGAAGATGGGGAAACCGTAGTCTCCCCTGAAGCATGAGAAACCAATCCCGACCAAGCGAGAGGAAAAAGCCATGCTCCCCTATAGCAGACCATGAGGCGGAGTTCGCCTCAAACCGCTCCATGCAGCTCAAAAGTACCAACCCAAGTGACCTCACCAAGTCGTGGCTTCGCCAAATCTGCCGGCTATGTGGGACAGAAAGCCACCAGAGGTCGGAAAACTGACGTAGCCGCGTCTTCGCGGGACCAGGGGCCAGTATATAATTTGAGGCTTGATAACAGTTTGAGGTTGGCCGCATCACATGACACGGCAAACACTGCCGTGTTGGACTACTCTAGGCTTTTTTCCCACTTTTAAAGCCTTGTTCAGCCGCGCACGTTGACTGCTGCCCACCATCCACATAGCAAAAGCACCAGGATCTGGTTTAGGCTTGGGTTTCTTTGGGCCTAAATGAATAGTTAGCTTACGATACATACCAATCTGGGGAAAGGGGACAGATGGGGAAGTCGGAGGTCCGATTGTGGAAACATACCTGGCTTCTTTGCTTCAGGAGCGGGAGCCTCTGGGGCGGGCTCCGCAGGTGGTTCTGGCTCAGGATCCTTTGGCTTCTCGGGTATTGGCCACATGTGCATTGTTATAGTCCAGTCAGGTTCAATGACCGTTTCCCAAACCTGAGGAAGAATGATATCTCCGTTGGGCCCTATCAAATCGTAGTGGCCGTCGGCGACATGCGGGCCGAGGACCTCTATGTGAAGAAAAGCTTGTCGGATGAGTTCCTCCATGCCCTGTTATTGAGGATGGTTAGATATGGTCTGAAGATCTCAATAGGAAAAGAAGTTGCGGACTTACCTGCCAAGTACGACACAGATCAAAGGGGAAACTGAATTTTCTTCCAACAGCATCCTTAAACTTGATAGGCTTTGGCTTCTCCGGTGCCTTGGCTGCGTTCTTGACTTCTTCCAATTGTTTTTGCGCAGCTTCATTTGCTGCTTCCGTAGCCTTTGCTGCAGCCTCTGCAGCCGCGTCCTGTGCTGCCTTCTCAGCCTCCTCCTTTGCTTTGGCCGCTTCTTCCGCGGCCTTTTTCTCCGCTTCTTCTCTGGCACGGGCAGCAGCCTCCTCGGTGATTTTCTTCTCATGAGCGACCCGTGCTTCCTCTGCCGCTTTGGCTTCGGCCGCCTGCTTCAGCGCAAGCTCTCGTTCTTCCTCCCGTTTGTCCCTAGCCTCGCGCTCGAGCTTTTCGTCCAGAATCAACTTTTCCAACCGAGCCAATGCCTCGTCCTTTGCTGCATCTGCTGGCGGCGCCGCAGCAACAGCCAGGGGGCCCGCCAATTCCAATTGGCTTGGAGACGGCGCACGAGCATATGGGTTGTAATAGGGCGACATGGCCCCAGGAACCATGGAGAAGGGTTCTCTCGGGTTGTAAAAGGGCCCCGGTCCGTAAGGAACCATTTCATGCGACCCCAGGGGACCGTTAAAGGGCGTCGGGCTGTGAGAATGTAGGGGATGGGGTAGCGGATGCTGTTGATTATGGCCATCGCCTCTGGAGTGTGTTGATGATGGCGTATGGTGTGCGGTACGAATCTGATGAGGGTCGTGGGGAAAGTACGGTGGTACGGGACCAGGTGGCTGCTGCACTGGGCCGTATGGATATGCTGGATGTCCATATGGGTTCGACTGGCCAAATTGGTTGTGGGGTCCAACTCTTATAAGCTGATCCGTAGCGGGGTGGGTACCGTTCGGGTGTCCAAACGGTGCATGGGGAACACCTCCGTTGGGGTAAACGTAGGAGGGCACCGGGGAGGTGCTGTTGGCGTAACCCAGGCCTTGGCTGGCAGGCGGCCAGCCTCCCCTTCCATGGGGCATTCGGCCATAGAGATGTCCATACTCCTCCGCCGAATCCGCGCTCTCCGGGGATTCTGGGGACGGCGCTCGGCGCCTTCGAGAAGAATATTGCTCCCGGTCCGGAATGACGTTATGGTTCCTCATTGAATGGCGACGGGCCGCAGATGAGCCATGGATTGGGTTGCGGCTCCGGGTACGGTGAGAGGTTCTAGGCCGGGAGGCCGAGTCGGATGGTTTCAGTTCGTCAGGGTATGGTAATCCCGCCCATTCATCGTAGGGATCTCGATAATCGTGACTCCCGGTGGAAGGTGGGGAGACTTCAACCCCCGAAGAGTCCTCCTCGTCGGTAAAAGAGGAGTCCGAGTCGTGGTGACTAGGGCCGATTGTAATATTGAATCTGTTCGTTAGTTAGTCAGAAACTTCGGTCGTGTTCAAGGGAAGATACGGGTGACAAACGGCGGCATGAAGGAATCGCAGCTAGACTGGACGCTCGGCGCGCAATTCGTCAAAATTCACAAAAAAAAAAAAAAAAAACAAAACAAAACAAAACACCGGCTCACGGCCAGACGCGTTCGCAAATATGCTAATGGTATGGAATGTGATGACCAGCGGCGATCCTCAGAATAGGTCCCAGACGTTGATGTGTGTCTCCCTATGGATCATGATTCTCTGTTCTCACGGAGGGCCGCAAAACAGAGCGAGCGATGGATCGTGGGTCGAATCTTGACTGCGAGGGCGGAATGCAGGCTGGTCGGAGGCAAAATGCATCAGGGGGCGGCGGTCGAATTCGAAACGGTTCCCTCTGCAGAATATCCGATGAGATACAGAGGGAGAAGCGAAGGGGGAGGGGGAGTGAGGTGAGTAAAAAAGATGGAGGGGAAAGCGGGAGAGAAGACGAGACGGATGGTTGTTATCGAGGGCGGTGGATGTGCGAAAGAAGAAGAATGTGGGGAGGGGCAAGAACAACAAGAAAGATCTACGGAGGAGTATAACCAAAAGGACGTCAATGATTATATAGAAATGTCACGTCCGGCCTAACCGACCCGATTGTTGGGCTAAGAGGCGGACTTTGGGCACGGTATATTATTCTTATTGTTGTGTTGCTCTTTGTTATTCGGATGTCTTTCTTTTCTTTTCTTTTTCTTCTGTTGCTGTCAGGCAGAATGAAGTGGCAGGGGGTTTGGGTATCGGTTCCAGATCTAGACCTAATCTTCAAGTACCGCGCAGGTACCTCGTCCACTCAGAGTATCGGATGGGGGTACCCGGTGGTGACCTTGGCTGCCCGACTGCCCGTCATGAAAACCAACAACCATTTTCTGTTGCACAGCCATCTACATCATAGATATGACTCTTCTTCTGCTGCTCTTCTCCTTGTTCTTCGTTTCTTACTCTTGTCTTCTCCAGGGACCAGGTGAGCCATTCTGAAGCTGAGACTGGGTACCCGACAGAATCGGACCGAGCATAAAGTGAGTCACCAGCCGACCTGATACCCACGACCTCATCATACCGGTGCCCAATACGCGACAAACGCGAGATGATACGTCGGGATAACCTGATCTCTCTCTGGATCTCATACACACTCGGTCCAGACCTTCCAAATGCCTAGAAGAGATGTTGAATGAGCGACCATCAGATCTTCATTCAATCTATACAGTATTATGGTTATCTAGGTACGTACATAGTACTCCGGACTATGTACCTTACAATTTTGACTCTTCGCCGTTCCACATCGGACCCACAACTTCATAGATGGTCGGTCTCTCAACTTGCGTGCGACCAAATCAACTGCAAGAGAAAAAGGTAATGTCACGAGGGAAGCGACCACACGGTTCTTTTCGGTGGCAACATGCTTTGGTGCCGAGGAAAGGTTATTCGGTTCACAGGGTATAATTGCAAGGATGATTACAACGAGGCCCAACCGCAGCAACGATCCAAGAAAGACCATCATGGCGGAGACCGTGATTACACAAGTCCATCAACGAATCAAGTCTCATGAAGAACTTCCCATGAGGTCAAGAAGTTCTTTCGCAGCGATGAGTTCTCCTTGGGCAAACTCCCAATTTCGATGGTTCAACGAACGTTGTTCCACAATACTCCGAAGCTCCCCGATTGCGAATTCATGCAGCTTCTCAAACGACTCGTTCGAGACGGACACCGCCACCGGCTTCTGCGGAAGGTCGCTGGAACGCTTATTCTTCGAAAATGGTGATGTGGCCTAGCGTGGAACCAACCCAAGTCAGAGGTGTTTTCTTGAAATATGGATGGGAGACCAAGGAATCCCGTTTGGGACGTGAGGGCGACTTACCAGCGCGAGGCCGTACAGTCCTCTAAGATAGTGATCGCAAAGCTCGATACTTCGGCAAAAGTAACGTATTGACCGTTCGAGGAGTTGGGAGGATGTTTCGCCGTCGGAGGAACAAGCGCCGATGTACAAGACCTCACCTAAGCGAGCGTGGATCTGGAATGAATGTGAATCGCTTGGTCAACATGGAAGAAATCGAAATAACTCACGTTCCAAGCATTAGGCACAAGCAACAGGGCCTCTTCCAAGCAGAATACCGCCTGAGAAATCATGGATTCGGATAGATAGAGATCAGCGAGTTCGCACCAAGACTCCGAATCTGTAGGCACAGCCTTCAATAATTCGACCAGGGAGCTGATGGCCTCTGCGGGTTTAGACAAAGAACGTAAAAGCGAAATCCGGCGCTTGAGGATAGGCTATAGCTGCATTAGCGATATGATCAAACAGGAATTGACCCAAACCTACCAAGTTCATAGGGTTCTCGGCAAGCGCTTCGTCATATTTCCGCAGGCAGTCCTCCAGATCAGATTGTTTCCCGGCGATGGCCTCCTGGTATAAGCCACGAAGGCCCTGTATCCTCTCATTCGAAGCTCCGAATCTGTGCGTCAACTGATCAAGGCATCGTAAAGCTGATTGATCGTCACCGGTCTGAAGGCACGACAAGAAAAGCTGTTCCAACGTGTCGTATGTCTCAGGATTATCCGATCCACTCTTCCCACCAAGTATCACAGGAGCCTTCTGCGAGAAATGGAGTGTAGAAATAAGGTTGGAATGGTCCAGCGCATGAGGCTCGGGAGTAGCGGAAGCCATTTTTCTAGGGTTGTTGAACGTATGGTGTATGCCTGGCGAAGTCGACCGAGCGAAGCAAATGGGGGTAGGGTGTCCGGGTGTCCGAGGTCGTAAAAGTGATTCTGGCCTCAAAGTAGGGTTACCGCTGCACCATGAAAGAGACGATGGAGCTTCTATTTTTCAGGAATGCAGCAGAGATGAGTGAGGTCCCAATGGCAAAGCAGCTACGTAGTAACTAGCTGCGCGGCCCAGATGCGGAGGTTGCGGGCGCTTGTTCCCGTGACTGTCCCGGAGCCTGGAACAACCCCTCGGCGTCCCGACCATCTTATCACTATCTTCCGTTTGCTTCTCCGCACCGCTAATGCATTGAGCAAAACGACGACCGTCCCTCAGTACGCATGAGAAGGAGATTGGTATTTATTGCCAGCGGACGGTCAACTATTCTCGAAGATTCCGACTTATATCGAAAGGTGTCTCCGCGGGGTAGCAAACGATGTGAGTATCGCTTCATGCGGAGATATGTCTCTAATGCTGATCACGGCTCAGGTTTGAGAAATCTCTCTACGACCTTATTAAAGGTCTAAGAAACCACAAGGGAGCCGAGGAAGATTATATACAGGATAGCCTCCGAGAATGTAAGGCCGAAATCAAGTCGCAAGACATGGGTATGAAACGACAGCTCTCGATTCACCGGTTCGAGGCTCATCCGTTGCAGATAAGAAGGCCACGGCCTTGTTGAAGTTGATATATCTGGAGATGTTCGGGTATGATATGTCTTGGGCTTCGTTCTACGTGCTGGAAGTCATGTCGTCTACGAAATACCTACAGAAGCGATCGGGCTACCTAGCGGCTGTCCAGAGCTTCCGACCCGACACTGAAGTCTTGATGCTGGCTACGAATCTCTTGAAGAAGGTAACTGAACATCCTATTCTATTCTGTTACCTCACTAAATGTTCTAAAGGACTTAGTGTCCTCGAATATACCAAATATGTCGTTGCCCCTCATAACGCTGCCAAACATCATCACACCTTCACTCGCCATGTCTCTGCTTCCCGATGTTCTCTCTCGAATCTCTCACTCCCATGCCGCGGTCCGTAAGAAGGCAGTTGTGTGTCTATATCGATTATCTCTTGTCTATCCCGAATCTCTGAAGCTGGCATGGCCAAAATTAAAGGATCGTCTTATGGACGACGAAGAAGACGGGAGCGTCACGACAGCTGTCATAAATGTGGTGTGCGAGCTTGGATGGCGAAGGCCTCACGATTTTCTTCCTCTGGCACCAAGGTTTTTCGAGTTACTGGTGGATAGTGGGAACAACTGGATGGCCATTAAGATAATCAAGCTGGTATGGCTCACTTCCTCCATTCTGGTTCTCGCTCTGACAGAGACAGTTTGCAACTTTAACCCCTCTGGAACCGCGATTGATTCGAAAACTTCTACGCCCCCTGATGAACATAATTCAATCTACAACCGCCATGTCCTTGCTTTATGAATGTATCAATGGCATCATCCAAGGAGGGATCCTGGATGGTGACGGGGCTCTTGAAGAAAAGGACGAGATCGCCAGTTTATGTGTTGGAAAGCTCCGGGGGATGATAGTCACAGACTCTGATCCAAACTGTGAGTTTCTTCGTGGCTAAGACAGTACTCATTCTAATCCAGTCTCAGTGAAATATGTTGCTCTGTTGGCTTTCAACCGGATCGCGGTTTCGTACCCTTTTCTGGTGTCGGTACACCAGGACGTGATCATGGACTGTCTTGATGACCCCGACATTTCAATTCGGCTACAAGCTCTTGAACTTGCAGTCCGAATGGTCACAAGTGATACTCTGGAATCGATTGTGCATCGTTTACTATCCCAGCTTCAGTACACACGCCAAAACACAGACGGCAACCGCACAGACATTCATATGGCCGAGGCTCTGGAGGAAGAGGATCGAAGGCACTCGAATACCCCGTCTACCGTTCTACCATACAACTACCGGATCGAGGTCATTCACCGGATCCTGGACATTTGCTCCAACAACAACTACTCGGAGTTGCCTGATTTTGAATGGTATGTGGACGTTTTAGTACAGCTGGTGAAGCTGCTTCCTTCGGATGGTGCAGAATTACCAAGCAACGGCGTTGCATATCATCAGGCGAATAACCAGCGAGGGAGCATAGCCTCCCGAGTCGGATCGGAGCTGCGCAATGTAGCGGTTCGTGTCAGGGACGTTCGAATGGAGGCAACCAGGGCTGCCGAATCGCTCATTGTAAACGAGAACACAGAAGCTATATGCCCTGCCATGTCTGGTTCGAATGACAGTCTTTTAGGACCTGTCGCATGGATTGTGGGTGAATACGCAGAGTATCTCTTATCTCCCGGGCAAACACTTCAGTCATTGATGGATCTTTCACGCATGAATTTATCTGCAAGCACAACGTCGCTCTGTCTGCAAGCATTGCCCAAAGTCTTGGTGGAACTCATCACTGGGAAGGGACAGGGGTGGGATACACAGCGGAAGGGTGAAATCTCGCTTTTGTTGGCACGCATTATCGAAGTGCTGGAAACGTTGGCATCGAATCCTGATCTAGATGTACAGGAGAGGGCGACTGAATTCTTGGAAGTCATGCGACTGGCAGCAGACGCGATCCAGTCGCACGTACATGAAATGGATCAGATGCCACTCCTCCTTACCTCTGCGCTACCAAGCCTGTTCTACGGTCTTGAACTGAACCCGGTGTCCGTGAGCGCCCAGAAAAAGGTGCCCTTGCCCGAGCAGATCACCCTCGATGACCAGTTCAACGAGAATCTTCGAGAACTGTTCAGGGATCAAGATAACACTGCGTTGGTGCTGGACGCCCAGGTGCGCTTGCAAGACTTCTATTACATCCGAGAGCCATCACTCTCCAGCAAACCGATCGAATCGATCCAGCTCGATATCCAACCGGACTCCTACCAGAACCTAGCGGATAATTTCATGGATGACGGAGCGGCTGGGGCGAGACGAAAGGCTGTGCGCAAAGAACGCAATCGAGAAGACCCTTTTTACATTGGGACAGGGGAGGACTCCTCGGGCACGTCGACGCCTTTCCATCAAGCTTTCACTGCCGCCAATGGGTCCGAACTGGACATCGACTCCATCCCCATCATCGACCTCAAATTGAACGACGTCGAAAGCTATCGCAAGCCTTCACTGGCGCCCCATGAGAACCGTAAGCACGGGAAGTCCCGTCCCAAACGATACAATATCATCGCCGATGAGGTGATCGGCCAGGACGAGACGGGCAGTTTGGAGACGTCGGGTGGGCCTAGTAAATCGAAAAAATCGCTCCTTGAGGTGGACTCGAGTGGCTTAGGGCGCCTTTCTTTGCGAGAAGAGGCGGATTCTTCACCAGGGACTGGGGCCTTCCCCAGTGCAGCCGCGCATGACACGGAGATGGCACTAGCGATGCAAGAAGTCGAGAGGGCGCGACTTGAGATGCAAAGAGCTTCCGAACGAGTCCAAGCGAAGGATATCCCCGCAGAGGGGACATTGGTGAAAAAGAAGCGGAAGGTCAAGAAAGCGAAAGGTGACGAAGCGCGACCGACGGACCCACAAAACCCCGAGGTTTTATCGAAGAAGAAGAGGACCAGGAAGCCGGCAACGTCATAGCTACGATCTGGACAATTTCGCATTCTTCACGACCTGACGGACATTTATCCGCTATTTTGCTGTAAATTATGTATGACATCGTGTTTGACGATCCATAGAATCTTCGGCTGGACAGCAAATCGATTGGGTTTGGATATGGGGATTGATGCGATCGCAACTCCACCGTCCAAGTTCTGCCTAGGTAGCCCGATTACGGCGTAGTGTAAGAAGAATATGAGAGATCGATAGATATGGGGGACAGATGATAGAGTCGGACGTGGGCCAAATTCATCCAGAGGTATAGTATTGGAAGGATTCCGAGTTGCTTGTAGAGGACCGCTAATATACAATTCACAAATTCATACGGAAGAGCGCTTGAACATGCCGACAACCGCTGACCAGAGTTCTGGGACGATTCTGAGGAGCTCGAAGGCAAGGCCACCACAGACGACAAAGGCGAGGAGAACTGCGGAGTTTCAGCAAGCTGTCTGTCTATGCCGACAGGGTCATGCAGACGTACCAACCCAGCCGATCGATACTGGGGATTTCTGTTGTTGCTTCTGTTTCACGACGGCTTTCCCTTTTCCGCGCTTTGCGGCCTCGGTTTTGGCAAATTTCTCGTTTGCCTTTCGCTGTTGAGGTGTTTGGGCCTTGGGATGGGTCAGCGTCGCGAGGATACTAAGTCAGGGAGCTTCGTGCAACGGGCCTTGCGTACCATGGTGTCTGCTGTTTTGGGTAATCAATGTCAAGAATTGAGTGATTGGCGCTACCGACCGTGAGAAGAACAAGAATGCGCACGATTCATTAGAGCCGGTTGGAAGGCTCTTGAGCACGAGGAGAGGGAGTTGTTAAAGAATATGGCGGGTATGCGTCGCAGAAACAGGCCACGTTGCGACGTCAACTACTAGTCTCATCCCAAGTGCGGCCACTACATATTGTCAGATTGATTCGGAATAATGTCATTCTCGAGGAAGTTTACATGGAAAGTAAGATTATTACTATTTGTGAATGATGTTTTCTGGATAGAATCAGTTGAAAAGGCCCCAGGAAGGAGACGATCAACGCAGTTCACTGCATACAGGTACTTGTACTCCGTAACTATCTGCTGCGCGACAATATGCTGACTAACCTAATGTTCTCTTCAATGCACTCCTCCCGAACTACGGAGTACCTAAAGTATTCTTGCCAAAGGCTATTCCTCTGCCTTTAGAGACCGAAAAGCCGCGGCCGAATCCAGACCGGGTTTAGCGGGGGATGTTACAGTGGATCCCGCTCTCCCGCCAATCAGACGCGCTCTCCCAGCCCTAGTCGAACCGGCATGTCATGTGACGCACAATCGCCGCCCCGTCTTCCAATTTTCCGGTCACCGCACATCAAAGTCCTTTTTCCCCAACCGACGACAACCCGTACACAGTCTAACCACGACACCCCTTGAGGAGGCAACTTCAAGATGACTGTTCGCAACCACGGTGCGTGACCTTTTTCGACCCTGTTGTTCGACCAATTTCTGTCCGCCGACGCCTCGAATGCTGACGAGATGTTTTCTCTATAGGCCTCGCCTCTTCCCGGAGCAAGTCTCGCAAGGCTCACTTCTCTGCGCCCAGCAGTGAGCGCCGGGTCCGCATGTCCGCGACGCTCTCCAAGGAGCTCAGAGAGAAGTTCAACGTAAGTCCGCTGATCGGTTCGAATGCGATGTTCAATCTGGATTTGGCCCACTCGGGATTGGGGTTGGGGTTGAGGGGAGAATCAGATGCAGATATCAAGACACAAGTGACGACAGGACGGTTTACACTAACACGACGGGATACAATAGGTCCGCTCTATCCCCATCCGTGTCGGAGATGAAGTCGTCGTGAACCGCGGAGGACTCAAGGGCCGTGAGGGCCGTGTCAAGAGCGTCTACCGCCGTCGCTACGTCGTCCACATTGACCGTGTCGTGCGCGAGAAGTCCAACGGCCAGAGCGTTCCCCTCGGTGTCGCCGCCTCCAACCTTGTCATCACCAAGCTCCACCTCGACAAGGACCGCGAAGAGATCCTTGCGCGCATCGCTAAGGGACGTGAGGCTGCCAAGTCGGCTTAAGGGATATCTTGGGTGTAGGGTTTAGGTTCATATTGCAATGGCGGTTTTAACGGCGCTGGTGTATTAAAGGGCTCCTACGAGAAGGACGTCCGATCTACCATTCTCAGGACCAACGTTTCTGAAACCAGGTGCATTACGATCAATGAAAAGTTCAAAGATATCCATCTTTCTATCCGGAGTTCGGGCTCCTCGAGAGATCTCTTCTCTGGTCCAATTGATGTTGCCCAGGCCATAGCGAGCGCTACCTCTTGCGTCAGTCCAATGAAGCGTACCGAGTCTATTGACATGATAGAGATTGAAGGCGACAGTCAATCTGGCCATAGGGAAACTGCAGTAACAACTCGCTCCATGCACCTTGATGAACACGGTTTAGTGCCAAATGTGATATTGTCAGACAGAGATACCGTGGAGGCATGCGGCTGGTGGTATCTCACCGCAATCGGTGCCATTTCGACCTTTCGAGATGGGCAAGAACCTTTGGCGTCAGTGGGAAGTAGACGTAATAAGTAGGTAATATATCCGTTAGCCCCTATGCCATCCGACAGTATACTGCTATTTTCGGTAAATCCAGACAAGCAGCCAGGCCCTGGACTTAGATCTGAGGCATGGTCGAGGCGCCCATGGATCTATCGTCAAAGCCGTCGCCATCGCTGTCGAGTCAAAGATGTTCACTCAGAGTGAACAAAGGCACCTACGCCCATTCTGACCAAGCCTCTGGCAATGCGGTCGTGCCCTGGGGGCTGGTCTAGAGTATATATATCTTTCGGGCAACGGCCTCCTATCAATTCGTGGAATATAAGCATGGAAGAACTGGGTACCACTTGGTCCTGGCCTCAGTGGCTGGGAAAAGAAGACTCACCGACACATGAAGATCCGACCTAGCAATAGCTCTGGCCTAGAGCTCCAGATATAGAGTCCGTGGTCATCCGATAGCGACGACAACGGCTATACCAGGGGATCTAAACGGATGATCGGCTGTGTAGGTGATCCTCTCGAAGAGTTGCAATGATTGTGCTGAAAGACTTGAGGTTATATTATGCACGGGAAGTGCAAGAAACAACATGTTAAAGTTCACTATCATAGGGACCTAGAGATGCAAGGAGAATGTCAGATGCCTGTCAGGCTCATTCAACGGAACCAAGAGAATCTAATCGATGCCTATCAGCGTCGACATGCGCAAGCGAATCTGCGATATCTCTCCAGCTTGTAAACACCGCCCCCATCAGGACCTCCAGTATATAAGAACCGTCCCCTTGCTGTTCTAACCCTCCTCTCTCCCGACTTCTTCACCCCCTATCCCCCAAACAATCTACACCCTTCCGGCCACTGCCGTCGTTTCATCTGCCACAATAAGCTGCGTTAGCTCTTATACAAATAGATTAATTGAAATTAGCCAGGCTAGGAGCCTAAGGCGATAGTTTGGACGTGTGTTTTATGTGATAATCCTACTGCAGCTCTAAGCTTTATTGATGGAACGCCATTGCTGCTTCTTTTAATAAGCATCGATAGTTAATATTAATTAGACGATGCAATGCAGAAAAAAGTACAAACTGCAGGCATGCTTCTTTGCCTTTATCCCTTTTCAGCTTCACGGGCATACATAGAAATCAGAAACAATCTTCATAGCATGTGCTCCGGAGTTTCATGTGGCTTCAGCCGTAATAAAGCCTATGTAGTTTTTCAATACTGTTGGCTAATTCAAGAGGTGGGAGAAAGGGTCCTTGACTCCCCTCCTGAATGCAAGTAGCAACGAGAATTCCATCTGTGGACCATATCCGCTGTACAACCAGTCCTCCCTCATTTCCTGCCCATGGAGACTCCATTTCTGTGAGCATTCAGTCATCTAATCGGACCGCCTGTGGGTGATGTAGGTATATGGAATGGTTGGGGCTGGCCATCACTTCGATTTCTTCGGTCTTTGGTTTCGCTCTTCCTGATCTGTAGGTGGTGGAGAAGGGTAAGGCAATAACCACAGGGTTCCAATGAAATAGGTGTCTGTTAAGTATGTGAGTGCCAATATATGTGCGTTGGAACCACCAGAGTTAGATATGGTTCCCCTTGATCGTACGAAACATCTATATCTTTTGCCTGATGGACAAAGCAAGTCATCTACTTAGTGATTCAAAGCCAGGAGTCTCGTAAGCAATTGCAGCATCACATTTCAAAGGATATATCCGACAATACCTACCAATGTCACTGTTCACAATTCGAGATTCAAACAGCCCGTTCCCAGTACCTTCTCCTCTGATTACCGCAGGATCTTGCGGCACTGAAACATCGGGTTTCGATATGGGGTGCTCTAGGACCTTTTATTCCATGCTGCTGTGGTTATCAACAAAGCTCACAGCTGCTGTGAATGTCTGATGGTTTCTTTGTTTGGCTTTCACCATACAAGTCACCAATCTATCACCATCATTGACATGATCAACATGGTAATAAATGGGTGTCTCTGCTGTCGCTGCGATGAGAAAATGGCAATGCATACTGTGCATGTTGACAGTAGAGGGAACAGTGAGCATGGCTGCAGAGAGGGACTGGGCGATGAGAGTCCCTCCGTATACTCCACGGGATCCAGAGGGATGCCATAGAGGATGGGTGTTGGTGAAGACGACCTGTCAGGCAGTCTGTGGAGACCTGGTTCCATTTATTTTTTTTTCTAGAGTTAGTACACCAGGACATATTAGCTGCTACACCTACTTGGCCATCGTTGCTGGGCACAGGAGTCAGTTCAAACACATTCTCAATCGTTGCCTTGCATTCGTCTAGTGGTGGGGTTGGAAAGAGAGTAGTATGTGTCTTGGTCATCTTCAAAGCGTATGCAATCAACAACAATCGATCTATTAAAAGTATAGGGTACAGATATGGTTGGCAGAATTCGTATGAATGTCTGGACCTCTTTGAATGATCATTGATAGTTGTCATCCTGTCTTGCAGGGACATTGGCGCAAAGCGCCAACCAATTATAAACTAGTTAATGCAATTAACCACCGAACCCCTCAGGCAACTTTGAAACACAGTGTATATATTTATGGCGTTGTCCTCCGTTCTTCTGAATTGTACCTGATAAAATATATTGTAAAAGATTGGTAATATAGTGGCCTTTTAGTCCAATGGTCGACCTGCAGCCCTAGGTGCAGGCCTAACAAAGAATTAGATATTTTAAAATATTTAAATTTAGAATTAGCCGTCTCTAGTAAGCAGCCCCACCCCGCCTCGGGGGGGTTGGTCTGCTTCACCTCAACGCAAAAAAACAGCTATACTTCTAATTCTACTCCACCACAAAGATAAATTTTAATTTTAAATATATAGCCTATATTTATATAACTTAAGAAATGCTATATGTCTTAAAAAATATAATTTATTTATATAAATAGAGTAATATAGCTCTTTTTAATAGTATTTTAAAAATATATTAAAATAAAAATATAAATATATTTTAATGTTTATTTATAAAAAAGAAATATAGTACTATAAATAATAAATTCTATTTTATTAGAGAAACTAGTTAGAAACTCTATAAGTTTCTTTATTTCTATAATTATTAAGTGGAGTGGGTTAACCTGACTGTTGTACCTCACTATACCCTGACTATAACCGGCTAGGTCAGGTTAAAGTATAAAGAACCTAATAATTAGACTAGTATAGTTAGGTTAAAGATAAAGATTTTATTTTATTAGATTAACTAGCCGGTAAAAAAAAATTAATCTAATAAGATTACTAACTGTAGATTAAATAGTAATTGTCAGACAGTAGGGGTGTTTGCCTCAGGCAGCCATTTAGTCAGCAGATTCAGGCACCTATCTCAGGCAGCCATTATTACCTAGGCAACCACCAGATTAATTCTATTAATTTCCATTGTTTTGATCTGCATTATTCTAACCTATTCTTTCTAATTTAATTATGTTATCTGCTTGCGTTATCTTCTAGTATTCCTACATTATTTCTAATTTTAATTATTAATTACCTACTTTTAGAAGACTCTATGTCGCCGTTCCTAATTATGTATGTAACCTACCGGTAGTACGGAGATATGTTATACCGAACCGGGCGTTAATAGTCGCTACTACACATCGTACATCCGGCCTATAACCGCTATTTCTAACACTCTGCTTTACTCCAATATAATAATCTTACTTTACTATATTAAAACGTGCTATAAACTGGTAGTATATCTATATTTGTTCTAGAGGGTATTTCTCCTAGATTTATAACCGTTCTTTAGTATTCTTTATATTTTAATAACCGCTGTTAAATACTTAGATACTCTAAGATACTTTTAGCGATTTTCTATTACTTTATAATCGCGCCGACTAACTGACTATCTAACCTATTTACGTTTCTAAGTAGTATTTCTAATACTTTACTATATCTTCCGCTTTTAATAGATAATTTATTATCTAGTCTAACTTACGTTATTTAAAATTATATTATTTTAAATTACGTTACTCTAGATCGCGTTATTTTCTAATTATACTATTACTAGAGTTTAGCCCTAACTACACTTTCTTCTTTACTAAACTCTATATTTAATCTCTATCTTTATCTTTTTTTCTTTCTTCTATCTCTACTGCTCTATATTTCTTTTATTTTATTTATCTTATTCTCTTATTCTAAGTCTTTTAATCCTTCTATCTTATATTCTACTATTATACTAATAGTTGCTTATACTTAACTAATAACCGGTTAGATCTTATATCTTACTAAGCTTATTTATTAAATCAGCGTTTTTTATAATTAATTTAAGAGCCTACTTACTTGATAGTTCGATACTAAGACTATCTGTTTTATTTAATATTTTTAGTTTACTAAATTTTAATCTATATTATTAGGCAATTATCTCTATCCGCCTAACTAGAATATTAACTATTGAATACTATACTACGCCACGTAAAAATTCCTATATTTTATTTATTCACGATTACATATGCAGCAATACTGACTACTAGTTCGAAATGTATTTAGATAATAAACTACTATCTAATATTTGCTAGATAGAATATAGTCGCGATTTTACTTTGCTTTTACTTTATTTATATTAGTCGTATTGTCTAATAATTCTTTTAATCTCTAATTTAAATTAGCTATAGAGTTCTAAGGCTTAGACGTATTATTAGAATATCTTAGTACTAATAGATAGAAGATTTAATTATAATTTAATTATATACTATTTATAGTTGTAATCTATCTTGATTATACTGTAAAATAACTATTTTAGCGCAAGAAGCCTACTGTTAAGATATCTTTAGTATATCTAACTGTTAACTTTCTACTAATTACTATTTTGTCTGTCGCTCCGCGTTATTAATCGCTTAATATAAGTATTTAACTAAACTAACCTTTAGTTAACCCCGGTCTGTTAATATAAGATTTTATAGATCTAATTTAATTGAACTAGTAAATATTAAACTAATAGCTAAATAATAATTAGGAAGTAATAGCACGACGCTTTAAGCTATTTAAAATTCTATTAATAAATATATTAACACTGCTACTGCAAGTTAATATAAATAATTTTACTAATACTCTTCTTTTTTAGATAATTCATAGGACTAATTATAGAATATCTAATTTATAAATAATTTTTTATTATTAGTACTTATAATAAATAAATATTAGAAAACTAAAGAGCTTAGATATTTCTAGCTTAATATATCTAATAATATATTAATTAAACAGTATAATATAAGCCTATTCTATAAAAATATTTATGTATTTACTAACCGCGTCTAAAATATAATAACTATAAAAGTAAATTTTTTATTAAGATAAATCTATAAGTAAGTCTTTATAATGCTACGCTAGATTAGTTTATAAATAAGCTTATTAAATTAAAGAAATAGTATCTCTGTATACTTCCCTTAGACTAAAAATAGCTTTCTAAATTAGTTAAATATATTTTAAGCTACATGCTGCTGACGCTTTTATTAAATTATAGTTTCTATTATATAGGATATAATAATATTAGAAATAACTAAACTCCTTTATATCTTTATATAGGAATATTATTTATAATATCTATGACTGCGTAAATTAATAATATAATTTAATTAGATTACTATAATATAAATATATCTTAAACTATATCTTTAATATATAATTCTAAACTAACGGCTAACCAGTAATATTAATTTAGTTTTTTAAGTAATTATAATTCTGTAGTAGTATTTAGAAGAATATTACTAATAGCTACTAAAAAGACTATAATTAGAGTAGTAAGTTTTATAGTAAATTTAAATACTAATAGATCTAGAGAACTTAGAATAATTTCCTGTAGGAGCATTAAGCTAACTAACCTAAAACTAACTAACGATATTACCTATAATATAGTTATAATTAATTTTACTATTTATAACCCGCTCTGCTATATTTATATTAATATTAGACTATATTACTATTTACTTAGTAATTATAGCAGCTTTAGTATAGCCCGCCTAATACTAATATATTAAACTAGAACCCGCTATATTAATTATATCTATAATAAGCGCCGCTAGCTTAGCCGCAAATAAATTAGCTATCTAATTAATTTGTAAACTGTAATATAAACTACTAACCTATATAAAATTAAAATAGCCGGTAGATATAGAATTAACTTATAGACGCGTCTTATATTAGCTTTTTATAATATATTTATATTGTTAATACTAATATTAAATTTATACTAGAATAATCGTTTACGTCTTAATAAAATACTAAACTAGAATATTTTCTATATATATCTACCGAATAATATAAAATATTTTATAAATCTGATAGCGATTTTAGATATTAAATATTTATAGAGTATTTTATATTTAACCTTAATAACTTGCACGAATAAGCTAAATCTAATAAGTTTTATATATTTATTACCGATGTTAAATCTAAACTAGTTATTATAACCTACTAAATATATAGTATAACTTTTTTATTTTATAATCGGCTATATCTATATTTTATTAATTATTTTTATTAGTGTAAACTATTTACTATTATACTAACTACTAATAATCTAAATGCTATTTATATTATTATATTAAACTGTAAGATGTTTAATTTAACTAGAATAATTAGTGTTTATTTATAGCGCTATACTACTATATAAATTAAAATTAATAGTATGATAGAATATTATAAGATCTATCTAGATATTAGTTACTTATCTACTATTAGTAATATTATATTTATTAAATCGCTGTCTAGTATTATTATTATAAAACTTAATAATAGTATTACTGTTATTAGTATTAATTTTTATTATAGATCTAACTGCTACACGCTGTTTATATTATAATTTTTTAGTTTATTTATCGACGGTAGTTCCGCTAATATATTTGCTAAAATTAATATTATATATTATTTTATTAACAGACTAAAGTTTAAATTATTTATTAGAATTAACGTTATCTACAGCGAAGAATTTTATTTTAATTTTAAATATAGTTTTCCTACTACTAGACTCTGTAATTATTTAATATTCTCTATTATTATATAGATTAAATTTTACTGTGTTAAATATGTACTAGCTTATATCAAGTAATAACTTATTATA